>NC_140992.1:72102077-72499170 GCF_052327205.1 Somniosus microcephalus | reverse complement strand
GAATTGCAGCGGCCAAAGGAAGGAAGAAAGCGAGCTCTCCCTCCCTCTTCCACCCCTTCGCACTTTCCCTCCCTCACCCTGTCTCTCTCCCTCCTCCTCTCTCTCCCTGCCGCTCTCTCCCTGCTGCTCTCTCTCTCCCCCTCTCTCCCTGCCCCTCTCTCTCCCTGCCCCTTTCTCTCTCCCTGCCCCTCTCTCTCTCCTTGCTCCTCTCTCTCTCACTTGCCCCCTCTCTCTCCCTCCCTCCCTCACCCTCTCTCTCTCCCTCCCCTCTCTCTCCCTGCTGCTCTCTCTCTCCCCTCTCTCTCTCCCCCCCTCTCCCTCCCTGCCCCTCTCTCTCTCCCTCCCTCTCTCTCCCTTGCCCTCTGACTCACCTCGGTACCAGAACGGAGTCAGTCCGACACCAGGAGGCCGGGTGCCATCGCTCAGAAGCCAGCCCGGGGTTCCTCATGTTTAACCAGGCGGGCCTTGGACCTGGTTGGCCGGGCGGCAGTCAAAGGCCTTTCACTCCGGACTCCCGTGTCCAAGAGCCCAGCGGGTGAAAAGGGCGGCCGCCATTTTGTGGGGTCGGCGGGAGAGAGAGAGAGAGAGGGGGGGGTAAGGAGAGAGAGAGAGAGAGGGGGGAAGGAGAGAGAGAGCTGCCACTCCTCCGGTCAATGTGTTGTGGGCCGACCCCTGATGAGCGCCTGATCTGCTGAGCCGGAGCTCTCGCCACTGCTGCCCTTGCTCGTTGTCTCTCGGGCCGCGTGGTTCTCTGTTTTCCCGTGCAGCCGGCCAGAGGAAAAGAGAAACAACAGAGATGAAAGAGAGACATGACTGAGTGAACGATCTAATTTAAAGCAGCCTCTCCCCGCTAAAAGGTGAGAGCCGGAGGGAGATTTTGCGGGTGAAGAAGGGCGGCCACCAGCGCTTCAGGCCCGGCTGGTCTTTAATGGTCACCACTCACCTCAGCTCAGCTCCCGCTCGGCAGTTTGAAGGATTAGGCCCCACCCACAAATGCCATGAATGCCCCCCAATTGGTCAACCATCATGTCACTCAACGCTAATGAGTGGTAGGATTGGTCAACCGCTAATGAGTGGATTTTGAACGTTTTTTGTATACTGTCCGAACAATTTTTGTCTGACCAAAAAGTAAATATGCCTATGACACTCCCCTGATCATCAGCTTTCTTTTGATATAACATATGTGTAGGTACGCTCTATAACTTTTGAGTGCATAGCGGACATAAAAAAGCACACAGACAGACAGACAGACAAACCAACTGATTTATATAAATAATAAAAGATATATATATGTAGAGATAGATAGACAGAGAGAGTAATGGGAGTATCATCGTGACAACACTGACATCAAAACATTTTAGTAGGGCTGCAAATTTGGTGAATCATCCTGTTTGTAATCTGAGTATATGAAAGATGCTTCCTTCAAAGAAGGAGTCAGTATAAAGTAGGCAGTCTTACTTTATGAATATGTTTAGTGTGTGTGTGATCTAAACTTAATTAAGAAGACAGAAAGAATATACAGCAAGAAGTTATAAACCAAATAGCATTAGTTAACATATGTACATTTTGTGGTCATGCAAACTCTGTCTTCACTAACATGTCCCATGTTACCATTTGCAATAAGTTTAGCTGAAAGGATAGAAATCAGAAGCAAACCATGTTGCATCCATGGAATTATTATATTTCAAAATGCTTGATATTTGAATTAGGAAAAGTGAATACACATCTGCAGTACAATACTTTAATTGTTGATGTAAACTATAACAATTATAACAAGGTGTCATTTATAATGAGGTAGCACTCACACCTCTGAGTCAGAAGGTTGTGAGTTTCCAAGTAGCACTCCAGAGACTTGAGCACATAATCTAAGCTAATACTGGTAGTACTGAGGAGTGCTGCATTGTCAGAAGTGCTGCCTTTCGGATGTAGATGTTAAACTGAGATATCTGCCCTCACAAGTGTACATAAAAGATCCCATGGCACTATTCAAGGAGGAGTTGGGGAGTTCCTCCCGATGTCTTGGGCCAATATTTATCCACAATCAACATCACTAAAACAGATGATTTGGTCATTTTCTTATGATTGTTTGTGGGACCTTGCTGTTTGCAAATTGGTTGCGCATTTTCCTCTGTTACAACAGTTACTAAACTTCAAAAGTTCTTCATTGGCTGTGAAGAGTTTTGAGACATCCTGATTATGAAAGGAACTACATATAAATGCAAGTTCTTTCTTTCTTCAATACTAAGTATTAATATACATAATCATATTCTTTAGAAATGTTGATAGGAACATAGGAATATAGGAACAGTAGTAGGGCATTTAGCCCCTCGAGCCTGTTCCACCATTTAATGAGATCATGGCTGATCTGTGATCTAATTCCAGAGACCCGCCTTTGCCCCATATACCTTAATACCTTTGGTTAACAAAAATCGATCAACCTCAGATTTAAAATTAACAATTGACCTCGCATCAATTACCATTTGTAGAAGAAAGTTCCAAACTTCTTACCACCCTTTACGTGTAGGAGTGTTTCGTAACTTCACTACTGAAAGGCCTGGCTCTAATTTTTAGACTATGCCCCCTAGTCCTAGACTCTACAACTAGCGGAAATAGTTTTTATCTTAACCTATCAGTTCCCCTTAATATCTTGAAAACATCAACGAAATCGTCCCTTAACCTTCTAAATTCCACGGGATATAGCCCTAGTTTGTGTAATCTCTGCTTGTAATTTAACCCTTGGAGTCCAGGCATCATACTGGCAAATCTATGCTGCACTCCCTCCAAGGCCAATATATCCTTCCTAAGGTGTGGTGCCCAGAATTGCTCACAGTACTCCAGGTGTGGTTTAACCAGGGTTTTGTACAGCTGCGGCATAACTTCTCCCCCCTTGTATTCTAGTCCTCAAGATATAAAGGCCAGCATTCCATTAGCCTTTCTGATTATTTTTTGTACCTGTCCATGACATTTTAATGATCTATGTACATGGGCACCCAATTCTTTGTGGACCTCCACTGTTTCTAGCTTTTCATCATTTAGAAAGTACTCTGTTCTATCCTTTTTAGGTCCAAAGTGTATGACCTCGCATTTACTTACATTGAAATCCATTTGCCACAGTTTTGCCCATTCACTTAATTTATTAATATTTCTTTGTAATTTTATGCTTCCATCTACACTGCTTACAATGCCACCTATCTTTGTGTCATTGAGAAACTTGGATATGTGGCTTTCTATCCCATCATCTAAGTCATTAATAAATATGGTGAATAGTTGAAGCCCCAACACAGATCCTTGCGGGACACCACTACTCACATCTTGCCAATTAGAGTACCTGCCCATTATCTCTATGCTTTGTCTTCTGCCGCTCAACTAATTTCCTAACCAGGTCAATAATTTACCTTCAATACCATGAGCTTCAACTTTAGCTAACAGTCTCTGAAGAGGGATTTCATAAAATACCTCTGGATGTCTATATAGGTAACATCTATAGACATTCCCATGTCCACTACTTTAGTCACCTCTTCAAAACATTCAATCAGGTTTGTCAGGCATGACGTGCCCTTTACAAATCCATACAGGCTCTCTCTGATCAACTGAAAATTTTCAAGGTGTTCAGTCACTTTATCCTTAATTATAGACTCCGGTAATTTAGAATCATAGAATGATTACAGCACAGAAGAAGGCCATTTGGCTCATCGAGCCCATGCCGGCTCTCTGCAAGAGCACTTCAGCTAGTCCCACTCCCCTGCCCTTTTCCCTGTAGCCCTGCAAATTGTTTCTTCAGCTACTTATCCAATTCTCTTTTGAAAGCCACGATTGAGTCTACCTCCACCACCCTATCAGGCAGTGCAATCCAGATCTTAATCACTCGCTGAGTAAAAAAGTTTTTCCTCATGTCGCCTTTGGTTCTTTTGCCAATCACCTTAAATCTGTGTCCTCTGGTTCTCGACCCTTTCGCCAATGGGAACAGTTTCACTCTATCTACTCTGTCCAGACCCCTCATGAATTTGAACACTTCTATGAAATCTTCTCTCAACCTTTTCAGCTCTAAGGAGAACAACCCCAGCTTCTCCAGTCTATCCACATAACTGAAGTCCCTCATCCCTGAAACCATTCTCATAAATCTTTTCTGCACCCTCACTAAGGCCTTCACATCCTTCATGAAGTGTGGTGGCCAGAATTGACACAATAGTCCAGTTGAGGCCAAACCAGTGTTTTATAGAGGTTCATCATAACTTCCTTGCTTTTGTACTCTATGGGGGCGATTTTCATTCAGAAGTCGGGAAGGAGGCGGGACTACAACTTTCGGGGTTGTAGTCCCGCCTCCATCGAGATGCAGCCAATCCATGCGATTTTAACTTGATTGACCTTGTTGAGCCCGCCCAGCGGGCTCAGCAAGCCAATTAAGGGCCACCCGGCAACAGGTGACGTCACAGACTGAAATTTCATCTGTCAAGACGTTTTGACAGATGAAATATCAGTGTTTCACAGCTGTTTGAAGCTGTCAAACACTGACAGTCTTACTTCTAACCTGAGTCCTTCTACACAGACTCAGTTAGAAATCTCACCGGCACAGAAAGCTGCAGGCTGTCACTTTTGACAGTTCGCAGCCATTCTGCTTTCTCTGCCAGTTAGATGATGGACTCCTGAAACCTAGAGGAAAGAAGGCTGAAAAGGTAAGTACAGGTAATTTAAACTTCTTTACACACTTTAGACATA
The DNA here is from genome assembly GCF_052327205.1 of Somniosus microcephalus. NCBI lineage: Eukaryota > Metazoa > Chordata > Chondrichthyes > Squaliformes > Somniosidae > Somniosus > Somniosus microcephalus. The sequence continues at coordinate 72,494,454 of NC_140992.1, read as the reverse complement.
CCAAACACACTTACCTTTGCACTCATGTGTAGGGGGTGGCATGTGCCCAGTCAGCTCTGCCCCTGACTGTCTCTGAGCGGTTCGAATCGCTCCCACACCCCTGGGTTCTAGACACCGGACTTAGGTACAGGCGGCGATACAGAAAATTGAGTAGACAAGTGGTTTGGTGCAAGAAAACCATAATTTTTATTGGAGGCTCAATAAAACACAATCTTAACTGAGAATTACAGGAATAATTACAGGCATAAACAATTACACTTATATGGGAATGGGGAACACATGGCACATCGAGGGAATCAAATACATTAAAATCCCCTTATCCTTATCCCACCCCCAATACCTAACTAGATTAAGCTATGAGGGGCCAGGAATTCATGCTCACCAATTCGAAACCTGTTGAATTAACTGGTTGTGGGTTTTGAGGTTCACTCTTTTTGTCCTTTGGGATCCGTCATTTTGCCACGTGGTCACAGGGCGTGGCGATGGAGTTGTTTATGCGAAGCACCCTCCTTTTCGTCCGTTAATGTCTTCGTTGGGTACTTCGTCACGATGGGCCTTCTTCTTCGGGCGGTCGCCGACGGTATTACTGCGGTTGGGGTTCGATTGGCGGTTTTTACCGTTGAGATTTTCCTACCCAAGCTTCGAACACCAACTTATTCTTAATTGGGCTTTACTGTCCAAGTATCAAATGCCAGCTTATAACTAGGCCATTTGTCTTGATTTTTCTGTCCATGCTTCCAACGCCAACTTATTCATCAAACGACAGTTTAATAACTAGACCGTTTGTCTCCCAACGCGTCTTCCCGCTGCCCTTCTCTGCCTTTACTGGTTTTTACCATCTTTTCTCATCTCACCTCATCTGTTGGTGGCCCCGTGTGTCCTGTGCATCTTCGAATTCGGGTCTCGTTCTCCTCCCGCGCTTGGCCCCGGTGTAATGGGCGTCCTTGGTGTTGAGTGGCGTGGGGAGAGAGAAGAGGGCCCACCACGAGGCACGAGAGCAAGAGGCAGGAGCCCGGAGTGAGGGGCAAGTGGCAAAAGCTAAGAGATAAGAGACCGATCACTACCGATGGGCCTACAATTATACCCGGTTCTTCACCCCTTATCTGCACGCCAAATCAGGTCAGCTCTTTGTCTAACTTTTGGCGGGCTTGTTTAAAATGATTACAGCCATTTACTTTAACGACTTCTGGGGTGGTTGGCTCCTTGTATAATGGCTTCGATATCCTGGCTGTTTGTTATTTATGAAACTTATTCGGGTTTCCTGGCTTGGCAACTACCTGTGAGCTGTTACCGATTATTTATGCGAAGAGTTGATGGCTTTCAGATTAGAGCCATCCTGGCTTGATCTGTTCCAAGGTGAAGAATGCATATTCTGTGTTTACCTAGCTGTCTGGCTCTACAAAGTCTTTCACAGATTCATGCATGTTAGGTTTTGTTTCAGGGTCTGCCCTTTTGCAGGGCCTTGCTTTTAAAATCCTGTCGGTTTTGGCCACGAGGTTTCAGAAACCATTTTGGGTACCCTTTTTAATAACTTGTCCATACAGGGTCCCTTTATCCATAACTTTTGGGGAATGTGGGAATTTTGAGAACCCTACACATGCACCCATCACTCACCTGAACACCGACATCTTGAACCCGCCAAGTCCTTCAACCCGACGGCCCGACTCCTCTAACTTGGCGTGGTTTGGAGCCGTCGGGAATCCCACACTTCAAGCTTTAAAATAGGGATTAGGCTAAAAACTGCCTGTTAACTACCTGTTAACAGGCAGTTAATTGGCACTAATCTCTTCCCATCTTGGGTAGGCGGATCCCAGTGTGGGGCGAGTTCCTGCCTCCTTTGAAACTTACATGGAGGTGGGTTGGGGGCGGGATGGTGTCGGGATCCCCGAATTCAGGACTTTAACCCCCCGCATGCCTCTAATCCCGACTCCACGGGTCAATGAAAATCGACCCCTATGTCACTATTTATGAAGCCCAGGATCCAATATGCTTTTTTAACTACTTTCTCAACCTGCCCTACCACCTTCAATGATTTGTGCACATATACCCCCAGGTCTCTCTGTTCATGCACCCCCTTTAGGATTGTACCCTTTAGTTTATATTGCCTCTCCTCGTTCTTCCTACCAAAATGTATCACTTTGCACTTTTTTGCATTAAATTTTATCTGCCACGTGTCTGTCCATTCCACCAGCCTGTCTATGCCCTCTTGAAGTCTATCACTATCCTCCTCACTATTCACTATACTTCCAAGTTTCGTGTCATCTGCAAACTTTGGAAATATGCCCTATACATCCAAGCCCAAGCCATTAATATATATTAAGAAAAGCAGTGGTCCTAGAACCGACCCCTGGGGAACTTCACTGTATACCTTCCTCCAGTCCGAAAAACAATCATTCACCACTACGCTCTGTTTCCTGTCACTTAACCAATTTCGTATCCATGCTGCCACTGTCCTGACAATAGATGTTAGGCTAACTGGTCTATAATTTCCTGCTTTCCCTTTTTCACCTTTCTTAAATAACAGAGTGACATGTGCAATTTTCCAATCTAAAGGGCCAGCTCCCGAATCGAGAGAACTTTGGAAGATTAGAGTTATGGCATCTGAAATGTTCTCACCTACTTCCTTCAAACCCTGGGGTGAAAACCATCTGCTCCTGGGGATTTGTCACTCTTTAGTGCCATAATATTCTTCATTACTGTTATTTTGCTTATGCCATCCCTGATTCAAACTGGTTTCCTTGGGATGTCTGGCACACTATCCCCTTCCTCTACTGTAAATACTGGCGCAAATCAACTATTCAACTTGTCCGCTATTTCCTTATTTTCATTTACAATATCACCGTTATCAGTTTTCAAGGGGCCCACATTGCTCCTGACCATCCTCTTTTGCCTAATATAATTGTAAAAAAATATTGTGTTGATATTGACCTCTCTTGCAAGTTTCTTATCATGCTCTGTTTTTGTAGCACTTACTATCTGTTTTGTCACCTTTTATTGTTCTTTGTATTTCTCCCTGTGCTAGTTTTTGCATTTTTGTATGCTTTTTCTTTTATGTATTATGTTGTCCCTTACCTCTTTAGTCATCCATGGCTTTTCTTTTGCAAGTATTGCTCTTGCCCCTTAGGAGTACAAACTGGTTCTGTATCACATTAAATTCTTCTTTGAACACCTCCCACTGATCTTCTGTCATTTTACCCATTAACAGATTAGCCCAGTTTACTGTGGACAGCCTGGGGAAGAAATTCGGTATAGCCGCATTTGGGGCACTAAAATTTGAAAAGTTGAAAAATTAGCGGCAGGCGCTGATCATTCTCGCCTCCCACAAAATTCAGTTTTAGCACTCCAAGAAGGAAGTGGAGCGCTAAATCAAGTGCTAAACACTTCTCTTAGGGCGCTAAAGTCTGAGAGCGGGGCAGAAGCGGCAGTGTGCTAAACAATTTCAAGCGCATCGTGAATGGCACTCTTTCATCACAAAGGATACTTCCCTCGCTTAAAAGGAAGGGCCAATGAAGCTGCACAAGCTAGTTGCCATCAGTTCTGTTTTGCAAGGTGACCTGGGCATCTGCCATTACAGCCCCAAACTCTCTCACAAAGTGGAGGGCTTGGACATCTTGCACTAATGAAAAATTAAAAACTTTTCGCAGGCACCATACTGGTGCAAATAATAAAGGTTGCGCTAATTGAAAAGCATTCCCTTTAATTACCACTCCCGAAGCAGCCAGCCGAGTTCGCAATGCCTCCTCTTGCTGGCGTTGTCGGCACGAGACAATAAAGCAGGGGGCGCAAATGAATTTTCCATCTGGGGCGATAACGGGGTGCTGCACATTTTATGATGCCATGATCTATAAGGTGCTAGAGGGCCAGGCGCTAAGAACTGACACTGAAGTTTGCGGGCATCACTGCATTCACCGCGCCCAAGCGTTAACCCCTTAGCGCCCCGTTAGTGCCCCCGCCAGGTGCTAATGGGAGGCGCTAACCGACCGAATTTCTAGCCCTTTCTGTTTCATTTCATTGAAGTCAACCTTACCTGAATCTAGAATCTCAGTAGCTGTTTCGCATTTCTCCCTTTCAAACACTACGTTGAACTCGGTCATATTATGATTGCTATTGGATAGGTGTTTATGCACCGTTAGGCTGTTAACTAAATCTGGCTCATTACTCATTACTAAATCTAATATAGCATGTCCATGAATAAGCAAATGTTGGAAATGTAAGGAGATTCTATGACAGGATTGCTTTGTTTACATACTGCTGTATAATTGGTTATTGTAGAATCTGATTTTTTAAAGAGATCAGCATCACTGGATACTTACCAATTTGTTAACTACTAATACAGATTGTGACAGAATGCATTTTCATTTGCTCATAAACTGGAGATATTGTATTGGGTCACAGAATCATAAAATGTAATGGGTGGAGTGATGAACAAATCTGGTTAATACATTTTTGATTAGCTTATCTTGTGACTGGTAATTGGGAAGCAAATTGAGCCCTGTCCTTGAAATAGGGTGAAACATGTATAATTGTTCAACCTGTACATGTCTTTCAGTCCTCAAAGGTTTAATAATGGCTGACTGGAATTGTTTTAGCTTCAGGTATGTGGGGTGGAAACAAATTTAAACAGAATTGGTTTAAGAATCCCAGTGCACAATGAGGTTATGTAACTGTATATTGCCTAGTAGTTCATAGCAGCTGAAATCTAATAGATGAAAGGCTGGGGAACTATTTCTGTAACAGTGTTCCAATTATTCCCCCAATTGCCACAGACTATCATAGATTAACAGTGGAAGACAAGCAGGTTCTGCAGTCTGTTTCATGTCAAAGACATACATTGGACATGGAAAGCAATAAATATGTCAATGCCTGACTAATATGTTGAATGACAAGTATTTTAAAAAGCTTTGCAACATTGGTAGAATGAAAAAAATGGAGAGAGAGAAATTAAAATTAAAGCAGATTTAGCCAAAATTATATTAATTTTATTTTGGGCACGAACCTGCTGGTATCAGTTAGATTCCCACCTGCCCACAACAGAATGAGGCCATGGCCCTTTTTAGCCACCAGGTCTCATTAACATGCTGACTTCCCACCCGGAACAGATGGGAAATGGGTGGAATGTGGCTGCAATCCCATGGTTGCTTGCCAGCAACAGGTAAGCATGGTTCCCTGGGATATGCAGGGCGGGTCAGGGTTTGTCAGTACGGAATAGGGAGGAGGTCTGGGGCAGGGGAGACCTAAACATTCCTCATTGGGCTACTTAAAGAATGACCCTGCGACTTCAGCGGGTTAAAATTGAAGGCGGTGGAATCCAGGTGAGACATCGGTGGTTAAGTCACTCGGTTGAGGCAGTGTTAAAATAGATCTCAATAATTTTGTGATTTGGTATCAATGGAATGGTTGCTAAAATTTTCCTTAGGAGTGAACAAGTCATAGTATTACCAAAGCAAAATACTGTGGATGCTGGAAGTCTGAAATAAAAGCAGAAAATACCTGAAATACTCAGCAGGTCTGGCAGCATCTATGGAGAGAGAAAGAGAGTTAACGTTTCAGGTCGATGACCCTTCGTCATTTCTGAGTATTTCCAGCATTTTCTGTTTTTAAGTCATTGTTGCATCAATGAATATATTTATGCACAAAGTTAATATTAATACTTATTCTGCTTGTTAAGTAGCAATTAACAAGAATTGCACAGTTTAAACAATATTTACTTAAATTGTGCATATGTTAATTTCCCACATTTGAAGCTGGTGGAAAATTAAAAGGAGCTGGCTGAGTTGGAAGGTTGAAACAAGGAGGAGATAACTTACGGAAAAAGCAGTCTATTGGTGGACGTAGCAGCATGAGGATACAATAGAGCCTGGGGGCTAAATTGGATAGCCCCTGAAAACGGGTGTGGGGATCGTGCTGTGTGATTGCCCATGCCCAATCAGTGTAGTGCAAGCAGCATGCCAACTTTATGCTGCCTGCTCATTAGCATGATTTTTGCGTGCAGCCAGCACTGACCACGCTGTTCATTGATTGCAAGCATCCTAGCCCCAATATTGTTACTTCCTTGCATTACTTAACGCTAGCCTGCACTGCTTAAAGCTAGCCTGCACTGATTAAAGGGAAGATGCATTGTGGCTGGTGGAGGTACTGAGATCATTGGGAATAGTGCTGGGTAACAAAAGACAATGGCTGACCATGGGAGAGAGCATGCACCAAGGTTTTCGGATGCTGCACTGGAGGCCTTGGTGGAGGAGGTGGAAAGGAGAAGAGGTGTCTTGTATCCACCCTCCAGACACACGAAGAGAAGGCTGTGGGAACAGATAGCCGCAGGGGTACAGGTAGCCGCAGAGGTCAATGCCAAAAGTTTAGCCCCAAGGACCAGGATGTACTGCCGCAAGAAGTTTAATGACCTCACACAAGTGGTCAAGATCAGTGAATATATCTTCAAATACCATATCCTACCAACTGCACCACTAGCCTCAGCCACTGCTCAAATCACCACACCCCCATCACTCTCCTACCAACGATCTCTATCAATCATACCTAACATTCATATGCATCACCTCACCCTCACATACTTAGCACTGTTGCAAGCCTCACATCCACATTTCACACCTTGCACACACTATTAGCTATTCAACTATGACAGCTATATCACTCAAACATATTGCACAACACTCACTAACACACTTTGCTCTCTCTTGCAGGAGAAAGTGGCACACACCGGAGGTAACAGGAACTAAATGGAGGGAGAGAGCTGTGCCTGCATGTTCTAATCCCCATGGAGGAGAAGGTGCTGGCCATTATGGGAAGGACCACTACTAAGGCCGTGGCCACCTGTGGGGCTGAAACCATTGAAGATGATGGTTACATCATACCTAATCCTTCTTCTCATATCCCATTTCCCCCTCATACCACAATCTCTTCTGACTTACAAACTTCAGATGGTGTAAACACCCCTTCTTACTTTCTCCTCTCCCCTCACCACAACCTTACCCACATCCCTTTTTCCTTTCAGATACCCAAGAACTGCAACCTGTCCAGGCAGTGTTGGAAGACCAAGAAGACTGTGATGATGAAGATGCACCATCTCTCGATTTCACACTCACAGCCACCAGCTCAGATACTGACACTGTGTGTATCACTGCGTGTATCTTAGAAGATAGCATAGAGGTGGAATCTGCACATAGTGAGACATTGGCCATAGGTGTGCTGCAGCCAGGGCAGAGGGCAAGAATAGTGCAAACTATCATGGTCAGCCCTTGCCCTGCTCTGAAGTTGGAGTTGTGGTTGCAGCAGTTGGCAGATTTCAGCGACGACCTTCTTAGTGAAGTGCAGACATCTCAAACGTTGGTCGTCGCTGAGGTTCAAGTAGGAGAATTTCTCCCTGACCACCTTCGGTGGATATGGCCTCCTGCTGAGAGCCCTTCTCCTCCTCCGTCTTCTGGCAGCTTGTCCTGCTCTGCGTGGCCTCTGCTCATTCTCCCAGTCATGCTCGATTCCAAGAGGAAGGCCTACTAGTGCCCCCATGTTTGGGAACAACTGATTCATGCAGAAGCCTTGAAGTCAGCAAAAAGTACTTCAGCACCTGCCAGACCACTCCCTGTACAATTTTGCAACTTGAAACAACTATGGAAAGCACCAAAAATGTGTAGAATTGTAGCAACAGCCTGAAGAAATAAGACAGCAACTAACCTGTATATGTTTGATGACCCCTTTAAATAACACTGGTGGGGGGGTCCTTCATGCTGCTTAACGTGTGTTCAGCTGTGCGAGTTTAAAAGTGGCACGGCTGGAGCGTGGTGCTCCAAAATGACAGCGCATACTTCCGGCGGATGTTAAGAGCATGTGTGCTAACCCCTTTACCAATATGGCATCTGTTATGTATTGTGTGTTCTCCTCCCACCTGTGGTGGCACTGTCACAGCATATACATGGTTGGGTGTTCTCTTGGTTAAGTTTACATCTCTTTGTTCGGAACTCTCCAGAACTTCTCTTTCCCTTCGAATAAAGCACTTCATGTTTGAATCACTGAGTTCTGAGTTCTAATTGTGCCCAGGTAAAAAGGGACTGACACAACAAAGTGGTGACAAGGAGCGGATGAATCTGCGTACGTTACAGGTGCAGTGAGTAAACAGAAATTTAAATTTGAAACGTGAGATGGCTACTATATTAGGAAACATCGGTGATTTTGATGAAAATGTGGAGCAATGGAGCGCTTATATGGAATGTTTTAACTGCTTTGTCTTGGCGAATGTGGTGGCAAACGAAAAATTCGTGCCTACCTTTTTGAGTGCAATGGGGCCGAAGACATTCAATTTACTTCGCAGCTTTGTGCAGCCTGATAAGCAACTAGTGGAAATTCTTGGAGCACATTTTTCACCAAAATCTCTGGTTATTGCTGAGAGATTTAGATTTCACAAACGGAATCAAGAGGAGGGGGTATCAGTGACGATGTTTATTGCTGCTTTAAAAAGGTTGTCGGAACACTGCCAGTTCAAGGAGGTGCTGAATGACACCTTTAGAGACAGATTCATGTGTGCTCTGCAAAGTGCAGCCACACAGAAGTGCCTTCTTATTGAGGACAACCTTACTCTTGAAAAGGCCATTGAAGTTAGTGTCTCCATGGAGATGGCGGAAAAGGAGGCTCACCAGTTGAGTTCAACAGGGAGAGTTCACAAGGTGTCGTCTGAGCCTAAAGGTGTGTGGAACGGCACATGTTACCGTTGTGGGAAAAAGAGCCATCACGCTAATGACTGCTGGTGTACGGAGCTGGAATGTTGAAATTGTGGCAAAAAGGGTCACATTGAACGTGCCTGTAGAGGTAAAAAAAGAACAGACAGAGCTGGGAAGCATGGAAGCAAAATGTCTGTATTTGGACAAGAGAGGAAAAAGAGTGTTCATTCAGTGCAGTATGATGGAACAAGCAAAACAGAGGGGAGCGACACCTCTGAGGAGGAAGAGCTGCACACACTGACGGTTGCAGGTGGTTCAAATGGCTACTGGGTGTCACCACTGGTGGAGGGACAATCAGTGCGGATGGAGGTGGACACAGGCACGGCTGTGTCCCTTGTTTCAGACACTGTCTACAACAAAATGCTAAAGCACCTTACCCTTCAGCCAACAAACATTGTGCTGAAGACGTATACCGGCGAACCTGTGGCCATGAGAGGTGCCATTGAGGTGACAGTTAAATTGAACGGACAGACTGCAAAACTGCCACTATATGTGGTAAAGGGAAATTACCCATCGCTACTGGGATATGCGTGGCTAGAGAAAATCACACTGGACTGGCCTGCAGTCCGCATGATGTCAAAAGGGGAGTCAGGTCTGACTGCAGTGTTAAACAAACATGCAGAACTCTTCAATGGGGAACTTGGGAGCATGAAAAAGATCAGCGTGAGACTGGACATTAAACCAGACAGCAAGCTGAAGTTTCACAAAGCCCGACCTGTACCCGGTGCAATTAGGCCAAAAGTTGAGGCTAACTTGGAGGCCTTAGTCGAGAATGGAGTCCTGGAGCCTGTGAGCGTGAGCAAATGGGCCATACCCATTGTTCCTGTGCTGAAAAAGGATGGATCTGTTCGAATCTGCGGGGATTTTAAAGTGACTATTAACCCGGTGCTGTGTGCGGAACAGTACCCTCTTCCCCTCATTGATGATCTTTTTACGGGCCTGGCCGGAGGGCAAAAGTTCAGCAAAATAGACTTATGCCAGGCTTATCTACAAATGCATGTCGATGACAAATCAAAGGAGCTGCTGACAATTGTGACACACAAGGGGCTATACAAGTACTGCCACCTTCCGTTTGGAATTACGTCGGCCCCTGCTCTATTCCAAAGGGCAATGGATCAGATTTTGAGTGGACTGCCAGGAGTCCAGTGCTACCTGGATGACATCCTTGTCACTGGGGCAAATGAGGAGGATCATCTTCTGAACTTGGATGCGACACTACAACGACTGAAAGACTACGGACTCAGAGTTCGCAAAGACAAATGTGAAGTCTTTCAGTCTTCAGTTGAGTACCTGGGGCATGTGATTGACGCTACTGGGTGCATAAGGCGGCATCAAAGGTCAAGGTGATCGTGGAGGCCCCAGCACCCCAGAATGTGAGCCAGTTACGTTCATTTCTGGGGCTACTTAACTACTATGGGAAGTTTATTCCAGACTTAGCAACATTGCTGAAACCGTTACATCAGTTGCTATGTCAAGTCAAAACATGGAAATGGACTGAACTGTGCAATGAAGCTTTCGCCCAAGCAAAGAAAGCATTGCTGAAATTGGAGGTCCTGACACACTTCGACCCAAAGCTACCCATGCAGCTAGCATGTGATGCATCACCATATGGTGTGGGAGCAGTCATATCCCACATCATGCCTTCGGGTGAAGAGAAACCTATCGCCTTCGCATCACGCACCTTGAACAAGGCCAAGAGTAACTATGCGCAGATCGAGCGTGAGGCCTTGGGAATCGTTTTTGGAATTCAAAAATTTCATCAGTACCTGTTTGGGAGAAGGTTCACACTCCTGATGGACCACCGTCCATTAACTTCAATCTTCGGGCCCCACACCGGAATTCCACCTCTCGCTGCAAGCAGGATGCAAACGTGGGCTTTACTGTTGTCAGGACACACATACGACATCAAATATCGCAAATCAGACTTGCGCGGCAACGCAGATGGTCTCTCAAAGCTACCCTTGCCTGTTATTCCCCCAGAGCCTCATCAGATAGACATCTGCTACTTTAGACAAGTGGAGGGAGCACCTGTCACTGCAGTTCAGGTGCGAAGGTACACCCGCAACGATCCAGTCCAGTCTGAGGTAATGGACGATGTCACTCAAGGGAGAGCCATAGGAGATTCTCCTAGTTTGAAACCTTACGTTTCAAAAAGAAATGAGCTGTCCATCCAGGCAGGTTGTCTTCTTTTGGGACGCCGTGTCATCATTCTGCCACCTCTGAGGGAACCTATACTGCAACAACTTCATACAGGCCACAGTGGGATGTTTCGGATGAAGGAAATGGCTAGAAGCTACTTCTGGTGGCCAGGTCTCGATGGGAATATTGAGGAGAAAGCCAAAACATGTTCCCCATGTCAAAGGGTCTGGAATGTTCCACAGCTGGCAACCCTACACCCCTGGGATTGGCCTGCAGAAGTGTGGCAGCGAGAACATGTGAACTTCGCCGGTCCTTTCGAAGAGAAGATGTTTATGGTGGTTGTGGACGCTCGTAGCAAGTGGCCGGAGGTCGCTGTGATGAGGTCTACCACAGCAAAGAAAACAATTGAGAAACTTGGTGAGATGCTCAGCCGTTATGGCTCACCGGAACAACTTGTATGTGACAACGGTCCACAATTTGTATCATAGGAGTTTGCAACCTTCCTGCATGTGAATGGTGTCCAACACATCAGGTCTGCACCCTATCATCCCTCTACTAATGGCCAGGCAGAAAGGTTCGTGCAAACTTTGAAGCACGCCTTAAAGCCATCGCAAGGTCAGGGCTCAATCCACCAATGTCTGAACAGCTTCCTGTTGTCCTACAGGAACGAGCCGCATGCGACAACCAAAACTTCCCCCGCTTCGCTCATGATGAAGAGGCAGTTGCGGACAAGTTTTGACTTACTCAAACCTCCAAGGGCAGAGCAGGTTGTCCATCGTCAACAACAAGCTCAAGTTGAAAAGAGAGCGAAAAGAGCCAAGGAGAGACGGTTTCATCCGGGAGAGCACGTCCTAGCTCGAAACTACGACACTGGACCGAAATGGGTTCCTGTTACGGTGATCGCGCAGATGGGCCCTGTGTCTTACACGGTTGAGACGGCTGAGGATGTCGTCTGAAGAAGACACACAGATCAACTGTTGCTAGGAGCAGAGACAGCCACAGAGGCTCCAACGGCTGGTTGGCCTGAACTGTTTCCGGATGATACCGCAAACCAGCATCCTTTGCCACAGTGCTCTCCTCCAACACAGGAAGTCAAAGAGACTGTTCCACCTGTGCAAACTCCTGACTTTTGACTGACACAGGCACCTTCTCCATCTAGGCCTGTGTCAATGCCTATTGCTGTGGAAGCCAGCGATGACCGCCGGTATCCTGTCAGGGAGCGGCGGCTTCCAAGACGCTTGGACCTGTAGGCTTAGCGACTTACCCACAAGACTGGGGCAGAATAAACCCCAGGGTAATGTCAGGGGTTGAGGCAGTCTACCTCTACCCTAGTTTAGTTGAGTGCATTGAAAGTAACTTACCTGTTGAGGAATAATGTGGACCTTCCATTTAAGAGGGGAGGAATATGTTATGTATTGTGTGTTCTCCTCCCACCTGTGGTGGCGCTGTCACAGCAGATACATGGTTGGGTGTTCTCTTGGTTAAGTTTAGCTCTCTTTGTTCGGAACTCTCCAGAACTTCCCTTTCCCTTCGAATAAAGCACTTCATGTTTGAATCTCTGAGTTCTGAGTTCTAATTGTGTCTAGGTAAAAAGGTACCGACACAACAACATCCGGTGCGCTTTGTATCAGAAGTGTGTGCATGTACTGTCGACGCCATTTTGGAACCCTAAGGGGATATGTAGCGCCTGAAAAACAAGGCTACCGAGCCCAATTTTGCCCCCGCTATCTTTGCTAGACATTGAAGGAGACAGAACCTTTCAAATTGCGGGCTCAGTGCCCTGAAGACCCATAACCCTCTGACATTGCTTTGAGCTACGTGATTACAGACACAAAATGGCTGTCTTGACCCGTTCAGCTACTTCAGCAGCACTAGATCACTAGATGATCCTTTGCCCACAGTGACAGGCTGTCTGTACAGGGCACTAATAGCATCTGGAGCATGCCATGAACATATAATGAAAGTGCACTGAGGGTTCTCAGCAGTATAACACCAGCAGGTTTCTGAGCAGTTCTAATGCACTTCTGGCTGTAAACCCACCAATAAGAAAAATCCAGCCCTGGAAGAGCTACTTCAATATCCACATGGTATGTTCCATGAGAATTCAGGTGGAGGCATAAGCCTCATTACAATTTTCTTTTGGTGTTAGTGTGGGGTTTTGGCCTGGTGTTAATAGCCTGGGCAGCAAGGAGTCTCTGAGCTGCCACACAACCATTCACACTGTGTAGTAACCTGGGAGGTTATGTGTAACCTGATCTACCAGGTGGTGCTGTGGCAATGGCTCTCCTGAGTTAAGTCTGATCTGTACTGGTTGTACTCTTTGTTTTTGCTGCCTCATGGCAGAAGCTTTTATGTGCAAGTGTTGATTAAACCATGTTAAGGAGTTAACCTGTGTCTGTCTCCATCTATGGCCAGCTCAAGATACCACATATGGCGACGAGAATAAAGGAGGGAAAAGTTTTGGAGTATTCGGAAGAGGTGCTCGGGTTGGTTAGCAAACTAGTTGGAAAAGCATGAGGCTAGGCCGCGGGAGTCGAAACGGAGTTTGATTTTTTGGCTGAAGTGACCGGACTCCAAGGATGGCAGGAACGGTAGGCTCCGTGGCACCTTTTGACAGCAAGTCGCAGTCTTGGGAGGAGTATATTGAAATACTGAGCCATTTCTTTATGGCAAACGAGGTGGACAGTGCTGAAAAGAAAAGGGCCATTTTACTGAGTTGTGTGGGAGCGCAAACCTATACATGGATGAGGAATCTGCTGAGCCTGGAGCGGCCAGGAGAAAAATCTTTTGACGAGTTGGTGAGTCTACTAAAGAATCATTTCAATCCGAAACCTAGTGAAATAGTACAGAGATGGAAATTCAATTTGAGGATTAGGAGGCCGGAAGGAAGCGTTACTGAGTATGTGGAGGAGCTTCGGAAGCTCGCACAGGACTATAATTTTGAAAATACGCTCACAGTCATGTTAAGGGACAGACTAGTATGCGGCGTTAATGACGACAGTATACAGCAAAGGTTGCTGTCAGAAGAAGGATTAACGTTTGAGACGGCACTTAAAAAAGCACAAGCCATGGAGATGGCTAACAAGGACATTAAGGACTTAAACAGTATGAGCAAGGAGAAATGGAGTAAACCAGTGGGAGGAGCTGTTTTCAAGATGGAAGCTGGTGCGAAAAGTCCACCAGTCGGGGTTGGGGATTGCTACCGATGTGGCGGGACGAGCCATTATGCAAAGGACTGCAGGTTTGCAAAGGCAAAGTGCCACAATTGTGGAAATATAAGGCACTTAAAGAAAGTCTGTAAAAGGGCAGTGAGTGAGAGAAGCAGTGCTAAAGGGGCAAAGCATGCTAAAGGGGGGAGGGAGAAGTACACAAAGCGGGCAAATTACATACAAGAAGAGGAAGAGTCTAGTGAGTCTAGTGAGGAGGTTTTCACTATATACAGTATAGACACTTCAAGGCCCAATGTACCCCCTCTCACTCAGTATTTGATAGTGAACGGAGGTCAAGTAAAGTTTGAGATTGACACCGGATGTAGTGTAACCATAATGTCGCAGACTGAGTACGCCAAGCTATGGGGGGAAGCAAAAGTACCAGAACTAGGTACATGCCCCATTAGTCTCAAAACCTACACAGGACAGAAGGTGGACATTTTGGGGCGGCCGAAGTACAAGTGGAACACAAAGGAGTCACCAAAGAGCTTATGGTAGTGGTAGCAGGGTCAGGGCCAAACCTGTTAGGGCGAGGGTGGATCAGTGAGTTGAGTGTGGACTGGCAGGCAATGAATAAAATGGAGGACAGTACAGAGGCACTGCAAGAAGTGCTGATGAAGCATGAGTTAGTGTTCAAGGACAAACTGGGCACCTTCAGGGGAGCCACAGCCAAGGTTCATGTAGCCAGTGATGCCACGCCTCGTTTCTTTAAACCAAGGTCGGTACCTTTTGCAATGAAAACCAAGGTTGAGGCGGAACTAGATCGCCTGCTAAAGGACAAAGTAATAGAACCAGTGAAATTTTCAGACTGGGCGGCACCAATAGTCCCGGTATTGAAGCCCGACGGTAACGTAAGGGTGTGTGGTGACTATAAGTTAACAGTGAACAGAGTATCACCACTGGAACAGTACCCCATTCCGAGAATGGAGGACATGTTAACATCGCTCGCTGGGGGAGAAAGATTCAGCAAACTGGACATGAGTCATGCGTATCAGCAGATATTGCTAGATGAAGAATCAAAAAAGTTTGTCACGGTGAACACGCACAAGGGGCTGTTCACGTATGCCAGGTTACCATTTGGTGTCAGTTCTAGCCCAGCAATATTCCAACGGACTATGGAGGGCATTCTGCAGGGCATTCCAAAGGTGGCCGTGTACTTAGATGATATTCTGCTAACAGGAGGTGACAATCAGGATCACTTATAAACACTGGACAAAGTGCTACAGCGGCTGGAAGAGGCGAGGCTACGCCTGAAACGGAGTAAGTGTAGTTTCATGGAGAAGAAAGTTACATTCCTGGGACATCGGGTGGATGCCACAGGCCTCCATCCATTACCAGGGAAAGTGCGGGCAGTGCAGGATGCACCGGCACCCACCTCAGTGACTGAACTGAAAGCCTATCTAGGGCTCCTGAATTATTATAACTGGTTTCTTCCAAACTTATCGATGCTGCTGGCACCCCTGCACAAACTGCTGAGAAAGGAGGAGCCATGGTGTTGTGGGCCAGAGCAAGCGAAAGCGTTTCAGCAGTCAAAGGAGCTACTTCAGTCCAGCAGGGTGTTAGTGCATTACGACGAGAAGAAGGAACTGATAATGTCCTGCGACGCATCACCCTATGGAGTGGAAGTGTTGGCCCACCGCATGCCAGATGGAGCGGAAAGGCCCATCGGGTTTGTTTCACACACGCTCACAGCTGCGGAAAAGAACTATTCACAGCTTGATAAAGAGGGGTTGGCCATTATATTTGGAGTAAAGAAATTCCATAAGTACATATATGGGAGGAAGTTTGTAATCAGTACTGACCACAAGCCTCTTATTAGCTTACTGAATGAGATGAAAGCGGTGCCTCAAATGGCATCACAGGGAATAATGAGATGGGCAATAATACTAAGAGCCTATGAATATGTGATCACGTACAGAGCCGGCAAGGAAAACGGGAACGCGGATGCTATCAGCCGCCTGCCCCTCTCAAAATCTCCTCGCAGTACTTCCCCTGAGGAGCACATCCTGATGCTGGATCAGGGATCAGTCCCCTGATGACTTCAGCGCAAATCCAGGGCTGGACAGCCAAGGACCCCGTTCTGTCAAGGGTCCGTGAGTATGTGTTGAAAGGCTGGCCAGATCACCGTGAGGGACCGGAGTTCGCGCCGTACAGACAGAGACAGCATGAGCTCAGTGTTCAAGATGGATGTGTGCTATGGGGAGCACGCATCATAGTCCCAGAGCGGGGACGCTCTACTTTGATGGAACAGTTGCATCAATCGCACCCAGGAATGACTAGAATGAAAGGACTGGCTAGGAGCTACCTGTGGTGGCCTAACTTGGATGCTGAAATTGAGTCAAAGGTAAAGTCATGCACTATATATCAGGAACAGAGGAAAGCACCTGCCGGGGCACCACTCCATCCCTGGGAGTGGCCCAGCAAACCCTGGAGGGGAATTCACATAGACTATGCGGGACCTTTTATGGGCAAAATGTTTTTGGTGCTGGTTGACGCTCACTCAAAGTGGATCGACGTTTATCCAGTGAGCTCTGCAATGACTGATGCCACACTGAATTGTCTCAGGAACAGCTTCAGCATGCATGGTATTCCAGAAATGATTGTATCCGACAATGCACAGTGTTTTGTTAGTGAAGGGAGCAAAGAATTCATGGTAAGGAATGGAATCACACATGTCACCTCGGCTCCATATCACCCAGCCTCAAATGGGTTAGCCGAGCGAGCCGTGCAGACTTTTAAGGAGCTCATGAGGAAGAGCTCAGGTGACACCCTGGAGACCAAGCTCAATAGAGCCTTGTTTAGTTATCGTATAACACCCCAAGCTACCATGGGGCTTTCACCGGCTGAGTTGATGATGGGGAGAAAGTTGTGGTGCACGTTAGACCTGATACACCCAGATCTCAAAAGCAAGGTTGAGACAAAACAAACAAACCAAAAAGCGTACCATGACAAACATACTAAAGCTCGCCATTTCGCCATAGGGGACTCTGTGTACACCCGGAACTTCGGTTATGGACCTAAATGGATACCAGGACTAATCCAGGACATTACAGGACCTGTGTCGTACTCCGTGTTACTAGGGGATGGTCGAGGGGTTTGTCGGCATGTGGATCAGCTTTTCAGCCGGCAGCAGGGGGAACTGCCTCAGATGGAACAGAGGGCAGTAGAGGAGGCTGTTCCAGGACCCAGCACGGCTTATAAGGTGCCAGTGGACACTGGTACTGCCAGGCCACAGCGGGACAGAGTAAACCCAACATCAGAGACTACTCCAATCTCAAGTGCGAATGAATCTGAGAATCCACCACAAGTGGAATTAAGACGTTCACAAAGGATTCGCAAGCAACCAGAAAGACTTATACAAACCTGTTAAATTAGTCAGGGGTTAACCATGGTTAGAGCATACTGGTTAGTTAAAACGTAGTACCTAGTAAGGGTTATTGTTTAAGAATTGCATACGGCAATCTTAAGTGGGGAGGAGTGTAGCAACCTGGGAGGTTATGTGTAACCTGATCCACCAGGTGGTGCTGTGGCAATGGCTCTCCTGAGTTAAGTCTGATCTGTACTGGTTGTACTCTTTGTTTTTGCTGCCTCATGGCAGAAGCTTTTATGTGCAAGTGTTGATTAAACCATGTTAAGGAGTTAACCTGTGTCCGTCTCCATCTATGGCCAGCTCAAGATACCACAAACTGCTCCTTCAAAAAGTTGTGCCATCAACCACTGTTGCAAGATAAAAGCATCATGCTTGCTGCCAGGGTATCTGCCTATGTTACTTCCCCAGAAGTGCGGCAGAAGCTTCCGCTGCACCTCCAGCGAAGTAGCATCAGCAGCTCTGAGCAATGTCCCTGCCCATAATTTTTAAATGGCCTAGCGTATCCACAAAACATTGCTCCTGTGGAATCAGGAGATCAGCGCAGAGTGCGTTGATGCCTTCCTGCTCCATTCAACATGCCATGTGCATTCCTGGCAAGGGGGTGCTTCCCTAGTGCACCAGTGTGAAATCGGCCATAGAAGCATTGCTCAAAAATCATGAGACAGGAATTAAGGTTAATGTGCGAAAGAACCTCTTACCATGCACAAGACCTGTAATATATTATGGATAGATAGATTCTGACATATTTCTGGAAATAAAGTAAAGACAACTAAAACTCTTTTAGTATAAAATACAAATACAACTATCAAAGAGTTAAAGTAGAACCTGTTTCACATAATACTGGTATGAAAATCAGTCTGGCGTCCTGTTAACTTTTAAGTGGTTTGGTAGCAAAAATCACTTTAATTATATTTTTTGTATGCTGCATGATTTGACCTTTAATCATAATGTTGCAGGAATGCAAAAAAGAATTCCACTCAAGATAGTAGGAGTCCACAAGGCATTCAGAATTACAGTTCATAAATACCACTTGGTAACAGAGTCCTTTACAAAGAATTACAGCTTCAAGGTTGCATTGATTGTTCATGCATATTGATTGAACCCAAACTCTTCTGAACGCATGGTGTAGAATTTTGTGAGTAGCTTTCTATGTTTCATTTAATGTTTTATTTACCAAATGAAGGATGACAATTTTAAAGAAAGATATTATTTTCTATTTTGTGACCAACAACAACATCAAATAAGGTGCAAGGGTCCTTCCTCCAGTGGCCCACAAAATCACCATGTTACCAGTCTCAAAAGATCATTCCTACTCCAGTTTGATACTTCAGGGTGGAACATAATCGAATAAAGCCAGATATGCTTACTTTTACATGATTAATTTTCCACACTTTCAAAAAATGAGTAGATATTTGTTTGTATTTTGCGCAGTTTTCAGGTGCTATATAAGCATTCCATGTGCCAATTTCATGGGGCAACATTCCGCGCTGGAAGTGTGCACAAAATGTGGCCACCAACATTTTGGTTAAGGCATTCCTTAGGCATGCCTGGCAGCCACCTGAAATGATCACTGGGCTCAATATAATATTATATCAATGATAGGGGTCCTGCGCTTGTATTAGGACACTTTTTTGGGGAAATGGTGCCTGAAAGTGATTGATTTGCTCATTATTAAGCTTGCCCAGAAAGGCATGACTCAGACACTCCGGAAGCAGGCTCCATCCACGATATTTAAAGGGATCCCCACCTCCATTAAGCTAAGTTTCAGACTGTTGATAATTTTTTGGCTGTTTTGGCTGAGTTTGGAAAGTCTTTCCCATTTAATAGCTGTTAGAGAACTGACTTTTGTCTGCAGCTGTACTCTGCCATCACACTGGCTGCGGGAGTACTGGAAAAGATGAGAATGTTGCTGGGATTGCCATTGAGGCTGCTACAGCAGAGTCAACAGCAGCAGCAAGCATGGCAGCACAGACATGCGGAGGCTCAACGAAGAAGGGGAAGGAGGTAAGGAAAAAGGAGACCTTAGAGTATTTAGCAACAGGATACATCAACATGACAGAGGAGCAGCGTATGAGGAGGCTGCACTTCAGCAGATAGGCAGTCATCTGTTGCGGCAGGAATTCGAGCCAAAAACCAGGGCACACACAGCACTGCCTGTGGCTCTGAAGGTTATGGTGGCTGTGAAGGTTATGGTGGGTCTTAGCTTCTATCCCACGGTTTAGTTCCATGGTGCATCAAGTGACATATGCAACACTAGTCAGTGTGCTGTCCACATGGCCATCGAACAGGTGACGCAAGCCCTCTTCGCAAGCAGACAACAATACACTACCCTCCCAATGCAGGCTGCATAAGGAGGAGAGCACTGTGGGATTGGCCCACACTGTTGGGTTTCCGCAGGTGCAAGGTTTCATTGACTGCACATACACCCCTTCAAAAATCAGCCATGTTGTGTAATGGGAAGTGGTTCCACTCCCTGAATGTTCAGCTGGTCTGTGACCACAGACAACCTGCAACAAATAATACAGGTCTGTTCCCAGTTTCCTGGCAGTAGTCATAGTTCTTTCATACTGTGCCTGTCCTCAATCCCCATTGCACTTAGGTTGGCTACTTGGAGACAGGGGGTTTCTTGCTCACTGTCAGGAACCCAAGCACAGACAGTGAGTGCCGATATAATAAGAGCCACACACAAACCAGAGATCTGATTGAGCAAACCATAGGCATCCTCAAGCAAAAGTCTTGGGGGGAAAAATTGAGTCGCACCCCCTTTGGGGTGCTAGTTTTGCTGGCGCACTACTTTAAGCACCCCAAAAAATTTAGCACCCCCGCGGCCGAAATTCAGAGTTTAGAAGGTTGAGGGGTGATCAAAACCAAATGTTTAAAATGATAAACATTCAATAGGGTAGATACAAAGAAACTATTACTTTTGGTGGAGGAATGCAGAAGAAGGGGCATAATCTTTAAATTCGAGCTAAGTCATTTAGGAGTGAAATCAGGAAGCGCATAACGGGTAGTGGAAGCATCCTGCCTCCCTCTTGGGGCGCTGCGAGTGAATATCGCGACGTTTCGTGCCGCGGTACTGCAGGCAATCCTCCCCTTCTTAAAGGGGAGGGGCCTAGCACATTGCGACCTGGGGCCCAGCTGGGCCACCAGGGATCGGAGTGCCGGCAAAAGAGCCTGGCACTTCAGAGAAGTGCTGGGCTCATGGAGTGCAGCCGGCACTCCGTGGGGGGGTGCAGAGGAGGCCGGGGACAGCAAAGGGGGCAGGTGCTGGTAGGCGGCCAGCAACAAAAATGGCCGCCCAGCACTTCCCCTTAATTTGTGCCGCCCCGGCCGCAGGTAGGCCCCCCTGGCCCTGTCAGACATAGCGTCCGGCGGTAAGTCAGGGGGCGCTACCGAAGATCGCGGCTGGGGCGCGAATGGAGCACTGCGCATGACGATGACGTCATCGCCAGCGGCGCAGCACCGCAGGGTGCTTACGGTTACCGCCGCTGCTAACCTTCCGCTGAATTTAGTGGGAGGCGTTGGCGGCACCGCACCCCGGCGCTAATTGCTTTGCGCCCCATTAGTGCCCTCTTAGGACGCTAACGGGAGACACAAAGCAACCGAATTTTTAGGCCTTGGTGCCTAGTCAGATCCAGATGTGTCCTGCAATATAGCCTGCAGGGGTTAACTTCAGGTGTCATAAACTTGGTTTGTATTCCTTCGAGTTTAGAAGGTTGAGGGGTTGAGGGGTGATCTAAGCCAAATGTTTAAAATGATAAACATCCAATAGGGTAGATGCAAAGAAACTATGGCCTAGAAATTCAGTTGCTTGCGCCACCAGTTTGCGCCCAAAGAGGCCACTCAGAGGCTTTAGCGCCACTGGCCACAACCACCGCGATATTTAGCAGGGCGCTAATGGCGGCGTTAGCCTGTAGCGCTGCACCGCCACCGATGAGGTCATCGGTGTGCGCAGCGCCCCGCTACCGCCCCGACCGCCATATTAGGTCGCGCCCGCCTCTTCCGCGCCGGCCGCAAATAGCGACCGGTACACAAGGGCCAACCTGTGGCGGTAGTGGCGCGAGTTAAGGTGGAGGTGCGGCCGGCCGCTTTTTCGGCGGCTGCCTGCCCACACCTCTGTCCCCGGCCTCCTACACCCCCCCCCCGCGGCATTGCCGGCTGTTTCCCGAGAGCCCGGCACTTCTCCTTGGTGCTGGGCTCATTTGCCGGCACTCGCGAGCGGGGATCGCGCTGTTGCAGCCACCTCCCCCTTAACAGTGGGAGGAAGGCCTGCAGTACCGCAGCGTGCCGTGCTGCAGCGGGTGGCGCTGCGTCACTTTGCGCGCCGATATTCAGTTTCAGCGCCCCAAGCGGGGCGCGGGAAGCCTCGTTTAGCGGCCGGCTTCCATTTGGGGCGCAGAAACTGAATATCCCGATGGCGCAAGTGGCTCCGCACGCAGCGGTAATTCCGGCGCCCAGGCGAGCTTGGCGCCCCAAACTGAATTTTTAGCCCTATTACTTTTGGTGGAGGAATGCAGAAGAAGGGGCATAATCTTTAAATTCGAGCTAAGTCATTTAGGAGTGAAATCAGGAAGCACATAACGGGTAGTGGAAATCTGGAATTTGTTCCTCCAAAAGGCTGTGGATGCTGGATCAGTTGAAATGTTCAAGACTGAGATTGATAGGTTTTTGTTAAGTAAGGATTTCAAGAGATATGGAGCAAAGGTGGGAAAATGGAGTTGAGATACAAATCTCCCATGAACTAATAGAATGGCTGAACAGGCTTGAGGGTTTGAATGGCATCTTCCTGTTCCTATGTTTGGTTTGACTCATATGCTACTTTATTTCACAGGAAGGTGAAGCAAACAAGTCATACTTATGATCAGAATCAATTCACTTATATTTGCATAATGATATAAAATAAGAATGCATCACACTTTCCCACATCAATGGGTCATCTTACTTGACTCAAACAAGAGGATTTCGAACTAATCCTCCAAAATATTTCACCTCTTTACTTCAGTAAAGGCGCTCAAAAGCTTTTCTCTTAGTAAAAGACTAATTGCTCTTGTAGCCTTGCCATATCAAAAGCTTCACTGGATAGAATGTTAGGTAATTTTTCTCTTGACCCTTTCGAGACTGGGGCTCACCAGTAGGACTGCCAATCAAACCTGTCTGAATGCAGGATCCACCTGAAATTTTCTCCATGCAAAGCTCAAAAGGATAAGGTATTTGAATTTTTACAGTGTTAATGTATGCTGGAAATTATATTAAGAAGCGCAAATGTGTTGTCTAACTCTGGTTCTCTTCCCAAAATAGGGTGTTGTGAGAATTTTTTTTAAATTCGTTCATGGGATGTGGGCATCTCTGGCAAGGACAACATCTATTACTGATCCCTAATTGCGCTTGAGAAGGTGGTGGTGGTGAGCAACCTTCTTGAAATGCTGCAGTCCGTGTGGTGCAGGTACTCCCACAGTGCGGCTAGGGAGGGAGTTCCAGGATTTTGACCCAGCGACGATGAAGGAACGGAGATATACAATATACTTCTAAGTCAGGATGGTGTGTGACTTGGATGGGAACTTGGAGGTGGTGGTGTTCCCATGCACCTGCTCCCCTTGCCCTTCTAGATGGTAGAGGTCGCGGGTTTGGGAGGTGTTGCTGAAGAAGCCTTGGCGAGTTGCTGCAGTGCATCTTGTAGATGGTATACACTGCAGCCATGGTATGCTAGTGGTGGAGGAGGCGAAAGTTTAAGGTGGTGGATGGGGTGCCAATCAAGCGGGCTGCTTTGTTCTGGATGGTGTTGAGCTTCTTGAGTGTTATTGGAGCTGCACTCATCCAGGCAAGTGGAAAGTATTCCATCACACTCCTGACTTGTGCCTTGTAGATGATGGAAAGGCATTGGGGAGTCAGGAGGTGAGACACTCACTGCTGAATGCCCAGCCTCTGACCTGCTCTTGTTGCCACAGTATTTATGTGGCTGGTCCAGTTAGGTTTCTGGTCAATGGTGACCCCCAGGATATTGATGGTGGGGGATTTGGTGATGGTAATGCCATTGAATGTCAATCAGCAGTGGTTAGATACTCTCTTGTTGGAGATAATCATTGCCTGGCACTTGTGTGGCGCAAATGTTACTTGCCACTTATCAGGCCAAGCCTGAATGTCGTCCAGCTCTTGCTGCATGCAGGCATGGACTGCTTTACTATCTGAGGATTTGCTAATGCAACTGAACACTATGCAATAATCAGCGCGCATCCCCATTTCTGTCCTTATGATGGGGGAAGGTCATTGATGAAGCAGCTGAAGATGGTTGGGCCTAGGACACTGTCCTGAGGAACTCCTGCAGCGATGTCCTGGGACTCAGATGATAGACCTCCAACCACCACAACTATCTCCCTTTGTGCTAGGTATGACTCCAGCCAGGGGAGAGTTTTTCCCCTGATTCCCATTGACTTAAATTTTACAAGGGCTCCTTGATGCCACACTCGGTCAAATGCTGCCTTGATGTCAAGGGCAGTCACTCTCACCTCACCTCTGGAATTCAGCTCATTTGTCCATGTTTGGACTGTAATGAAATGTGTTTGGCTTGCCTGTATTCGTTTTGCACTCATGTATATTACCCTCCCCCACACGGTGTATAGTTTCACTTCCTCTTTCCTGACTAACCTGGAAGGCTCCAGGTCTTGGCTCTTGGCTCCGCCCCTGACTTCTCTTACATAAAGATCCCAGGATCTGTATGACTCATTCCTGCGAGCCAGTCAGTGTGTTGAGATGTTAGCTCTGATCTTAGTGATTAAAAGCCAACTTGTTAAAGTCTATGGGCTAGATTTTCAGTTGCTTGCGCCAGCAGTTAGCGCCTTAAGAGAAGTGATTTTCGGGCGCTATGCGTGTAGCGCCCGGGCGCAGCGCAGTTTGCGCCCCGCCCCAAATTAGGTTGCCCGTTAGCGCCGGTGCAAAGTTTAGCGGCCGCCCGGATGCGCGCGCAGAAAATGACATCACATCCTCGTGCAACGCCCTTTGGCCGCCCCGAATCCAAACTTCAGTCGGACCGCCCCATTGTGCGGCTGGCGTCCAGAGCGTTTGTAAAATGGAACGCAACAGACCCTGGGGAGCGCAAATTAAAGGGCACTCCTCATGCACTATAAACGGCAGTCTGCATGTGTTGTGTGGAAGGATCCAGTGTGTTGTTGTGAACGGTGTATTTATGTTTCCGGGCACCACCACCACCACCACCTCCTCCTCCTCCTCCTCCTCCTCCTCCTCCTCCTCCTCCTCCTCCTCCTCCTCCTCCTCCTCGTCGTTTCCCCCCCCCCCACACTCTGCTTTTGAAAAGAACACATGCACCCTTCCCCTTTAAGAGCTCAGTGGCACCAGAGTGTCTGCCGTGCGCTGCGCCCGAGATCGGGCGTTGCGCTCTGCACCGCCGGCTTAGCGCCTAAAGATAGTCGTGGAACGCCTCTTTTAGCGCTCCACCAACCTCTTAGGGCGAAGCCACTGAATTTCTGGCAACGGGGCGCTACTTTGGGGCGGGCGCTAACTTCGGGCGGGCGCTAAGGTTAGCGCCCCAAAACTGTCTATACTGAAAATCTAGCCCTATAACTTCTAGTTTTGTGGTTATTGAAGGCACATCATGGACCAAGGCTGTAATGAGGTCTGGAGACAAGTGGTCCTGGTGGAACCCAAACTGAGCATCGATGAGCAGGTTATTGGTGAGTAAGTGCCGCTTGATAGCACTGTCAACGATGCCTTCCATCACTTTGCTGATGATTGAAAGTAGAATGATAGCGTAGTA
Organism: Somniosus microcephalus; assembly: GCF_052327205.1. Taxonomy (NCBI): domain Eukaryota; kingdom Metazoa; phylum Chordata; class Chondrichthyes; order Squaliformes; family Somniosidae; genus Somniosus; species Somniosus microcephalus. The sequence continues at coordinate 72,469,245 of NC_140992.1, read as the reverse complement.
ATTGGCCAGATTGGATTTATCCTGCTTTTTGTGGACTGGACATACCTGGGCAGTTCTCCACATTGTTGGGTAGATGCCAGTGTTGTAGCTGTACTGGAACAGCTTGGCTAGAGGTGCGGCTAGTTCTGGAGCACAAGTCTTCAGCACGACAGCCAGCATGTTGTCGGGGCCCATAGCCTTTGCTGTTTCTTGATATCACGTGGAGTGAACTGAATTGGCTGAAGACTGGCTTCTGTGATGGTGGGGACCTCCGGAGGAGGCTGATATGGATCATCCACTCGGCACTTCTGGCTGAAGATGGTTGCCAATGCTTCAGCCTTTTCTTTTGCACTCACGTGCTGGGCTCCGCCATCATTGAGGATGGGAATATTCATGGAGCCTCCTCCTCCCATAAGTTGTTTAATTGTCCATCACCATTCATGACTGGATGTGGCAGGACTGCAGAGCTTTGATCTGATTCATTGATTAGCCCTGTCTAAAGCATGCTCCTTCCACTGTTTCGCATGTATATAGTCCTGTGTTACAGCTTCCCCAGGTTGGCACCTCATTTTTAAGTATGCTTGGTGCTGCTCCTGGCATGCTCTTCTACACTCCTCATTGAACCAGGATTGGTCCCCTGGCTGGATGGTAATGGTAGAGTGAGGGATATGCCGGGCCATGAGGTTACAGATTGTGGTGGAATAAAATTCTGCTGCTGCTGATGGCCCACAGCACCTCATAGATGTCCAGTTTTGAGCTGCTAGAGCTGTTCTGAATCTATCCCATTTAGCAATGTGGTAGTGCCACACAACACGATGGAGGGTGTATGCAGTGTGAAGACGGGACTGCGTCTCCACAAGGACTGTGCAGTGGCCACTGCTACCAATGCTGTCATGGACAGATGCATCTGCGACAGGTAGATTAGTGAGGACAAGGTCAAGTCGGTTTTTCCCTCACGTTGGTTCTCTCACCACCTGCCGCTGGCCCAGTGTGGCAGCTATGCCCTTCAGGACTTGCTCAGCTCAGTCAGTAGTGGTGTTGCCAAGACATTGAAGTCCCCCACACAGAGTACATTCTGTGCCCTTGTTACCCTCAGTGTTTCTTCCAAGTGGTGTTCAACATGGAGGAGGACTGATTCATCAGCTGAGGGTGAGCGGTAGGTGGTAATCAGCAGGAGGTTTCCTTGCCCATACTTGACCTGAAGCCATGAGACTTCATGGGGTCGAGAGTGAATGTTGAGGAGCCCCAGGGCCACTCTTTCCTGACTGTATACCACTGTGCCACCACCTCTGGTGGGTTTGTTCTGCCGGTGTGACAGGACATACCCAGGGATGGTGATGGAGGAGTCTGGGACATTGGCTGAAAGGTATGATTCTGTGAGTATGACTATGTCAGGCTGTTGCTTGACTAGTCTGTGGGACAGCTCTCCCAATTTTGGGACAAATCCCCAGATGCTGGTGAGGAGGACTTTGCAGGGTCGACTAGACTTTGTGTGTCGTTGTCGTGTCCAAAGCCTATGCCTAGGTCGATGCCGGGTTGTCCGTCCGGTTTTATTCTTATAATTGTTTTTCGTAGCGATTTGTTACAACTGAGTGACTTGCTGGGCCATTTCAGAGGGCAGTTAAGAGTCAATCACATTGCTGTGGGTCTGGAGTCACATATAGGCCAGACCAGGTAAGGATGGCAGATTTCTTTCCCTAAAGGACATTAGTGAACCAGATGGGTTTTTACTGTAATCCGATAGTCACCTTTACTGATACTAGCTTTTTAATTCCAAATTTATTTTATTAACTGAATTTAAATTCCACAGCTGCCATGTTGGAATTTGAACTCACATCTCGAGATCATTAATCCAGGCCTCTGGATTATTGGTAACTTAACCACTATGCTACCATTCCCACAAACTAACTCCTTAAAGCAAAATTCAATTTTAAAAATAACATCTGCAATCTTTCTGTGGAAAAATGGTCAAAATATCTAGAATTATTACAGGCATATTACTCCAAGCTGCTCCTGCACACCATGGCCAATGATTCAAAAATGGCATTGGAAAAGTCTTCTGAGCGGGTCTGAAGTAGATATCCCAGCCAGGGAAGGTATATGGTGTGAGGAGATAACAAGAAGTTTAAAAGGGCAACAAATTTAATAAAATATATCATTCTACAACATTGTTGGCATCTTTTCCACAAAACATGTAAACATAGAACCATCATTTAAAATCTACACAAGGCCGTTTTTTCCTCCACTACACTGCCAGAAACAGTTGGCAAATTGGATGACCATGCTCCTGCCCCAAGCTCTCTTTTCTTCCCCCTGCCTCCATAGGGAAGACTGCTGGCTGCCTCTTCACTATTTTTCCCTGCTTTCCTTTTTGACCAAGCTTTTGATCACCTTTCCTAATGTCTCCTTCTTTGGCTCGGTGTAAATTTTTGTCAGATTACGCTCCTGTGAAGCACCTTGAGACATCTTACTATGAAAAAGATGTTATATAAATACAAGTTTGATGTTGTTGATTTCACCAATCCTGAGGATTGCCAGCAGAGAAGTAGCAATCATCCTTGTGACAGCAGTGGAAGTTCACTAATAACTTTTTGGAGGGAGAGAGGGGGCACCTCCCTCTGCCCTGTGATCCAGTCCAAGGCCTAAAAAATGTCTTCTGATCTATGGGGTTCTTCTGCTTGTTTTGTGGCCTCCTCCTCTTCAAATGCTGCAGCAGGGTTCCTGCTCTGAACCTCCTGGGATGAATTCAGGAAATTCCAGTCCAAGGTCCTTGGAAAAATTCTGAACCTCAACTCAACATTGTTCAGAAAATCATAGCGATTTTTTTGTTGGAGGATTGTTGTTCCAACAATGAATTGGACCTAAAATTTTCAAATGCATTCCATTTGAGATTCTTAATAGCTTACAGAGAAATGGAACATTCAGCAACCTTTAGACATTCTTGAAATGTCTCCAAACCATGTCTCAAATAGGCAGTGGTTCAAAACATTATTATATATAAGCCAAAAGTTCGGTATCCAATGTTTCACAGATGCATTTAGTGCTAAGTTTTTAAATCCAGATATTTTTGAGGAAATGCATAATATCTATTCATCGAGACTTTTCTCAATATATAGCTGCAGTTGTTTGCAGATATTTTGTTAATTGGAAAGTCTGTGCACAACCTTGTTCAGCTGTCTGACCACATATTTAAGGCATTAGTCTGAGGAAATGTCAGGTCTTCACCAGTCTAACTCATTAATGCTCCAACCTGACTGAGCATCCATTGACAGTTGCTTTTCAAAGTGTATGTGCCATACCCTTCATCTTCATTTTATGAAGGTCTTTTATTATTAGGTGTCAAATGAAATTAACACTATCTTTTATTACCGTTGCTTTTATTCCAAAGCTTTCACAATTAAGCTCAACAGAACTTCCGATAGGCTATTAAACACTTCCCCAGGAGTAGCACGACACGCTCAGAAGAGGGAAAGTGCACTAGCCTGTAAAGAACACAGGTTTACACAGTTGTCTTATCTGCCATATTTCAAGGTGAAAGTTTGGACTATGTGTCTAAATTGACCTTCCAGATTGTAAATCCTGCAATACAAGGTGGCAATATCTCAGCAGTTTTGAAAATCCTGAAATGTCATTTGCAATATATTATGAAGTTATCTGGGTTGGATCTTTTATCTAAAACTTGAATAATAAAACTGAAATGTCACATTCCACCATCAGCCTAACATTGGTGCTGTAAGAACGATATCTTCATAATATTTGTGGCAATGTGCCAGAGTAGACTTGCTGCACTGTGATCACAAAACAGCCACACAATGAAAAACATTTGTTATGCATGTCCAACAATTCCCCTGACTGCTGACCACCTGCAGAAATGTTAGCCTCATGTTTTAATATGATAAGTTCATATCTCCATTGTCTCTGTCCGAGTCATATTTATGTAGAATACCTCTTCATAGCAGCTATTGAGATAAACTGATCATTTGCTTATAATGGTGACTCAGCCTTGTTTGTTAAGTTTCTCAATATTGTAAAAATATTTAATTATATATTGCAAAAATGTTGTACTGTCTGGTGTAACTTACTTTCCTGAAATAGACCTGCAAGGTCAGTAACCCCAAACGAAATCAACAGTTTAGTCAAGACAGCACATATTACTGCATAATAAAAAGCATATTCCCAAACCTGGTGTGATTTATTGATGACAAGTCAGAAAGAGCAGTAAGCACCAACTAGTCCAGAGTGTAGTATCTGTCTCTATTTCTTCACATATACACTCTCTGGGGTAGATCTTGCCTTTGAGAGATAATGTAAAAAAGGTGATAGTGAGTCAGCAGCCTGTTTTACATCTCTCCCGATTTTTATTTCCATTGATTTTGGGAGTGGTAGCCGTTTCTATTGAGAACTTTGGTAGTTTTGACTGTACGAGCTCGCAGAGCATTGTGAGTGCTGTCTATTGCACCCTGGGCCTTGAGAAAGCCAACAACTCCATGAAACTGGATGGTCCTATCTCGCCGCTGAGTATTGTGATGCCAAAGTCAACAAATTCCCCAGCTCTCCTGTGCAGTGTGTCCACCACCTGACAAATATATGCCCATACTGCACCATGGCTGATATCATAGGGAACTCTTGTGGCAGCTGAGATAACCTGGTGCCATAAAAGTTGATTGCAATCATCAGCTACATAGGCACAGATAGAGTGGTGAGGGCGAATAACCATGACTGCAGCTCTTCATGTAATGGTTACAGAACTCTTTTACTGGTGAAGTGTACTCTTCTAATACACATCCCTTCACTTAGATCCCGATAAGACGTGTGTTGCCTGTTTATTCTTTGGAGGGTAATATCTGGTAGGGTTCATCCTCCTTAAATGGTGCCTCAATCTCCTTTCCTCTATCCTTCCCTACTTCTCCTCCTTCTTCTCCTCCATGATAATGGCATACAAAATTATGCCCATGGGGAATGACATTGCTTTTCCTGAGAAGCTCTAATTAGGGGTGGGGTGGTACAAAATCTCCCAGAGGTCTCCCACTCCCATAGGCAATCAAAAGCGTGGTCAGGATTGTGTAGCATGAATTCCAAAAATATTGTTCCAAAAAGTCGTTCCCTGCTGCAGTAACCACAACTCCAAATTTTAGCAATTTTCAGGCTCAGAATATCCTCGCTTCTGCCAGTCTCAGCTGATTCTGGCAACAACTATACCTTGGGGGAGAAATTCGGTTGGTTGCGCCAGCGATTAGCGCCTAAAGAGGCCGAGAAGTGGGGCGTTAGCCAATTTTCGGCCGGGCGCAGTGAACCCAGCGCTTCTTGCCATATTGAGTGGGTTTTAGCGCTGGCGTTAAATCTTAGTGCCCACTCGCGGGCGCAGGCAGATCATGACGTCATTTCAGTGTGCAACGCCTTTTTGGCGCCCCGGACCGGAAATTCAGTGGTGCGCCCCTTTGTTCCGCCTGGCGCTAATAAGGACAGCTTACTGGAACATTCCCCAGTCGCTCTCGGGCTTAGGGGGGCGCTCTTTAAAGGGGACTGCACTGGTATAAAAGCGGCAGCCATTTTGGGAGCACAATTTCTTTGAGATTTTCACAGAGTTGCAGTGTTGCACTCTGAGAGCCATATCACGAGTGACCCAGCGCTGCCAGAGGACCTTCAGCCTTCAGACCATCACCCTGCTGCTGGTGAGCGTTTACACCCTGTATAATTTCTTGTTACCTATTATTATGGGGGCTGCTTTGGAGGGGAACGTCCTGCTGCTCGACCATCTGGAAAGGGCACAGAGACGGAGGGAGAGAGGGCCAGGAATGGCCAGACGGAGGAGGGCCAACAGACGTCGCCACACCAGACCTTACGCTGCCAGGGTATTCAGGCAGCTGTTCTCTTACCTCAACATGTCGGAGGAGTAGTGTCTTAGGAGGCTGCAATTCAGAAAGGAGGTGGTGACTGAGCTGTGCCACCTGCTTCAGGCAGATCTTCAGCCGCAGATAAGGTGCAGGACCTCTCTGTCGGTGGCTGTCAAGATTACAGTAGCACTGAATTTCTATGCAACCGGCTCCTTTCAGGCAGCAACTGGGGACATTGCCAACATCTCCCAGTTTGCGGTGCATAGCTGCATCCAGCAAGTAACAGATGCCCTGTTTAAAAGGCGACGGCAGTACATCTCCTTCACTGCGACACCGGAGAAGCAGCGGGAGCGGGCAGAGGGCTTCGCGGCAATAGCAGACTTCCCCATGGTGCAGGGCGCCATTGACTGCACGCACATGGCTTTGCAGGCGCCTGTTTTGAATCCTAAGGACTTTCGCAACCGCAAGGGGTTCCACTCCTTGAATGTGCAGCTGGTCTGTGACCACCGGCAGCTGATCCTCGCGGTCAATGCTCAGTTCCCAGGCAGCAGCCACGACGCATTTATCCTGCGCCAAACTTCAGTAGCAGACCTTTTCGAGGCCCCGGCTCACCCAGAAGGCTGGCTTCTCGGTGACAAGGGCTATCCTCTGTGCCCATGGCTGATGACCCCGCTCCGTTCGCCCAGCACCCCTGCAGCAGAGCACTACAACGTCAGCCATCAGGCGACGAGGAACATTGAGCACACAATCGGCGTGCTGAAGCAGCGGTTCTGCTGTTTGGACCATTCGGGAGGCGCCTTGCAGTACTCACCAGAGCGAGTCTCCCACTTCGTCGTTGTCTGCTGCATGCTCCATAACCTCGTCACCCTGCGCACCCAGCCAATGCCAGCAGACATTGAAGGACCAGCAGAGGAGGAGGAGGAGGAGGAGGAGGAGCAGGAGGAGGAGCAGGAAGAGGAGGAGGAGGAGGAGGAGGAGGACCAAGACGGGAGGGTCCCAGAAACTGGAAGGGCCGTCCGTCAGAGGCTGATAAGGAGTCGGTTCTAGGCCCCTCTCACGGAATGCTTGGTGCCAATCGAAGACCAGGAATGGAACCATTCGGATAACCCAAAGCCTATGAAGGCCAGTATGAATGTAAATAGCAGACATGGCCAATGTCAATAAAATCATTTGTTTATTTTGAAAAATGTGCTTCCTTCCAACATGACAAAGCAATGGCACCACAAAGCTTAACTAACAAACTAACACATAAGTGGCTCGCACACCCGGGAGACTATCCAAAACATTACTAACATTCAGACCAGCATCCACGGCCTTGATTTCTAGAAATAAGACGTCTCAGCAGCACCTTCTACTCTTTCCCCTTTGATGGTGATCTACTTCTCTTGCGAGAACGGCCCCTTCCCTCCCTGGAGCTCCTCCGTAATGGGACCCCAGTGGCTGCATGAAGGCTGGGGGACGCCTGCTGACTGTCCGAAAGCGCAGATGCCCCTGAGGGACGGCCTGGATGGACTCTGGGCTTGGAGGGCCCGGATGCTGACTGCTCCAACTGGGCATGGGTGGAAGCAGTCTGTCCTGCAGGTGATGGCAGCTGCAGTGGAGACGTGCCAGCAGTGGAATCAGGAATGTTGACATCCTGAGAGCGGACAGCAGCTCCCTGGTCGGCCGACACACTGGCACTCTGACGGGGCAGCACCGCAGCGTGCGAACCAATCGGTTGGTCCACAGATTGCTGGCCTGCTGTGGTGCTGCAAGGGCCTCGGGTAATCCTGCCTGATCCATCGAGGGTGGCAGCAGTCAGTGCTTGCATGGCCTCAATCTGCCTCTGCATGAAGCCAGCGAGTGACTGCGTGGCAGCACTCAGCACTTGCGTGGCAGGTGCCAGTGCTTTGGTGAAGCCCTGGACAGTCCTTTCCAGTGCTTCGGTCAAGCCCTGGGCAGTCCTTTCCAGTGATGTACCGAAGCCCTGGGCACTCCTTTCCTGTGCTGCCCCGAAGTCTTGTACACTCCTCGCCTGTGCTGCCCCGAAGTCTTGCACACTCCTTGCCAGTGTCTCAATGGATTCAGGCATCCTTGCCACTGCAGCCATCAGCTCAGTGTGCCTGAGCCGAGCCTGGGCACTCATTTCTGCGAGGGAACGCACCTCTTCTGCGCTCTGTGCAGCAGTCATCGTGGCCTCACTCGCCCTCCGGGGAGACGGCTCCCGAGCTTCCCTACCCCCCTTGCGTTGCTCTAGCCCGCTGGTTCCTGCAACTGGTTCCTCCTCAGAGCCATCCCCCCCACTCCCCTCCAGGGAAGCACTATCCCCAGTCTGCAGATGGGCTGGCTCACCTGAGGGTGGTACGGATGGTCCGGCTTACTCCTGCTCGTCGCCTCCGGAGTCAGTGTCCCTGGCAGCTTGATGGCCCGGCTCCCGAGCTGGTGATGCAGCATCTGAAAGCAGGGAGGTTGAAGAGTGGCTTTAGCGAAAGGACAGGGTGGCAGCAAGGGATGCAAGATTGCTGCAATGCTCTGACATGGGTCCAGAGTGAAAAAGCATGCTGGTGGGGGGAACAAGTGGAAGGAGACAGTTCAAAAAGGTGATGACCTTACCATCGCTGTGCACAATGGGGTCGGCAGCTCCAGTGGTGACAGGACCACTCATCCGGTCTCCAACAATCTGGTGGACTCTTTCCTCCAGGTCCGTCAGTGTCTGCAGCTGAGGAGGGCCTCCTCCGGTACGAATCTGTTCCCTCCGGTTCCTGGCCAGCTTGGCCTGCAGGAGAAAGGACGGGAAGTGATGAAACATGCTGCCCTGAGTTGTCATCTCATGACCCCCATGGTGCAACAGCCCTTACAGTATGCCCTGAGTTGAATGTGTGTGTGCGTTCCCAGAAAGGGCCATGGATGCTGGCTGACAGATGGCCATTGGGGCATCGCGCACCCTCTGGCCATAAAGTCAGGTGCAGATGGAGCGATGAAGAAGATTGCCAAAAAGCCACTCACCCTAACGACCCGAGTGAGATCGTTGAACTTCTTCCTGCATTGCACAGCAGTCCTGGGCACCACGCTGCTGGATTTGACTACTTGCGAAACTTCCCTCCAAGCTCTGTGGTAGTCGTTCTGATGAGGCCTCCTGCCATTGTCAGGGTACAGCACTGCTCGCCGGCGCTCTACTGCGCCAACCAAAGCATCCAATGCCCCATTGGTAAAGCGCTCCGCTCTCTGCCTCACCCTCTCCATCTGGTCAAAGTTTGTAACGCCACAGAATGCACAGCGCCGATTTGAGGCCTAGAGGGCGATGAGTGTGGCTGCTGATCCTAAATGACCCGCCCCTTTAAGAGCTGTCCGGCGCCAGCATGTCTCGTGGTCATCGATTATTGACAGCACCTGCGCTGCGCCCGGCCGCCCAGATATTGAGTAGCGCCGCCAGGTTAGCGCCTTAGGAGTCCCGTGCAGTTCCTGATTTTACGCCGCAATCACCTTTAGGGGTGATGCAACCCAATATCGCTCGAGGTGGCGATAAGTTGCGCCTGGCGATAGAATTTGCGCACCGCCAATTCTAGTGCCCCAAGCGGGGCTATACCCAATTTCACCCCCCTTGTGTTTCTCATTCTAACTTACCTCCATGACATTGCAAGCATAAAACCAGGATATTTGTGGCTGCTGCACCCCTGGCCGTCATCGTCATATATTTAAATGTGCTCCATGGAGATTGCTGCAAGAGCCAATTTACATTTGGAAATCCAGGTGCTTCGTTTGTAGGATGAAAGGTAGCTTTGGCCCCAATTTGCTGGTCAATCAGGTGAGTTGGCTGATTTTAGACCACAGAAAGGCCAAAATCTGTGTGTCATTCTGGGGCCAATATACTTAACTATCCTGTCAATTGAAGGCGCAAGATGTTTTTCAATCCAAGGCACAATCTTCCTGTGATGGGTGAAAGATTCAACAATATTCCTACCAGATAGCAATGAAGAGACAAGATTTAACAAACAGCTACTCAACACTGTGGGGGGAATTTTATCAATGGGGATGCATTGGAGGTGGAACTGCTGTTTGTCGGGTTTCAGTCCCACTCCCAACGACGTCCGGCCAACCCACGCTATTTTCCCCTGATTGACCTTGTTAAGCCCGCCCTGCAGGCTTAGCAGGCCAATTAAGGGAAAGCCAGTGACAGAGGACGTCAGCGTATGACGTTTCACCTGTCAAACATTTTTGAGAGATGAACTGTCGTTGTTTGACAGCTTTGCACACTTTACAGCGGTCTCCGTTGTATCTCTGCAGCGCCCCGTGCAGCTGCTTCGTGTGATACTGCCATGCTGAAAGCCTTGTCCAGCGTAAGATCCTTTTCTGATAGAATCCGTTTCTGGGTTCCTTCACTTTGAAGCCCACACACAAACTTGTCCCTTAACGTATCTGCTAGTCCCACCCCAAACTGGCAGTGTTTTGATAGCTTGCGCAGTTCCGTTAAGAACTCAGCATTACTTTCGTCTTTATGCTGGTTCCTTTTGTGTAACTTAAATCTTTCTGCTATCAGCAGCGGTGAGGGGTTTAAGTGGTCCTGTAGGATTTCTACTATGCTTTCGAAATTCTTATCCGCGGGCTTCTCTGGGGTTATTATGTTTCGCAGTAAGCCATAAGTTTTTGCACCCATGGAATTTAACAAAACCAGTGCTTTCCTAGCATCTGGCACTTCATTCGCCCTGCAGTACACCTCAATGCGTTCCACATATGTCGGCCAATCTTCGACTTCATTGTCGAACGTAGAGATACTGCCACTCTTCGGCATCCCTGGGTGTGATTTAACTGTCAAATATGGCATCTCCCGCGCTCTCCCTTCTTCTCCGCTGGCACAAAATGGCGTCTCCTGCGCTTTCCTTTCTTCCCGCGCTCGCCCTTCTTCTCCGCTGCGGCTTCTAAAAATGGCGTCTCCCGCGCTCTCCCTTCTTCTCCGCGGCTCAATGGCGTCTCCCGTGCTCTCCCTGCTTCTCCCCGCAGACACTGTTCAGCCTTTGAGCTCTGGCTGTGCTCTGCACGTTTTCCTGTGCGCCTTTCCCGTTTCCGCCGCTCGGTCCTGAACCCGGCTGCTGCTTTACCCTGTCTCTCTCTCTTTTGTTTTTCCTTGACACCGCTCGGTTTTCAACCCCCGGCTGCGCCTTGTGCGCTTCACCCTCTCTCTTACCCCATTGACGCTGCTCGGCTTTTTCTCTGCCGTCTGTCGGCTCCAGCTGCCGCTGTCCGGGAAGGGTCTGCGCTGTACCTGTTGCCAGTCTGTTGCTGGATCGTCGTGGCTGGGGAACCAAGCCCAGCTCTCAACAGCCTCCCCTGCGATGTTCACTCTCTGCCGGACGACTAGGCAGTTGCTCGTGGTCGACGCCCGTGCTTCTGGCCTCGACTTTCTTCCACCGCCCTCACGGAGCGAATCCTTGAAGGGAAATGCAGAGTTGCAGGTAGATTCGAATCGACCTCGTCGCCACTATTAGATCCGTGATTCTTAGAGTATGATGTTTTCCAATAACTACACGGAGGCTGTAACTTAACAATCAACAGGTGTTTACTGGAGTAGGGTAGTCTCAAGATTGGCAGTACAGAGGCATGCTCAAGGCTTATATACAGGTGTGGTCACTGCCGGTACTACAGTATACAGGAGCTGTAAAAGTAGTTCTCTCTTAAAGGTACATACACTACACATTGAAGCTCCCTGTCGGCTTCTCATTGATGTGCTGGAATTGCTTATTCTCAACATTTCTTCGTACATTTGGTCTGAGCAAATCCAGACGAGATCTCAACCTTCGGTTAAAGAACATCATGGCCGGGGTCTGGTTGGTAACTGCATGTGTCGCATTTCTGTAGGCTAACAGGAAATTGTCCATCTTATGCTGCAGTGGAATGTCGTCATCGCACATGGCCCTTCCTGCCTTTTTAAAGGTTTGTACGAACCTCTCAGCCAATCCATTTGTGGCTGGATGATACGGGGCGGATGTGTAATGCCTTACCCCATTCCTTCTCATAAATTTCCGAAACTCTTCGGACACAAACTGTGGTCCGTTATCAGAGCAAATCTGCTCTGGCAAGCCGTTCCTGGCAAATATGGTCCGTAGGACTGCAATCATTTTCTCCATGGTGGTGGAGGAATTTTTGATCACCTCAGGCCATTTCGAGTGCGCATCCACGGCTATTAAGAACATTGAGTCCATGAATGGACCAGCAAAATCAATATGCATCCATTGCCATGGAGAGGAGAGCCACGCCCATGGGTGTAGAGGGGCATGTGGTGGTGCATTTTGGACCTTCTGGCATCCTGAGCAGCTCTTTGTCAGGTCCTCGATTTGCTGATCGATCCCCGGCCACCACACATAAGCCCTAGCAAGGCTTTTCATTTTCACCCCTCCCAGATGGCCTTCGTGAAGCTCATTGAGCACTCTCTCCCTTAACTTGGGTGGAATTACCACTCGGGATCCACACATCAAGGTCCCCTGGCATACTGACAGCTGTTCTCTTCTGGATGAGAATGCTGGCAACAGTGAGTCGCCATGTGTTGGCCATCCCTTTACCGTCAAATCATATACCCGAGACAGTGTCGGGTCATTTCGGGTCTCCTCTATATCCGCGTTAGTTACTGGCTAGCGTTCAACTTTAGTCGAATAAAATATTTCGACAGGTTCCACTGCTGGTGCTTCCTCCGCAGTAGGCAGTGGCAGGACTGGGTTCACTATCACCTTAAAGTCCCCACAGATGCGAACCTTCTTTGGTTCCCCAGGCGTATTACTCAACGACCTCTTCATTACAGGAATGATGGGTGTAGCCCACTCGCTCCAGTCCACTTTGGACAGTACTCCAGAACATTCCAAACCTTCCAGCTCTGCTTCGACGGCTGGTCGGATCGCTTAAGGCACCGGTCTGGCCTTAAAAACTTTGGGCTTGCATTTTCCTCTATTTTGATCGTCGCTGTTATGCCTTTTAGTGTTCCGAGTCCCTCCTGGAACACTTCTTGTGCGTCGGTTAGCATTTTTGACAGTTGTCCAGGTATGACGTCGTCATCCTTTTTGGCATCTACCGTCAGTGCTTGTATGGCATGCCAATCTAACTGTATCTTCCGGACCCATTCACGTCCTAGTAGTGGTGGTCCTCCATCTGGCAATACATAAAGGTCCATTTTTGGTGTTTCCTTGCCGTTGTATATCACGTTCACCCTTATTTTTCCTTTGGGGTAGCCATTTTGCCCCGTGTACATCTTCAAGACAATTTCTGTATCTCTCAAGGGTATATGTGAGAATAGCCGCTTGTCGTCCCTTTGGTTTATGACTGTTAGGGCTGATCCTGTGTCCAATTCCATTTTCACTTGGGCTCCGTCTATCTTGAGCGTGACCCAGATAGTTTGGTGATCCTCCATTTTGATTACATTATGTAGTTTCAGACAACCCAGCTCCTGGCTTCCGGAGTCTGTATCACTTTTCTGTTCGCCTTAACTACTCGCCGTCACCTTATGTACCTTTTTGTACTTCTCCTGTGGAGATTTCTTGCTGCTGGTTTTTTTTCCCGACCTGCAGACTCTTGCTATGTGTCCTACTTTTCCACACTGTCTGCACACTTGGTCCTTGAACCAACAATCCTTATGGTCGTGTGTTGTTCTGCCGCAGCAATAGCACTTCACTGCTCCATATGACATTTCATTTGTGCCATATTCTTGCGGTCTCCGTTGTATCTCTGTAGCACCCCGTGCGGCTGCTTTGTGTGATACTGCCATGCTGAAAGCCTTGTCCAGCGTAAGATCCTTTTCTGATAGAAGCCGTTTCTGGGTTCCTTCACTTTGAAGCCCACACACAAACTTGTCCCTTAAAGTATCTGCTAGTCCCGTTCCAAACTGGCAGTGTTTCGATAGCTTGCGCAGTTCCGTTAAATACTCAGCATTACTTTCATCTTTATGCTGGTTCCTTTTGTGTAACTTAAATCTTTCTGCTATCAGCAGCGGTGTGGGGTTTAAGTGGTCCTGTAGGATTGCCACTATGCTTTCAAAATCCTTTTCCACTGGCTTCTCTGGGGTTACTAGGTTTCGCAGTAAGCCATACGTTTTTGCACCCATGGAATTCAACAATACCAGTGCTTTCCTGGCATCTGGCACTTCATTCGCCTTGCAGTACACTTCTATGCGTTTTACATATGTCGCCCAATCTTCGACTTCATTGTCGAATGCTGTGACACTGCCACTCTTCGGCATCCCTGGGTGTGGTTAGACTGGCTCAAAATGGTGTCTCCCGCGCTCTCCCTTCTTCTCCGTTGGCTCAAAATGGCATCTCCCACGCTCTCCTTTCTTCCCCCGCGGACGCTGCTCAGCCCTTGAACACCGGCTGCGCTCTGTGCGTTTTCCTGATCACCTCTCTCGTTGACGCCGCTCGGTCCTGAACCCTGGCTGCGCCCTGTGCGCTTTACCCTCTCATTTTTTTTCCGTTGACGCCGCTCGGTCTTCAACCCCGGCTGCGCCCTGTGAGCTTTACCCTCTCTCGTTGACGCCGCTCGGTCTTCAACCCCGTCTGCACCCTGTGCGCTTTACCCTCTCTCTTACCCCGTCGACGCTGCTCGGCCTTTTTCTGTGCCGTTGGTCAGCTCCAGCCGCCGCTGTCCGGGTAGTGTCTGCGCCGTACTTGCTGCCAGCCCGCTGCGCTGGATCGTCGCGACTGGAGAACCAAGCCCAGCTCTCCACAGCCTCCTCTGCGATGCTCAAGTCCTCTCTAGATGGTCGACGCCCGCACTTCTGGACTCGGCCTTCCCCTTTCACTGCTCTCCAGGAGCGAATCCCTGGGAGGTGATGCAGAGTTGCAGGTAGGTTTGAATCCACTCGTCGCCAATGTTAAATCCGTGAATCTTGATGTATGGTGTCCTTCAATAAAGCGACAGAGACTGCAGAGGAACAATCAACAGGTGTTTACTGGATGAGGGTTACTCTAAAACTACAGTACAGATCCCTACTCAGGGTTTATATACAGGTGTTGTCACAGCTGGTACTACAGTATACAGGAGCTGTAAAATGTAGTTCTCCCCTCAAAGGTGCATACACTACAGTGTGGACAAGATGGAGTCAGGACCCCTGGGTCTTCTAAACAATAGCAGTCCTTACAGATCCCTGCAGGCCAGTGACAACTCAGCATGTGATCACATGTGAATATAATAGGTATTCCTTACAGATGCCTGCGGGCCAATGATAAATCAATATGCAAATGTTACAATGACTACAGCTAGGGCCCCAGGTTTTTGGATGGTACAGTGGAGACATTTATGAGTAGCAGGAAATATGTCCTCTTCTCCTCTGATGGACGTGGAGTGCACAGGCAGATTTTTCAGCAGCAATGGAGAGAGGTGGCAGAATGTGTAAATGATAGAATCATAGAATCGTACAGCACAGAAGGTGGTCATTCAGGCCATGGTGCCTGTGCCGGCTCTTTGAAAGAGCTATCCAATTAGTTCCACTCCTCAGCTCTTTTCCCACACACCTGCAAATTTTTCCTTTTCAAGTATACATCCAATTCCCTTTTGAAAGTTACTATTGAATCTGCTTCCACCATCCTTTCAGGTGGTGCATTCCAAATCATAACAACTTGCTGCGTAATTTTTTTTCTCATCACCCTTTGGTTCTTTTATCAATTATCTTAAATCTGTGTTTTCTGGTTACCGACCCTCTTGCCATGGAAACAGTTTTTCCTTATTTATTCTGAAATAACTTGTCCTAATTTTGAACACCTCTATCAAATCTCCCCTTAACCTTCTCTGCTCTAAATAGAACAACCCCAGCTTCTCCAGTCTCTCCACGTAACTGATGTCCCTCATCAATGGTACCACTATCATAAATCTCCTCTGCATCCTCTCCAAGGTCTTGACATACTTGTTAACGTGTACACAATACTCCAGCTGAGGCCTAACCAATGATTTATAAATGTTTAGCATAACTTCCTTGCTTTAGTACTCTATATGCCTCTAATTATAGAGCCCAGCATCCTGTAGCTTTTTAACAGCCTTATCAACTTGCTCAGCCACCTTCAAAGATTTGTTTTTGTGCACCCCCAGGTGTCAAGTGCATCTAGTGCATTCAGTTGCTTCTTAATGGCCCAGAAATTCGAGTCGGGGGCTTGCCGCGCATGTAAGCCCCGATCTGCACTTACCCGACGCGCCGGCCGTTGAGCTTCAGGGACGCCTGGAATTGCTGTTTTAAAATGTTGACTCCCGGGCAGCGTCTGACGTCACGCCGCCCAGGAGTGCAGCCAGCGCGAAGCCTGTAGCGCGCTGTGCAACTGAGACACGCCCCTTGAGGTCTCAGTTTAACAGGACACGCCCCCAATGTTTCTGCCAAGCTGCTAAGCATTTTGACATGCAAAGCAGCAGTTTAAATAGGTTTTTGGAAGTTTTTTGAAGCTTTTGGTAACTTTTATAAACTTTTAAAAACGTTTACATTATTTTGAAGAATCTGAAGTAGTTTTAAACAGAATTAAAGCAATTTAAAGACTTTTAAAAGCCCTAAAAGAATTTTTTTAATTCCATTTATTTATTTAGCAATGTCGTCGTCATACGTGTCTTCACACTGTTCCCTTTGGGGAACTGTATGAAGTGGTGGAAGGATTTATGGCCATGATTAACGCTCATTCCGTGACCGTAACCATCTTTGAACCAGCCATCAGGGCGGTTAGTCCTATGGCGGGAGGGTTTTACGGGCTCCCACAAGCTATACAAGGAGGGGGGGCCACCCACACCCACGGACGCAAATATCCCACTGGATGTCAACCCAGAATTTAGAGCCGGAGCTCCGACTCCACTTGCCGGGACTGTCTGGAGCGGGGTTCGAAACCCTACCCTGATCTGGCCTAGCGGCGGGGATCCTACCGCTATGCCAAAGGCCCAATCCGATTAGCAACGTGAAATGGCTGGAATCAGCACAATTCACAGCATTAAAAGAACTCACAATTGAACTGATGATGACCTCAGCAATCTCCTCAAGGAGGTGGAGGCGCAGCGCCTGCTCATCATTGGTAATGAGAAGTCAAAGGCGCCGCAAAAAGGGCAGATGATAGCTTGGTCTTTCAAGTGGCAGCATAGGGCTCCAGTCACGGGGAGGGAAAAGGCGCAGGAAGCGTATGGGTGTCACCTTTTGTGCGGAGTGGGCCTTTTGCGTAGCAGTAAGCATCCCCGCCGCTGGGCCAGAAGGAGTAGGGTCTCGAACCCCACTCCAGACAGTCCCGGCAAGTGGAGTCGGAGCTCCAACTATAAATTCTGGGTGGACATCCAGCGGGATACTTGCGTCCGTGGGTGTGGGTGGCCCCCCCCCTCAGATGGGTTGTGGGAGCCCGTAAAACCCTCACGCCATAGGACTAACCACCCTAATGGCTGGTTCAAAGATGGTTACGGTCACGGAATGAGCGTTAATCACGGCCATAAATCCTTCCACCACTTCATACAGCTCCCGAAAGGGAACAATGTGAGGATACGTATGATGATGACCTCTTGCGCAATGCACCTCCTTGGACCCTCAGTCACAGATGCGAGGGGGCAAATCGTGCAATTGTTAAATTTTTCATTTTATTGACATGTAAAATGTTGGCCCAGTAATTCCCTTCCAAATGCACGAGTACAGTCGGGGTACTTACGCGTCTGGCCGGAGGAAATGCCGGTTTTCAGCATGCACAGCGCATGCGGGGAAAACCGGCATTTCCTGTCCTCTGAACGAAGGGGTTCAGAGGCAGAACGCATGCGCAGTAAAATTCGCCGCTTTCATTCATGCTTTCAGTGATGTCAAGTCCTTACAACTTACACATGAAAAAAGCATGGGTACAGTTGCTCCAGAGGCTGCGGAGGAAGATATTTCTTATCGTGGAGCTTCTGAAAGTATGTATGTCTGTATATATTCCTTTGCGTGTTATGTATATATTCCTTTATTTATGTGTATGAATGTATTATTTAATTATGACTTTCAGAGAAAGTAACTTATTGGAAAATCATAATTAAAAACATACATTCATACACATAAGTAAAGGACTATAAACATACATACATATACGTAAAGGAATATATGCGGACATACATACATAATTACTTATTACTGATGAAAAGTTTCTTTCTTAAAAGTGCTGGAAATGTTACATTACTCATTTTAGAACACTCATTTTCACATTCAATTCACACAGCCACAATTGCTCCTTCTACCTACCGTTCTGAAAACCCATTTAAAAAAAAAAATTTAAACTTTAAAACTTACTTAAAATTTCTGAAAATAACTTCCCTCCCTTTCCCAAACAAAAATATTGCCTTTCAGAAGCTCCACGATAAAATATATCTTCCTCCGCAGCCTTGGAGCAACTTTACACATGCTTTTTTCAAGTGTAACTTGTAAGGACTTACCCTCACTGATTCCATGAATGAAATCGACGAAGTTCACTGCGCAAGCGCTGCCTGTGCAGTCGCATGCGCTGTGCCTATGAACCCCTTCGTTCCGAGGACTGGAAATGCCGGCGTTCCCCGCATGCGCTGTGCATGCTGAACGCCGGCATTTCCAACGGCCAGATGCGTGAGTACCCAGACCGTACTCACGCATTTGGTCACGAATTTCTGGCCCAATGTCATGTGGAGCAAATTGAATTGGCTGACTAGTATCTATGATGTTGGAAACCTCAGGATCAAGTGGGATTTCCCACTTAGCACTTTTGGCTGAAGATGATTTGGAAATTCTTAAGTCTTCTCTCTTGCACTCATATGCTAGGCTCTACTATGGTTGAGGTTGGGCTATTAATTAAGCCTCCTCCTCTCATTAGTTGCCTTGTTGTCCACCACCATTCTTTGCTTTGATCTATTAGCTATGTGACCATTTAACTCTGTCTATAGCCTGTTGCTTTTCGTGCTTAACCTGCAAGTAGCCCTGTGTTGTAGTTTAATTAGGTTGGTGTATCATTCCAAGGTATGCTTGATGCAACTCCCACCAAGAAGGTAGTGGTGATCACTCCTGCCAATGCTATTATGGACAGAGGTATCTGTAACAGGTAGGTGGTGAGGATGAGGTCAAGTAGTTTACTCCCTTGTATTGGTTCCTTTACTGCCTGAAGCAGGTCTGCTCAGGCAACTATGTCCATCAGGACTTGGCCAGCTTGGTCAGTGGTGGTAACACTGAGCCACGCTTGGTGATGGACACTGAAATCCCCCACCAAGAGTAAATTTTGTTTCCTTGTTTCCCTCAGTACCTCCTCCAAGTGGTGCTCAGTGTAAGATTCGCAACATTTGTGCATTTCCCCGAAGGTTATTATTGATAAAAGGGACCCTGTGTGGACATTTCTTTGAAATTAAAAAGGGTGCCCAAAATGGCGTACGTGCCTCATGGCAGAAAGCCTGCGGGTCTCCAAAATGGATTCTGCAACCCAGGCTGATTGAGGTAAATCGAAACCAAGGCTGCAGGTTTCCTGTGAACAGCATTTTGTGATTTGGGACCCAGACAAACTGTGAATCAGAGGCAGATCTGAATTCAATAATGCCAATAGTTAAAGCCATCAACAGTCTGCATACATAATCGGAAACAAATTAAACACATCCATCGAGGCTGGACAAGCCCATCAAGGACTTTCAGGATAATACGGGTCCATTATCGGGCCGGTAGAAGCAATTACCGGCCATCTAAAAACCCGTCAGTGTAGATTGCTACCATTATTTTAACTAGCCCGCCAAAAGTAAAACAAAGAACTAACCTGATTTGGCGGGCAGATAAGGTTTTTCGACGAAGGTATAATTGAAGGCCCCCAGGTAACAAGGGGTAGTCGCAGTCGTTGGACGAAGAAGAAGAAGACTGCTGCTCGACTGCTGTCGGTATCACCGCTCCCCGGTCCTTCGGCCCCTCGCCCTCGTGGCTGCCACCCTTTCCCCCGTCCTACACTTACCCCCTGGCCTTTGCCCGTGCCCTCTCCAACTCCATCTAGACTCACCCCGACACCGGGTCGGGCGAACACGGGCAATTCAGGCCAGGCAAAGCGGGACACGACGAGGGGAGGAGGAGGAAGACCACCCGGGGAAGGCTAACTGAGGGTAGGCTTTGAATTATCGGGCCTTCAGCCTCAGCCGACCTGCGAGTATCTTCATGCAAACTCAAGCTCTCGGCGAAGAATCAGCCCTGCAAAGTAAAATACCCAAGCAGAGACTGTAACTTTGGGGTACTCGAACCTGGACAATGCCCTTGCAGCACCCGGGGCCCACGTGATGACGGCAGGCTCCAGAGAGCACCAAGAGCGAACCCTGAACCCAACTGCTGTTTTGAGTCTAGCAAACCCTTTTATTGTTGAGCATGAATTCTGACCCCTCATAGATTAACCTAGTTAGATATAGAAGGTGGGATAAGGATAAGGGGATTGTTAAGATAGTTGTTTTCCCTCGGTGTGCCGTGTGTTCCCCATTCCCTGTATAAGTATAGTATTATTATGACTCTCGTAATTTTTGCCTGTAGAAGTGTACATCAATGATTTTCCATAAGATTGTATCAAGATTTCCTCTCCAATAAATTCTTGGTTTTGTTTGCATCCAACCACCTGTCTACTCGAGTCTTCTCTGTATCGCTGCCTGTATCTAAGTCCGGTGACTAGAACCTGGGGGCGAGCGATTCGAACCGCTCAAGGAAGGTAGTCAGAGGCAAAGCTGACTGACCCGAACACGCCTGTGCAAAACCCCCTACAGAAATGGCGACCACGGCAGGACACCAGCAACAAGGTTGTGATACGGTAGACAGTGGTTCGGATGAGCGAACTGTGATGGAGGAAAGGATTTCTGATTATGTGTTTAGCAAGGTGAATATCACTAAGAAGTGGATCACCACTCTGTTAAAGGCTGGGTGTTCGGTAGATGCAGCAGCCAAATGGACAGAGGGAAAGGAACACAAGAAGTCCTTAGAGAAAACAGTTTGGCTGATGTGCTTTAAAAAGCAGATCCAGCTTCTGGACAGGCTCGTTGCCGCACAGGCAATCGAGTTAAGGGAGTCAGCCCTGGAGAGCCAGGATAAGGCTCTTGCGGGGGAAAATGGTTAGTAGCTCTGCAGGCTTTGAACCAAGAAAGAGTACACCTAGTAAGGGAACACAAGGCCCAGTTGGAATACCTACGGTGCCAAGTCACCAAGGCCAAGGGAAATGAGTCAAGGTTGCGGGAGAAAACCGCCCGCATGGCAAGGCAGGTTAGGGAACAGGAAGAGAAAGTACAGGAGGTAAAAGCAGCTTACAAGTATGCGAATGAACAGGGGTTTGAGGAGGCAGACCACAGCCCCTGTAGAGAGAAAATAGAAAATCTGAGCCGGGCCCTCTGGAAGGCAAAATGCATGGTATGCCTCATAAGCCCAAAGGCAGGTCAGGCAGATTTTATGGGGAACGAGGGGAGAACAGTCCCAGCACCACCAGTAGTGTCTAGGGACGAACTGGTTGAAAGAGAGGAGACCTCACGACCGCCACCCATAGCGCCAGGTTTCAGCGAGGTTTGGCAGCAAGGGGGGGTAGAGCCCAGAGTGGAGCCAGAGGTGGAGGCGGTGGTAGAGAAACCCCCGCCCGAAAAGCCGGAACCGGAGCCGATGTGCCCAGCACGGCATCGGAGGTTCGGCCCACCCGCCGATGGCGAAGATGAGGGACCCCTCCAAAACCAATTCATATTACCTTTTAACACCCAACAGCTTAGGGTTATTTTCAACCATATCACAAAGCTTTCCACCAAGGGAGACCCCTCGATCCACTTCAGGGAAATAGAGCAGGCCACCAGCGTCAACGACTGCGATGACACTGAAAAGGCCAAGATGCTGCTATTCTCCCTGGAGAGTAATCTCCTCCAATCCCTCTCTGAAGAGTGTAAGAGGGGACGGAGTGGGTACGAGGAGCTTAGAGACGCAGTTCTAGAGGCCATGGGGATGGATGAGAGAAGTCCTTTCTCCCGCGTGTAGAAGACGGTACAGCTCTCGGGGGAGACCCCGCAGGATTTTGCGGACTGGTTGTGGCCGGTATACCCGAAGGCCTGCCCGGGGACGCGGGACCGGGGATTCCTAAACGGGGATTCTCTGATGCATTAGCTCCATTGTCTGGTGGCGAACAGCTTGCCACAGATCCGGGCCAAGGCAGAAGCCTGGTCCGACCCCAAAGACCCCCAGACCACAGAGATCACGGTTATTAGACAGCTCACTCTGGCCTATAAAAATGGTAGGGGAGCCGATGCACACCCACCCAAGGGTAAGCTGCATGAGGTAAAACCTGGACCGGGTAGGAGAGAGTGGCACCAGGAAGGGAGTAATCCCCCCAACAATAAGACCAAATGTTACGGGTGTGGGAAGGATGGCCACTGGCGGAAGGAGTGTAAGAACCCTTGAAGGATAACAAGGGAAAGCATCCCACAGCCCCGGCCCAAAAGGCAGGGGTAGGGGCCCCTTCCGCAGAGGTTGAGTCGCTTTTGGACGCCATGAGGTCCTTACTGACTGGCCAGGGAAGAGTAGCAGCTGCCACCGGTGCTCTCACCCCGTCAGCCCCATCCCACCCACAACAGTGACTAGAGCCGGTGCAGCCTGTGTATCTGTGCTCGCTCTGATATGATGAGTGGAGGAGACCCATGATGAAGATGGAGGTGGGAAAGGTAGCGGGGACCTATCTGTTGGACACGGGGGCATCGCGCACCGTGATCTACTCAGCTAACCCCACCACCTCACCTCTCTCTAGCGGGGTCCCATACAATCTATCAGGGTTCACGGGCAAGGAACAGGCTGGCTCGGTTTCCATCCCGCTCACCATTCTGATAGGACCGCTCCGCTCCACGTGGACGTGCGTCCTGATGAATTGGGAAGTGGAGGGTGGAAGAGGTGTCACAGAAATCACAGAAATCACAGAAACCCCACAGTGCAGATAGAGGCCATTTCGGCCCATCGAGCCTGCACCGACACATATCCCACCCGATCCCCGTAACCCCTACACCAACACATATCCCACCCTATCCCCGTAACCCCACGTATTTAATCCCCCTAACACTAAGGGTCAATTTATCATAGCCAATCAACCTAACCCGCACATCTTTGGACTGTGGGAGGAAACCGGAGCACCCGGAGGAAACCCACACAAACACGGGGAGAATGTGCAAACTCCACACAGACAGTCACCCGAGGCCGGATTCGAACCCGGGTCCCTGGCGCTGTGAGGCAACAGTGCTAACCACTATGCCACCGTGCTGGGGGCCTGGGGGCCGACTTTATCGTAGGTCACGGGATCCTGGTGGATTTAAGGAATCACTGCCTCTGGGGGGCAGGAAAGGTAAAGAACGGTGAGATCGTAGTTATCCCGGGTAAGGAAGGGAAGGGGACCCTCTGCGCCATGAATCCAAAGAGGATTACAACCTCGGGCTCATGGTCAGCAACACCCGACCAGAGTTCCAGGCATTTGTGCAGGCCCACCTGGCCGCATTTGCCACTTACAAACACGACTGAGGGAGGGTCACAGGGTTCGAGGTCAGAGTAGACGGGGACCCCATGGCCCAACCACAGAAACAGTAGAACTTCCCCAGGGAAGCAGAGCCGGACATGGAAGCAGCCATGTCCTCATTAGTACAGCAGGGGGTTCTGAGGCCGATAGCCACCCATGTAAACTCTCCATTGTGGCCGGTCAGAAAACTGGACAATTCCTGGAGGGCCACGGTGGACTATCGGGTGCTCAATAGTAACATCCCAGCCTGTGCACCCACAGTGGCAGCAGTTGCCGACCTGATCGGGAGTATTCCAGCATCCGTGACCACTTTCACAATGCTGGATATTTCCAATGGGTTTTGGTCCATCCCTGTAAGGAGGGAGGATCAGTACAAGTTCACCTTTACGTTCAAAGGGCAACAGTACACGTGGAACTGCTTGCCTCAGGGCTTCCATAATAGTCCCAGCATCTTCCATCAGTGCATGGCAGACAGTTTGAAGGATTTTAGCCAGCCCCGACAGTTGGTACAATATGTGGATGACCTGCTCCTGTTCACTGATTCAAAAGAGGAGCATGGCCCACTATTGGTCGAACTGCTGGAGCTGTTAGAACAGAAGGGTTTCAAAGTGAATCCCAAGAAGGTGCAGATCGGCCAGCGGGAGGTGAAATTCCTCGGTCTGACCGTGCGCGCTGGGGAAAGGGCCATAGATAGGGCTGGAGAAGGAGAATCCCGGGACCCCTATCGGGCAGGCCCAGAAGCCGCAGTCCGGGACAAGGGAGGCACACGGGGGGTAGTTTTGGCCCTGGACCCAAGGGGGGTCCGGATCCAAGACCCCGTCTGCAAAACCATCCCTGTGAGAAAAGACAGCTACTGGAGGGTCCGCTCGGGGCAGCGGGCGAGCCCTCCACACAGGTTTTAAAACAGGCCACTGGTTACATCAACCAGTGCAAACTGTTTCAGCCTGAAAGGGGAAAACAGCCAGTTGGGGTAAGGTCTGAGGATAAAGATCCTCAGCCTGCAGCACGAGCGGGTTCACAGACCACACGGCAGGCGCTGTGGCTTGCTTGAAGGGAGGGGCCATCAAGCCCATCGATTGGGACACGCCCCCACTCTTCTGGGATCCAGACAAGAGGGGGGGACCTAAGGGCAAAAACCCCGCCCCGAACCCAGGTGTAGAGAGGAGGGACCTGAGGTCGAAAACCCAGCCCCGGACCCAGCAATGGGACCTGGGGGCGTAGACTCTCAGCTCGCAGCAGCAGGCTGCGAAAGGTTACCTACCCTCAGCCCAGGTTCGGGAGGGGTCAAGCCTGGGGGAGCAGCGGGTCGGGTAAAAGGCCCAGCGGCCAAGAAAGCCCCACCCGCCAAAGCCCCCAGAAAGTCCCCGCGGATGCCCCAGCTGAGAAAGCCATGGTCACCAGCCCTCCAGTTCCCAAGGGCCGGCCCTCGAGCCAGGGAGAGGCCCCAGGACAGAGGTCCTCAGCCAGCAGTCTCGGGCTGCGAGGGACCAACCATGATGGACGGTGCGGTCACGCCGGGGGTAGCAGCGAGCCGCAGTCCGACCAGGGATTAGCCTGGCCGCCCGGAGACGGGCGACGGATGTATATAGTATAGTTTAAGTTTAAGTTTAAGTCGGTGTAATTATTTAGCTTAAATTTGGGTGTTTAGCTTAGGTTAAATAAGGTGATGGGTAGTTTGAATAAGAAATCTGCCGAGAATGTATATATTTGGGTCGAGGTCACGGGACCCGACCATGCCTCACCAAGCCAGAGAATCTCTTTGGGACCTGGCTGCATGTTTTTACATCTTTTTGCAGAAAAGATGTTCGGGATGGACTGAATCGTGGTCCTATTCGCCCTGATCGGGATGAGTGAGGAGAGGAGAGGAGACGTCCAAGACTCCCACATCTATGGGTGTTCGGGAGACAAGGCGCCCCTGGTGATCGATGGGAGTGGCGAATGGGATGCGGAGGAGACCGCTGTCTACTTCCACGAGGGAAGGTGGCCAGGATGGTTGGGGTCCAATTCATCTCAGTACTCCAGCCAAACTGGATTCACATACGGGGAGGCCTCCCTCCTGTGCCCCCGAGTGCGAGTCATTTCCACGAGGGTCAGCGTCACTGTTGGAAAGCGAATATGTTTAACATGCAAAGGACACATTCCACTGGACCGATGGTGGTGGCTCCGTAAGTTGAGCAAGGACATGAGGAACCCCGAAGTCGATTGGGAGTGCCTGGGGAATAACACCCATCGGACAATCACCGGGACTCATGGAGGACTAAGTGTGTGCTGGGACAAGTGGTGGGAACCGGACCAAGGGATTTACATCTGTATGTGGGGGTCAGAGACGGTCTGCCCCGCAGGCATATCCATTGTTTTCCACCGGCAGTGGCAAGTCGCCGGGGAGGGGATAAGGTGGGACACCAGCCTGGAGGCATGCACAGCCCCATTCTCCCCGATCCCGGTCAATGCCACTGAGCTGGTAAACCGCCCCCGTAAGACCCTGCCCACGGCGCAGGTGGCGAGGTTATCCAGGAAAGATTGCCCCACCACCACCAAGGGACCAGGGAATGGATTGGTACTAGTCTCCACCGATCAGATACTGTACCAGGAGGTACACTACGTGGTAGCCTCCATGATTTTAAATCTCACCGAGGTACATTTACCGGAGTGGTGCCCCAAAGAAACAGAGCAGTTATACCAGACCCTATTAAAGGACATGTTCAAGAAATTTTACGAGTTTGATTTTGCCCACGTGGACAAGACCGAACTCTACACCACATGCCGGGAATTTTTGGGTAACCCAGGGAGACAAAGAAGGGGAGTATGGAATGATGTTTTTACTGCGCTTAATACTGGGTCCACTGTCATCAACAGCTTGGATGACATAGAGCTGCAGACCCAGATAAACAGTTTAAAAACACAGTTAAAAAGGATATTACTGGATGTGAATAAGGTAGTGGGCTCAGAGTTGCACGAGGACCAGGCCATGACGGTCCATTTAAAAGAGATCATAGCCGAGTTGGAAAAGCACGCAAAGACGGTAAATGTACTCATAAGGGAGGAAAGAAATGCTTCTGACCAAGCTGCGCAGAATGAGGTGTGCGTGTTATACGGGGCATGGTTACTGGGCAAGGGCCGCAGTAATCTGGAGGATTTAAAACAAGGTTTGGTCCCCTCCTGGATTAGCAACAAGCACCTTGCAGCCCTCCACCCTTTTGAGAACACAATGAGCCCGTACCAACTCCGGCTAGCCTCTGAAGCCTATCCAGTCCCCATGGATTGTCCAACCACACATTTATGGGAGTAGTAGTTAGGATGCCGGTCATGGGTAGGACAGCCCGCCCCACCCCGGTATACAGGGCAGAGAACATTGGAGTCATTCAGGGGGGGTGCACACATTTGGTTCACAGTGGTCCCGCCTTACATCATTAAGTGGGAGCATGCTATGACAGGTACTGACCTCTCAGGGTGCCGGAGATGGGGAGCACACATAATCCTGTGCCCCCAGCACTTGAATGCCTTCTCAAGACCGCAGTGTGGGTTCAGAGCTGCTGACGTGAAGCCTATAAATTGCACCATGGAGGCAATGGCACAAGGCCATGTTCCCCCGCAGGTAGCATATATAGGGGGTGGGACATACTGTGTCACCACCGGCGCATCCCACTACCAGCATCGACAGCACAGCTGGTGCCCGGTTAGTAACAGCAATTTCTGTTTTAATCCCAAGGCAGAAGTTCGAGTGGCCCAGGAGCGAATTGTTCCCATCCCTGAACCCTCCACTGTTCACCTCACTGTGAAGGAGAATTTTACAAACTTGCAGAAGTACGGAGCGCACTTTGGCTACGAAATTCCCCCTCTCCCTGAACATTTGACCAAAATTCTAAAAGCCGTCATAGTTTCACAGAAACATTTCTACACTCTCGAACAGAAAACAGTAGAGATAGGGACTAAGATATTGGATATTATGACTCCACCCTGGTGGAACCTTTTCAATAATATAAAGGTCCCTTTGTGGATCAGGCTGGCCTCCCACATTCTTGTGGTTTGCCAGTTAGGAATAGTGCTGTATTTAGTTTGAGTCCAGTGTAAGGGAAAATGTCGGTGGTCAGAATTCCGAAACCAGAGCTTTTGGAAAGAACATTATGTAAAGGTGGAGGAAGATGTGCTGATTTAAGTTTTTCCCTGTGCTTCGACTAAAGAATTGTGGTTTCTTTGTGTTTGTTATTTTCAATTAAAGGTTTTTTTCTTTTGTTGTTTTCTTTTGCGACGCGGTCTAATAAAGATATGTGTACCAAGTGGTGCAGGGGAGTAGGACCCCTCCATGCTTGGATGTGTGTGTAAAGCCTGTAATTTTGCTCTTGTATGCTGATGTACACTACATTTTCGCAGAATGGGAAGTGCATGTGTCGTGGGTATATTAGATAGATAATTACAGGGGAAGGCTGTCTATGGAGGGTCATAAGATTTTGCTCACTTTGGAAAAATATGATACTTCAAGCAAGTTTTAGTATCACAGGGAGTAATGTAAGATTCACAAAATTTGTGCATTTCCCTGAAGGTTATTATCGATAAAAGGGACCCTGTGCGGACATTTCTTTGAAATTAAAAAGGGTGCCCAAAATGGTGTCCGTGCCTCGTGGCAGAAAGCCTGTGGGTCTCCAAAATGGATTGTGCAACCCAGGCTGTTTGAGGTAAATCGAAACCAAGGCTGCAGGTTTCCTGTGAACAGCATTTTGTGATTTGGGACCCAGACAAACTGTGAATTATGTATTAGGCCGAATCAGAGGCAGATCTGAATTCAATGAGGCCTACAGTTAAAGCCATCAACAGTCTGCATACATAATCGAAAACAGATTAAACACATCCATCGAGGCTGGACAAGCCCATCAAGGACTTTCAGGACAATACAAGTCCATTATCAGGCCGGTAGAAGCAATTACCGGCCATCTAAAAACCCGTCAGTATAGATTGCTGCCATTATTTTAACCAGCCCGCCAAAAGTAAAACAAAGAACTAAACTGATTTGGCGGGCAGATAAGGTTTTTGGACGAAGGTATAATTGAAGGCCCCCAGGTAGCAAGGGGTAGTCGTAATCGTTGGACGAAGAAGAAGACTGCTGCTCGACTGCTGTCGGTATCAGCGCTCCCCGGTCCTTCGGCCCTTCACCCTCGTGGCTGCTGCCCTTTCCCCCGTCCCACACTTACCCCCTGGTCTTTGCCCGTGCCCTCTCCAACTCCATCTAGGCTCGCCCCGACACCGGGTCGGGCGAACATGGGCAATTCAGGCCAGGCGAAGCGGGACGCGACGAGGGGAGGAGGAGGAAGACCACCCGGGGAAGGCCAACTGAGGGTAGGCTTCGAATTATCGGGCCTTCAACCTCAGCCGACCTGCGAGTATCTTCATGCAAACTCAAGCTCTCGGCGAAGAATCATCCCTGCAAAGTAAAGTACCCAAGCAGAGACTGTAACTTTGGGGTACTCGAACCTGGACAACGCCCTTGCAGCACCCGGAGCCCACGTGACGACAGCAGGCTCCAGAGAGCACCAAGAGCGAACCCCGAACCCAACCGCGGTTTTGAGTCTAGCAAACCCTTTTATTGGTGAGCATGAATTCTGACCCCTCATAGATTAACCTAGTTAGGTATAGGGGATGGGATAAGGATAAGGGGATTGTTAAGATAGTTGTTTTCCCTCAATGTGCCGTGTGTTTCCCATTCCCTGTATAAGTATATAGTATTATTATGACTCTCTTGTAATTTTTGCCTGTTGAAGTGTACATCAATGATTTTCCATAAGATTGTATCAAGTTTTCCTCTCCAATAAAATCTTGGTTTTGTTTGCATCCAACCACCTGTCTACTCGAGTCTTCTCTGTATCGCTGCCTGTATCTAAGTCCGGTGTCTAGAACCCAGGGGGCGAGCGATTCGAACCGCTCAAGGAAGGTAGTCAGAGGCAAAGCTGACTGACCCGAACATGCCTATGCAAAACCCCCTACATCAACATGGAGGAGTGCTGATTCATCAGTTGATAATGGGAGGATGGGTTAATTAGCGTAAGGCTTTTCTTGACTTCATTTGATCTGAAGCGATGACACTTCACGGGGTTCAGAGTCAATGTTGATGACTCCCAGGATGCCTCCCACCTAATTATATAGCACTGTGCCTCCACCTCTGTTGGGTCTACCCTGCAGGTGGACAGGTTATACCCAGGGATGATGATGGAGCAGTCTTGAATGTTGGCTGATAAATACAATTCTATGAATAGAACTAGATCTTGTCATGATCCAATACCTGGATATTTAGCGATAGTTCCATCAGATATTTCTTTTACAATTGTATTCTTTAGTGATTATTTGCAACTGAGTAGCTTGCTAGGTCACTTGAAATGGCATTAGGAGTCAACCACATATTGTGGGACTGGAGTCACATGACCAGGTTGGAGTGGCAGTTTTCCTTCCCTGAAGGACATTAGCCCCCACCCCCTATTTACCTTCCCCAGTGTTATCACCTTGCATTCATTGACATCAAACACGGGTTCTGAATTTCCTCAAACTTTCTACTGCTGCAACATTGTAGCTTTGTTGGAGGTATAATGGAAATTTGGCTTGTGTGCCAAAATGGGGTTTTCGCCACACTTCCAAAGGGGTATTTTGCCACACCACCAATGAATTTATGATGGCGCAGTGCCAGAAAGTCTGAGGAAATTCTGGGCCACAATGTTTCACTTATCTGCCATCCTCTTAATCTTCCTATTTAGCCTACTTGTTTCCTATTTTTCCCTATTCCCTGGTTTAACATAAGGTTTATTTTAGAAAAGGTTAATGATTGCTAAAGTATCAAAATTGTGAATATGGCGAATGCCGTGCTCACTTACGGTTCTTGCAGTTGATCTATTTTATCTTTTTAAATTACATGATATTCTATATTTGTTTTCATTCCATTGAAACTGCAACCATTTACTTAATCAGTGAGATCTTTCTCAGTGGATGAGCCCATGAAAGGCTTATTTGTGTAAAATTACCCTCAGGGAGTTAAATACTGTAGATATAATTTAACCAGTAAAATGTTAAAATTAAATAGGTATGCAGGCAATGCTATATTTGACTAAACAGCTTGCTTATTCAATGTAACTGATCCTGAGGTCGAGGCATGTATTTTTTCTCCACTGCAGTGAGAGAAACAGAAAAATGTATTGATCTGCAAGCTGCAGAATACAAACAGCACCTGGCCTAAATGTTGTGCTTACGTAGTTGTTGCAGCTGTTTCTGGATTTAGTGCCCTCGCGCTGTGTTCTAAAAGTGTCTGTGTGCAGAAGATTTCTAGATATGTGCAGAGTACACTATTTCTCTGCAGCATCCTATGAAATAAAACTCAGGATCACTGCAGTACTGGGACATATGGTACAACACAACTGTCCAAGGTTTCTAGTTGAAGTGGCTCCTTCTTCTGAGTGAATTTTGTCAACAGATTATTGCCAGTAAAATCTAGACAACAAAAGGAAAAAAATAAAGCAACACTAGCCTGCTCTCATGTGGTCAGAAGATTTGCCAAGAAGCTTGAGGTGTCTACAAATCTGGATCTGCTCAACATCTAGTATGTGTATGAAGTCAGACTATTTCCTAACAGATCTCTGTCACAGACATTATTGGTAACCTCCTAGGATTTCTTGTCACTGTGTAAATCCAGAGAATTCTGTGTCACTTTCCTTAACTTAAAAAAGAAATCACTACCTAATTGTCTTCTATATTAAGAGAGTGGCCGGAATTTTAATTTGGATGTGGGTCGGGAGCAGTTGGTGTGGGGGCGGCTAGAAAGTAGTCGGGAAACCCGGGAGAACGGGTTTCAATGACTGGATCTTCAGAAGTCTCCCAGGTCCACTGGTGCACCCATTGGTAATTGATGTGGGAAGCACAGATGATTTTCTCACACTGGTCACAGTATAGGGTGGGCTGATTGGAGATAGTCAGTTGCTGCAACTGTTTTGTAGTTTTGTGTTTTTCTTGCTTTTTATTCAGCTGTCTTTTAACATACATACTGTAGAAAGGGGGTGTTTGGTTTTGGGGTTATTGTCTGGCCAGTCAGACGTATCTGAGCTGCTCCAGGCCCCGTGCGGTTTTGAATCGCTTCCCTTTCTAGTTCTTGTAATGATATCAGCAAATAGAGATGGTATTTGCCTGTTTGATTATGATGCCTTACCAGCATGTTTGCATGTTTTGATTGCTTGTGCCTGACCAGCAGAGGGCATGTGACCGAGACAAGCAAGGCAATTTAGTTTAGTTTCAGTTTCGTTCTAGATGCATCACTAGCATGATGTCTCCTGTAAATGCTGTATAAAGAGTTGAACAGACTTTAGATTAAAACTCATTCTCTTTCATGAATGTGTCATCATTGAACCCACATACAAGTCAATACATGGTGTCAGAAGTGATTGAAAGAGATGAAGAGAAAAAATCTGAAGTTAAATCAGCTCTCCACAAATTAGCAAGCCAAAAGAGAACATCGTTGCTTACCATTGGAGAATAGCTAACGAAGTGAAAAGTGGAAGGTTTACACCCACCGGCGACGCTTCAGTTGACAGGTAATGTGGCTGAAAATTGGAGGAGGTTCAAACAATGTTTGGGGTTGTATTTATCAGCAATCGGAGCTGACGAGAAAGGTGATAAAATGAAAGCGTCACTGTTCTTACATGTCGTGGGTGATGAAGCGCTGGAGGTGTATAATAACTTCACATTCGCTGCTGATGGAGACAAAATGAAGTTAGATAAAATAATGGAACAGTTTGAGGCCTACTGCATACCTAAACGTAACGTGACGTTTGAGAGGCACAGATTTTTCACATGTGTACAGAAAACGGGTGAGACTATTGATCAGTATGTGACTGAACTGAGAAACAGAAGCAAATCGTGTGAATTTGGGGGACTGACAGACTCGCTGATAAAAGACAGGCTGGTGTGTGGTATTCCGGATAATGGAAAGACTGCTAAGAGAGCAAGATCTAGACCTGGGAAAAGCCATAGCACTGTGTAGGGCTACAGAAACTGTGAAGTCGCAGGCAAAGGAGCTGTTCAGTGACAGTAGCTGCAACGTGGATGCAGTGAGAAAGAACGGATACAAACCGTTTAACAAAAAGAGCGCCAATGTGAAAAAAGAGGCGTGGCCAGCGAACGAAAATAAAAGGGACAATCGAAAGACATGTAGTCGATGCGGTACACAGCATACACCAAGAAAGTGTCCAGCACATGGTAAAACATGCAATAGTTGCAACAAGAACAACCATTATGCCCGTTGCTGTAAGAACCAAATGCAACAAAGCAAGGTCCATGCAGTAGATGGAAGCGACATAGAGGAGTTCTATGTAGATGTTGTGTCTGAAAACAAAAAAGAAGAAAGAGACTGGATGTTGACACTAAAAGTGAATGACATACACATTCCATTTAAATTGGATACTGGAGCACAAGTTAATGTGATATCAGAGACTGATTTTAAGAAAATTAGACCCAGACCAAAGATACATGGAATAAAAGTGAAAGTGACAGGATACTCAGGTACTGATATACCAGTGAAAGGAAGATGCATTGTCAAAGTAACACACAAGAACAGAGAGCACACGCTAGCATTAATCGTGGTGCCAAAGGATGTGCAAGCCATACTAGGTTTAAAAGCCTGTGAGAGACTGAACCTGGTAAAGAGAGTCCTCCTTGTGGAAAGCGAAGGAGAGACAGTCTATGATGAATTGAATGTTGCGTACACACCGGGTAAGCTGATGTATACAGCAGACACGTTGTCCAGAGCTGTTGACCCAGGAGAGCCCGTAAACACAGTGAAAAGACTGATGTACAAGGCAAAAGACAGTGGAACTGACTTCTACCAGAGCATGCTTGTATACCGCACAATGCCGCTCGAGTGTGGTATGTCACCAGCCCAACTCCTGATGGGACGTCGGCTAAGGTCAAACCTACCCATCCCGGAGAACCTCCTGAAAACAAAAGAGGGGGAGAAAGTGAGGAAGTTCAAAGAACAACAGAAAGAAAAGCAAAAGTACTACTATGACAGAGGAACACAAAACCTACCTGAACTCCACACTGGTGACCAAGTAAGGTTGAAAGACAAAACAAACACATGGACTCAGAAGGGAACTGTCCTGAGTGAAGTTCAACCAAGATCATACACCATTCAGACAGATGAGGGTGCTGTTCTGAGAAGAAATCATCGAGATCTTCTCATGGGACCAGCCACAGCAGGTCAAGAGACTGATACTGTTGAACAACCTGATCACACAGCTGAGAACCAATCATCTGAGGCAACAACTCAGATTCAAGGACAATCAATCAGAAAATCCTCAAGACACATGAAGCCTCCTGAGAGACTCATTGAGCAAATTTAAGGACTATTGTTATAGAAGGAAGTAATGTTATCTTATTCTTTCTTCAAGTTCTGGTGTATTGACATATTTCATGTGAACACACAAAGCAAGGTTAAAAAACCTTGATCATGATAATGATAATGTAAGTTCATTAAGTGTTACAGTTAAAATGCAGATTAATACAAAGAAAACATGTTGTTAGTTAAAAGTAAAATACTTTTGTTTTAAGAAAAGAAGATGTAATGATATCAGCAAATAGAGATGGTATTTGCCTGTTTGATTATGATGCCTTACCAGCGTGTTTGCATGTATTGATTGCTTGTGCCTAACCAGCAGAGGGCATGTGATCGAGACAAGCAAGGCAGTTTAGTTTAGTTTCAGTTTCGTTCTAGATGCATCACTAGCATGATGTCTCCTGTAAATGCTGTATAAAGAGTTGAACAGACTTTAGATTAAAAGACATTGGCCTAGAAATTCACTAGCCTTAGCGCCGCTTTTGAGGCGCTAGAGGGACTAGCGCCAGAGTTATGGCCAGTTGAAAAATTCCCTGGGGCCCTAAAGCGGCGTTGCACCGGTAGCGCTGCGCCGGCACCGATGACGTCATCGGTGTGCGCAGCGTCCCGGTTGCCATGCCGACGGGCCCCAGCGCCGAAATTCAGTTGCGGCCGCCTCGCCCGTGGCAGCCGCAACTAAGACTCTGGCAACGGAGTCCAACATGTGTTTGCGCCGGCGCATTAAAGGCCCCGCGGCGGCCGGCCGCTTTCCGCCAGCCGCCTGCCCGCAGCTCCCTCCCCGGACTCCTCCCCACCCCCCCCGGAACAGATGCAAGCCCGGCACTTGTCCGAGGTGCCGGGCTCATTTTTAAACAGATTTGCGCGGGCCGCGGCCGGGTGCAGGCAGCTCCTCCTTAACGGAAGGCCATTCTCTTTCATAAATGTCTCGTCATTGAACCCACAAAGAAATCAATACAGTTCTGACCACCGGACTTATTTCAGTAGCGATATAGACAAAATGAGACTCGTGGTTGGGTGCAAAGAAGACCAATGTTTATTAAAAATAAAGAATAAATTGCTATACAGTGAAAATAATTATGAATACAGCACACTTGCACACTTTACTTAATGGGGAGGAGAGAAAATGGACACATCGAGGGAAAATTGACTAAAAATGACAATTTAACAAAATACCCCTTTAATTCCCACCCCTTATACCTATCTAGGTTGCCTTGTAATGGGACAGAAAGTCTATGCTCACCAGTAAACGCTTGCTCCGTGCCCCTGCGACATGCCTTGAATTCTTCACCACCCGAAGTAGAGATACCCCAGTAATTCAAAAGTAACTGCTGGTATTCCACTTCTTTGGACGGGCTGCTGAGCTGTTCCTCTGGTAAGCTGAG
Source organism: Somniosus microcephalus (assembly GCF_052327205.1). NCBI lineage: Eukaryota > Metazoa > Chordata > Chondrichthyes > Squaliformes > Somniosidae > Somniosus > Somniosus microcephalus. Next base: position 72,434,270 of record NC_140992.1, on the reverse strand, counting down.
CACTGGAAGTGAGGCGGTAGAGTGAGAGAGAATGGCTTCCTGAGGGGCTATCTTTATACCCCATTTGGGAGCCCTTATCTTCGCGCTCAAATCTGGATGTATCCGGGGTACACAAAAGGGACCGATCTGTCCCCATTGACCGTAATGGGTTTGAATGCGTTTCCCATTCGTTTAACTGGTTTGTGCTCAGTTTAAAATGTCCCACTGATTTCTCAAGTGCTGGACAAACAAATCCTTAAGTGTTCAGTAAACAGTCCTTTGTCCTGCGGTTACATTCCAACCGCAATTGATTGACAGCTTCAAGTACTTAAGCCCTTGAGTCAACACTGTTGAGAGCTTGTAAACAAACAATCCTTTGTTCGATGTTGAACTTCCTAAACTGCAGTTGATTGACAGGTTAAGTACCTCAAGTACTTCAGCCAGTGATGGGAGATGTTCAGACAGGCTGTCTTTCTCTTTCACCATGAGGCTTGGCAGCCATCTTTGATGCCCTGGGTTTTTAAGGTACATTCCAACCAGGTTTTCTTTAATCAAATAATCTTCGGGGGCTGTCGAAATTTTCCAAAATTTTGTGAGCCTTACTATACTATGTATTATCCCAATTATATTATGGAATAATGGCATACATTATATATGACCATGCCTATTAAAATAACCATTTTGATCCAATCATTCGTGCTAACATAATTTTTTTTAAAACAACTTGCATTTATATAGCACCTTTAATATAATAAACACCCCCAGGCACTTTCCAAAACAGAAGTGGATATTGAGCAGGAATAGAAAAGTTAAGAGAGATCATCAAAAGCATGATCAAAGTGGTAGTCTTTGAGGAGGGCTTTAAAGGTGCACAGAGAAGTAACAGTTGGAAAGGGTTAGGGAGAGTTCCAGAGAATGGGGATGCACCATAGCACATTGCTTCTAAACTGTCCCAAACACTAGCACAGATGCTAGCACCCTGGAGACTGCAACTAATAAGTGTGAGTAAAGGGAACCAGTTGAATCTCAAGACCTATGAGCCGTTGTGATGGTTCAGCATGCTTTAGCTGTTTTTTCCAGAGAAAGGACTTAGACATGAACTTTGCTAAAATGTTTTTTTTAGCAAAAGGCTTGCTTAAAAAGGATTAGTCTCCCAAGACAGCCTCATGCTGAGTTGCGGATTGGTAGGCAGATGCATTTTAATTACAATGGGAAAAAGTTTCTCTTAAACCCAAATAGTGGGGAGTTCAATAACCATGTCTGGTTATTCAGACAGACACTTTGCACCAGCTGTGAATTAATGGAATAATATCCCTCGCGGTTGATGAAAACTGGTTGCTGTGGTGACCCTTGGATTGCCAGATGTGTGTAATTGATGGCATGCTGTGCCAGTGGGAATCCAGCCAGAGAGGTGAATGCGAGTGCCCGCTCATTCTGGCTATTGTCTTCACAGAGGAAGTTTACATAACTCCCAGCCCTGGAAACAATCCATCCATCACCTGCCTGTGCACTTATGTGCAGTGGACTGCGAGATCCTCGATATATGTCTCCGGTAGCACCCTGGAACGAGCCAGAGGCAAAAAAAATTGAGGGCTATTGTGACTTTCACAGCCATTGGTAATGTGTGGCTGCCAGGTCCAGCAGAGAGCAGCACTTCTTCTAGGAGGCTGCAGATGTTTGCAACCATCTGATGTGACAATCTCAGCCTGCAGAAGCAATGATCTTCAGAGAAGTCAAGGAAGTTGAGCCTCTGTCTGTATACCCTGTTACATGGGTAGTGCCTCCTGCGACCTCGACCACTCTTCTGTGCATCTCTCTACTGTGCCCCTCCCTCCTGTGCCCCTCCCTCCTGTGCCCCTCCCTCTGGTGCCCCTCCCTCCTGGGCCCCTCCCTTCTGTGCCCCTCCCTCCTGTGTCCCTCCCTCCTGTGCCCCTCCCTCTTGGATCCCTCTCTACTGGGCCCCACTCTCCTGGACCCCTCCCTCCTGTGCCTCTCCCTCCTGTGCCCCTCTCTACTATGCCCCTCCCCCCTGTGCCCCTCCCTCCTATGCCCCTCCCTCTTGGGCCCCTCTCTCCTGTGCCCCTCCCTCCTGTGCCCCTCTCTACTGTGCCACTCCCTCCTGTGCCCCTCCCTCATGTGCCCCTCCTTCTTGTGTCCCTCTCTCCTGGGCCCCTCTCTCCTGTGTCCCACTCTCCTGGGCCCCTCTCTCCTGGGTCCCTAGGAGCGGTAGGAGTGGTAGGAATAGGATGAGCAAAGCTTTGTAGTTGCACAAGGGAATGCACATGGGTGCTTGAGAAATTATGTTGCGAAGTTCTGTTCTTTTGTTCAATCACGTAAATGTTATTCTTTTGCACCACTTTCCCATCTTGTCTATTCTTGGTTGCTGGGTGGCAAGTCAACTTTTAACATGTTTGATGATAAATGGGGAGACATGAATTGACGGGGACCAATGAGGGGGAGGTGTAAGGGTGATTGGTTGCTTGCAGGACTGCTTTGTGTCAGTGGCATTGCAGGCGGAGGCGGGAAGAGTAGCTATTGCATGTGCTTCTGACACTGGGCCACAGGTGCAACCTAAGTGAACCTTACATCAATAAGGCCATCTCTGGCATCATGGGCAGCAATGTGAGCAGCTGGTGCAGCATTCCCCTCATCAGCTTCCTCCTCCTCATCTTCCTCCTCGTCCTTGGAATCATCCAAATTCTGCGCTCTGCACCTTATTCCTCCTGCGGGTCCAAATATTGCTGCTGCACAATGTTGTGCAGAGTGAAGCACACCACAATCATTCTGAAGACCCTGGTTGGTGCATACTGAAGGATGCCTCTGGATCATCTAGGCACCTGAAGCGCACCTTCAGCATGCTGATGGTTTGTTCGATCACAAATCTAGTGGGCATTTGGCATTCACTGTTGTGCTGTTGGGCTTCATTGGTCGGGTTTCTGATGGGTGGCATCAGCGAAGTTTGAAGAGGGTATCTTTTGTTTCCTAGCAGCCAACCCTTAAGTCTGCTTCTAGGTCCAAAGACATCAGTGAGCTTGGGCTGCCACAGGAAGAAAGCATCATGGCAGCTCCCCAGGAATCCTATGCACACCTGCAGAAATATCTTTTTGTGGTTACACAGCAGCTGCACCTTAATGGAGTGGAATCCCTTGTGGTTCACGAATACTCCTGGTTAATCTGGAGTTGCCTGGATTGCCATGTGTGTGCAGTCAATGACGCCCTGCACCTGTTGGAAACTGGCCAGAGATGCAAACCCAAGTGACCGCTCATTCTGCCTGGTGTCATCGCAGGCAAAATTCACATAATTGCCGACCCTGGCAAACAAGCCATCAGTCACCTCTCTTATGCATTTGTGGGCCACTGACTGGGAGATCCTGGGTATGTCTCTGGCAGAGCCCTGGAAGGATCCGAAGGCTAAAAGGTTGAGGGCGGTGGTCACTTTTACAGCCACTGATAGCACATGGCCACCAGGTCCAGCAGGCAGCAGGTCTTCTTCCAGCAGGCTGCAGATGTTTTCCACCAACTGATGCAACAACCTTAGCCTCCTGAAGCACTGCTGTTCTGACATGTCAAGGAATCACAGCCTCTGCCTGAACACCCTGTGTCATGGGTAGTGCCTCCTGCAAGCTGCACCCCTCTGCTGCTGCACACCTCTGTTGATGCCCTCTCTGCTGTTCAAATGCAGTTCTCACGACAACAGGCTGCTGCTGGTGCTGATACTGGTGCTGGTCATATTGCTCATTGTCTGAGGTCCAAGTTAAGGCAGCCATAGCAGCACCGATCCTGATGCGATTCAGAAAACTCTTAGCAAAAGTGCTGTGAACAAACCCTTTCCCACTAGTAGGTCAGAATGCAGCTGAGTACTGAGTATTTATTGCAGTATTTCCATGAGTTTGAATCAGCCCATTCAATTGCTGTTGTGTTTTTTTTTTATTCATTCGTGGGATGTGGGCATCACTGTCAATGCCAGCATTTATTGCCCATCCCTAACTGCCCTTGAGAAGGTGGTGGTGAGCCGTCTTCTTGAACTGCTGCAGTCTGTGTGGTGAAGGTACTCCCACAGTGCTGTTAGGGAGGGAGTTCTAGGATTTTGACCCAGTGACAATGAAGGATCGGTGATATACTTCCAAGTCAGGATGGTGCGTGACTTGGAGAGGAACTTGGAGGTGATGGTGTTCCCATGTGCCTGCTGCCCTTGTCCTTCTAGGTGGTAGAGGTTGCAGGTTTGAGAGGTGCTGTTGAAGAAGCCTTGGCGAGTTGCTGCAGTGCATCTTGTAGATGGTACACACTGCAGCCACAGTGTACTGGTGATGGAGGGAATGAATGTTTAAGGTGGTGGATGGGTTGCCAATCAACGGGCTGCTTTGCCCTGGAAAGTGTCAAGCCTCTTGAGTGTTGTTGGAGCTGTACTCATCCAGACAAGTGGAGAGTATCCCATCACACTCCTGACTTGTGCCTTGTAGACGGTGGAAAGGCTTTGGGGATTCAGGAGGTGAGACACTCGCCACAGAATACCCAGCCTCTGACCTGCTTTGCAGCCACAGCATTTATGTGGCTGGTCCGGTTAAGTTTCTGGTCAATGGTGACTCTCCCAGGATGTTGATGGTGGGGGATTCATTTGAATGTCAAGGGGTAGTGGTTCGACTCTCTCTTGTTGGAGACCGGTGTGATGTGAATGTTACTTGCCACTTATCTGCACAAGGCTGAATGTCGTCCAGGTCTTGCTGCATGTGGGCATAGACTACTTCATTATCTGAGGAGTTGCGAATGGAACTGAACACTGTGCAATCATCAGTGAACATCCCCATTTCTGACCTTATGATGGAGGGAAGGTCATTGATGAAGCAGCTGAAGATGGTTGGGCCTAGGACACTGCCCTGAGGAACACCTGCAGCGATGTCCTGGGTCTGAGATAATTGACCTCCAACCACCACAACCACCTTCCTTTGTGCTAGGTATGACTCCAGCCAGTGGAGAGTTTTCCCCTGATTCCCATTGACTTCAATTTTACTAGGTCTCCTTGATGCCACACTCAGTCAAAGGGCAGTCACTCTCACCTTACCTCTCGAATTCAGCTCTTTTGTCCATGGTTGAACCAAGGCTGTAATGAGGTCTGGAGCTGAGTGGTCCTGACGGAACCCAAACTGAGCATTGGTAAGCAGGCTATTGGTGAGTAAGTGCTGCTTGCTAGCACTGTCGATGACACCTTCCATCACTTTGCTGATGATTGAGAGCAGACTGATGGGGTAGTAATTGGCTGGATTGGATTTGTCCTGCTTTTTGTGGACTGGACATACCTGGGCAGTTTTCCACATTGTCGGGGATATTCTCACCTTGCTTTCACTCGCGGTTCTCAGAAAGCCCGGGAAACACTCAGTCGCACTGTTAAATTTTAAACTCAGTTGAAATATCGCTCCAATTGAGCAATTAGCATATGTTAATAGGCAACCCACCTCCCCCGAGGGGTTTGCGTGCAAGCAGCCTAACGCACTTGGGTTAAACGTAGAAGTCGGCGGGTTGGAACTGGCTGCCCAACGCGCTTGCAATTTTTGTGATTTTCAGTCCCCACCTGCACCCAAACCCAAGTGCTCCTCTAGTTTAAAACTCTCCCCAAAGTTTCAATTTGAAAAAAGATGGTCATAACACTGTGAATTCCGCTCAATCCTCCAGGCAACAAAATCACTGGAAACAAGGATAGGTAATAAAGATTGCTGGTGGTAAATGTTAAATAATATTCAAGATTAATCATTTAACAATAAAACCAATATAATATGACTCAGTCACCTTCTGCAGTAATTACTAATACAATATTATGGAGATTTTGATCAAGCTCCCATCTATGCTAAGAAAAAATATGCAAATAAAGTGAATATTTGCATGAAAATTTTCTGTGAAACTGGTTGATAGGTTAGAGCTGACAATGAAAGTGGTGCGATTAGGCAAAGCACAGTAGCAGCAAGCAAGGTTTCAGGTTGGAAAGCATTTACAATGGGGAGTTGGCTGCAATTCATGCAGTGAGGGCGGTGCCAAAACTTTCAGTTTTCAGTAATGATTCTTCAGAATTATTGATGTAGGAAGCAGAGCAAAGGATGCTGGCCCTGGTTTCTGCCGAAAGGCACCTGTCAAATCCCAAGTGCAAGCTGCAGAGATATAGGCTGGCAAGCTGGTGAATGAAGCTCCCCACCCAAATCTGAGACCAAAAGCCTAAAATAGAAGAGCCAAGGTAAGTGTAGGTATCTTGTTTACATGTGCACTCTTCCTTCATACAAGGCATGCACCCAATGTTAATATTCATCTGCTGCCTTATGGAGCTAGCCTGCAAAGCATTCACAGAATGTTTAGCAGAGAAGCTGGTAGGCCAGGCTCTTACAGCAAAATTGCAGGAGATCCAGGACCTTCCACAGATGCTTAGCCACCAGGATGTACAGACCCAGAAGATCTTATTTGAATATATAACCCCTGGAGTTACTTATAAGAAGGCTGCAGTTCAGTCCAGAACCCTGGATAAGCTTTGCACCATCCTGCAGGGAGACCTGCAAATTTTCTCAAGAAACAGGATAATGCGTACTGTCTGTCATAAAGTCACTGGAGCACTTCATTTCCTGGCCATAGGATCCATCAAAAGGGCAACAAATGACTTCTGCTAGGTCAGTTAACATGCTATCCACTCTGGTATAAGGTCAGTAATATTGTCCAGTGCAGCCAAGTTCAAGACAAATGGATTATCGGGCCATTAATTTTAATTGAATTTTGGGGTTTACACCAGTGCTTGGAGCTATAAATTGCACTCCTGTGACCATACAAGCTCATCAGTCATCATCTGACATTTCCTTAACCTCCATTCAGGAACATCCTTTTCCACTTCCACTACCTCTTCCTCTGGGGGGCATGTGGCAGGGCACCAAGTGTCCAATCCCCATATTTATATTTATTTGCCTCTGAGTGACTCTCTCTCAGCTGCTGAATGTGAGTGAGAGGTTGAATGATGGTGTGGGTGAATTTCTGAGTGACTCTATCTGAGCTAATGAATACGAGTGAGAGGGTGAATTATGGTATGGTTGAATTCCTGCTGACTGTCCCTGCTGGTGAGCATCCTACCAATCGGAAACTTTCTCTCTCGGCTTCTGCTTTCTTGCTTTCAGCTCCTGTAAAGAGAAAAATCAATGGGAAATGCAGTGAGTTTCCTGTGAGCCACCATTTCTTACTACTCTGCTCATTGAAGGGTCTCCTCAGAGTATGAATGTCAAAAAAACTAAAAACATTTCTTGATCTTTGAACAATAGTACTTGTTCCGCACAAACCAACTATGAGTGCAGGGCTTCCCATATTTCCTTCTCCATATGCCTCAACTGATATGGATCCCAGTATCTCAATTCCCTTTTCGTCTTCCTCCTGTAGCTTATCGTTCCCACAAATTTTGTACCATTTTTTTCCTGCACGAGAACAGAATGCTTGTTGTTTTCAGGCCCAGATTGGTTTATTTGACAACTATTGGAGAAATTGTATCAATTCTGTTATGGAGTTCCCATTGAAAAAATAATTCTACAAAGGACATACATGCATTGCAGGATTCTCCAGCCATATCATTGTTCCATTGTGAGTGAGTCTGTGCAGTTCATGTAGCTCACAAAGTTAAACTCTTAAGTTTGTTATTGCATTTTTAGGATTAATATTGGTTTGTAATCTGAAATTTTTACAATAGAGATGAATGGCAGCTTGCTTATATCATAATTACCTTGCAAAATCATTAAACATCATCCTGCACTGGAGAGGGGACCTGAGCTAGGGATGTATAATTGTCATAATCAATATTATGCATTTTACACTGCATTCCAAAATTCGATAGACTCTGGAACAGTACCCATGGATTGGAGGGTAACTAATGTTATCCCACTATTCAAAAAAGGTGGTAGAGAGAAAATGGTAGAGGGAATTATAGACCGGTAGTGGGGAAAATGCTAGAGTGTGGCGGAGCCACTAAGGGACTCCGATCAAATGTATATAATTCCCTTTAACAATATGTTAGCTACAGCCTGAGTCTGTATCTTTGTATATACTGTTTGCATGTACAGAGCGCAGTCCCTTTAAGAGCACGGGCAAATGCGATGACGTCACGCCGTTCATCACGTGATACCCCACCGGCGGGAAAAACGTGATGATGTCATGACGCCAGCCACGGGACCGCCCAAGCAGTCCTCGTGGAGCCTCCGAACTGGCTAGACCTGTATTCGTAGTTCTCTTGCAACTGTTTGTTAAACTCAATGGCCTAGAAATTCACTATGGCCCCGCCAGCTGGCTAACGGCCAAAAGTTAGCGCTGGGCGCGGAGCCATGTGCGACCATCCGATATTCGCTTTTTGCACCCCAAGTCAGAACCGGCCGCTATTCCAGGGTGTGCCCGCCCCCGCTTGGGGCGCTGAAACTGAATTTCAGCGCTCTAAGTGCCGCTGCGCCACCCGATGCGGTGCGGCAGGCTGCGGTACTGCAGGCCTCCTCCTTCTCTTAAGGTGGAGGTGCCTGCAACAGCGAGATCGCCGCTGGATTGTGCCGGCAAATGAGCCCGGCACCAAGCAGAAGTGGCGGGCTCGCGGAAAGCAGCCGGCAATGCCGCGGGGGGGAGGTGGAGGAGGCCGGGGAAGGAGGTGCGGGCAGGCGGCCGCCGAAAAAGCGGCCGGCCACACCTCCACCTTAAAGCGCCCCAGTAGCGCAGCAGTACGGCCCCGTTTTTCAATCGCTGTTTGCGGCCGCTGCAGAAGAGGCGGCCGCAACTAAATATGGGGTTTGGGCCGGAAGCGGGGCGGAACCGGGGCACTGCGCACACCGATGATGTCATCGGTGTCGGCGCAGCGCTACCGGCTACCACCGCCATTACCGCAGCGCTGAATATCAGCGCACCCTCTTACACTGGCGCAGAAACCCTATTTGGGCGGTAACTGGGCGCAAAGCCCACTGAATTTCTAGCCCAATTAGTTTTACATTAAACATCGTTTGTTTCATCGCCTGAGTCGACCTCAGTCTCTTGATAGGAACTAGACATTCCTACAAGAGTCCATTATAAAAGATGTAAAAACAGTGACAGGATCGGACAAAGTCAACATGGATTTACAAAAGGTAAATCATGCTTGACTAATCTACTGGAATTTTTTGAGGATGTAACTGGTAAAATAGATAAGGGAGAACCAGTGGATGTGATGTATTTGGACTTTCAGAAGGCTTTCGATAAGGTCCCGCATAAGAGATTAGCGTGTAAAGTTAAGGCACATGGGATTGGGGGCAAGGTATTGAGTTGGATAGAGAACTGCTTGGCAGACAGAAAGCAAAGAGTTGGAATAAATGGGTCTTTTTCCAAGTGGCAGGCATTGACTAGTGGGGTACCGCAGGGATTGGCCCTAGGACCCCAGCTATTCACAATATATATTAATGATCTAGACGAGGGAACTAGATGTAATATCTCCAAGTTTGCAGATGACACAAAGCTGGGTGGGCGTGTGTGCTGTGAGGAGGATGCTGAGAAACTCCAGTGTGATTTGGACAGGTTGGATGATTGGACAGCAGCATGGCAGATGCAATATAATGTGGATAAATGCGAGGTTATCCACTTTGGTGTCAAAAACAGGAAGGCAGATTATTATCTGAATGGCAATAGATTGGGAGAAGGGGAAATGCAACGAGACCTGGATGTCCTTGTGCAGCAGTCGCTGAAGGTAAGCATGCAGGTGCAGCAGGCGGTTAAGAAGGCAAATGGTATGTTGGCCTTCATAGCGAGAGGGTTCGAGTACAGGAACAAGGATGACTTGCTGCAGTTGTACAGGGCCTTGGAGAGACCACATCTTAAGTATTGTGTGCAGTTTTGGTCGCCTTATCTGAGGAAGGATGTTCTTGCCATGGAGGGAGTGCAGCGAAGATTCACCAGGCTGATACCTGGGATGGCAGGAATGATGTATGAGGAGAGATTGGGTCGATTGGGCTTATACTCGCTGGAGTTTAGAAGAATGAGAGGGGATCTCTTTGAAACTTAGAAAATTCTAACAGGACTAGAGACTAGATGCAGGAAGGATGTTCCCGATGGCCGGGGAGTCCAGAACCAGGGGTCACAGTCTAAGGATAAGGGGTAAGCCATTTAGGACAGAGATGAGGAGGAATTTCTTTACCCAGAGAGTGGTGAACCTGTGGAATTCTCTACCACAGAAGGCAGTAGAGGCCAATTCATTAAATATATTCAAGAAGGAGTTAGATATATTTCTTAAGGCTAAAGGGATCAAGGGATATGGAGAGAAGGCAGGGACAGGGTACTGAATTTGGATAATCAGCCATGATCTCATTGAATGGCGGAGCAGGCTCGAGGAGCCGAATGGCCTACTCCTGCTCCTATCTTCTATGTTTCTATTCTGGGATTTTCCTTTCTTGGGAGATTAAATACCTCAATTATGTCTTTTTTTCTTGAAATTTGTAAATCACTGGCATAGATTATTATTGTCCTGAGTTTTTTACTTATTTACTCAATTTTCTGTCTTACCTTTTTAAAAGTCCAGGAGACTCAGCAAGATGGCATGTTATATGTACTGGGCAGAAGGTAGGTCCTTGGCAGCTAAAATCCAACTTTTAAAACTTTTTATCTTCCACAAGGCAACTTTCTGGTGCCTTATATGAAAATGTATTTTCTTCAAGAATGGTGGCAGGTTAATGAAATATGGAGGTTGCTATCTGATGGGAATGCATTAATTGACTTTATTGAGCATTCTTGACACTGCACTTGTGGAATTGCCAGGGTTTGGGATTAAAACAGAAAGTGAGGTTGGAGTGGTGATGAGTTTCACTTAATTTTAAAAATTGTACTGAGAGTCCTCTAGTTAGAATTTTACAACAACATGTACTCATGTGATGTGCCAGGTGGACTATTGGATTGGCTCAGTGGTAGCACTCTTGCCTGTGAGTCAGAAGGTCGTGGGTTGAAGGCCTACTCCAGAAACCCTAAACACATAGGCCTGTATTTTCCGATGGCAGATCGGAAAAATCTGCACCCTTACCTGAGGGCTCCCGGGGCACACACGCTTCTGCTCCTGGGCCTCACCAAACTTGAAGTGTGCAGGGCCCACGTATCCCAGGGGCGCAGGTAGTTCGCAGCGTCCCTGGGATCACGTGGGCCATGGGGAGCCAATCACAGAAGGGAATCTCCCTTCATACATTTGACAGGAAGACCTGTGAAATATATGAATGGAGATCAATGAAAAAACATAGTAAAACGTTAAATAAATAAATAAAATATCTAATTTTTAAAATGACTTGAAATTACAATAAATTAAGTATTTTAAACAAAAATGTAATTTAAAAAAATTATAGCTTTTTATGGGGCTAAAAATAAACTTACCTTTTTTTAAAGCATTTTTAAATGATAAATTTAGTGAAATTTAAAAAAAAAACTTTTTTCAACTCTTATCCTGGTAAAAGCAGGCCTTACGCCAGACATAAGAAGTGTAAGGGTTTTCTGCCGGTTTTCCGCACATGCGCTGTGTATGCCTAAAACCGGCATTTCCGATGTCCCTACGAGTGGGTACACAGCGCGTACCCACCCATAGGGATCGGAATATCTGGGCCATAATCTAGGCTGATGCTTCAGTACTGCACTCTCAGAGGTGCCATCGATAAAAGTGTTGTCCAATAGAATCACTGACTAGCAACAAGTGTCGAAAGAGTCATACTGGTAAATTACTTCACATGTATATTTGCTTAACAAACATTTCCATTCAATGTGAAACTTTGCAGTCTCTCTCTTTCACCAAAGTTTGGAATTCTGGCATGAATTTATCAGGCACAGCACATCTTAGTGCAGCTTCAAGGTTTTTGTCCTGCAGTTGCGAGCGACACTTCGACTTCATCAGAGAATGTTGACTCGCATAACGAGACGCAAAACCCACCCCTGCTCTCCAGCCAGCACACAGTGGGATTCTGCTTGCCCTTTGTGCCCTGTTGGAACTGTTCATTCTTGGTTGGGCTTGCTTTCTTCTGCTGTTTGGAACAGTTATTTTGATTGGTTGAGCTGACCACGATTACAGCTCCCCTCTCCATACAATGTTACTGATGTATTCATGGTGCTGAAGTCTGGCATTTTCACTTGTGTTACACACCATTTTAGTAAATAACTAATAAGTAGTAACCAAGGAAGTAAAACACACACAATGATCAAACACATTCTGCTTTTCACGTTACCATTTTATCAACAAACACACAAAAAGGTTAAAGTACACATGCATATGCCATACGAACAGAGCATTGAGATCACATGCCCAATAACGGTGTCTATTACTCATTTTTCATTTACTAATCATAAATACAATTAGCCACATCTGTATTCCCAATTAGCCACGTGTGGCTAATGTATTGGGAAAAACCTGTCTATCAGATAAGACATTAAACGAATTTCCTGCTTGCTTTCACAGGTGGATGTAAAAGATCCCATGGCATTATTTGAAAAAGAGCAGGGAAGTTCTCTCAGTATCCTGGCCAACATTTTTCCCTCAACCAGCATCACTAAAAACAAATTATCTGGTCTTCATGCATTTGTGACATTGCCCCTCTGTCTGCTATTTTAACAGCACCATTAGTCTGTTTATTTTAAAACAGTTAATGGCTCCATTAAAATAATGACAAAGGAATGTCACACAAATTCAGTAAGCTTTATCAGCAACAGTGTCCTTTACCCTTGTGTGTTTTAAGGTTTAAAAGTAGGTGTTGATTAGCATCTAAAGAGGAAAATATAGGTTAATGTTTGAACTTGGTTAAGAATTTTTATTTTGATTGAAACAAAGAACAAAATATTGCAGGTGTTGGAAATCTGAAACTAAACAGCAAAATGCTGGAAACACTGAGCAAGCCAGGAACCTTATCTGTGGAGAGAAGTGACAGTCAACATTTCAGGCATTGCCCAGGGTTCTGATGAAAGGTTGACTTGTCACATCTCTCCACAGATACTGTCCCAGACTTGCTGCGTGTTTCCAGCATTTTCTGTTTTTGGTTTCGTTTTGACTGCCCATATTCCTTCTGAAGCTATATAAAAATAAAAATGATTTATTTAAAAAACATCTCCTCAATCCAGGTGATCTTGTGAAGGAATAAGCCACATTTCAGAAAAATACACCATCCTATGAACAGATTTCTGATTTTATTAATGCATGACATACTGGGTTTAAAAATCTAAAGTCTCAATGACACAAGCTATGCAAACAGGCTTCTGAGATGGGATGGTTTGATAAGTTGTAAACACCACAAGCTTTTGAAATGGGAATTGGTTAAAAATACTAAAACAATGGCCCTATTGAAATAGCAGTTTGGCGCTTCCAGAAGGTCTGGAGTTTGGGAGAAACACAATGGAATGATCCAAGTAAAGTGTTATAAACGAACACTTCGAACAGGAACACAGAATATTAAAAAACCATGTGCCTTTGTAAAAGTAACATCAAATGAAACAGGAAACATGATATAATATAACCAACTAAGATGGCTAGGAAAACAAACACCCTAGTTGAAGTGTCTTTAATTTACATGTTGTAAATATGATACCAACAGAACACTTTGAAGATATGACTTCAATAGATGCACCAAGCAATCACATGGTGGGCAGGATTTTCATTGTGCCATGGAGTCAGGATTGGAGGTGTGCGGGGGGTTAAAATCTCAAAATCGGTGGCCCCGACACCATCCCGCCCCAACCCACCTCCATGCCAGTTTCAAAGGAGTCGGGTACCCGCCCCGCACTGGGACATGCCTACCCGAGGCGGGAAGGGATTAGTGCCAATTAACTGCCTGTTAACAGGTAGTTAACAGGCAGTTTTTAGCCTAATCCCTATTTTGAAGGTTGAAGTGTGGGATTCCCGATGGCTCCAAACCACGCCAAGTTGGAGGAGTCGGGCCGTCGGGTTGAAGGACTTGGAGTGGTCGAGATGTCAGTGTTCAGGTGAGTGATGTGTGCATGAGTGCAAAGGTAAGTGTGTTTGGTGTGTCTAAAGTGATTAAAGAAGTGTAAATTACCTTTTCTTATTTTTACAGCCTTCCTTCCTTTAGGTCCCGGGAGTCCGTCATCTCACCAGCACAGAAAGCAGAATGGCTGTGAACTGTCAAAAGTGTCAGCCTGCAGCTTTCTGTGCAGGAGAGATTTCTAACTGAGTCTGTGGAGAAGGACTCAGGTTAGATGTAAGACTATCAGTGTTTGACAGCTTCAACCAGCTCTGAAATGCTGATATTTCATCTGTCAAAATCTCTTGACAGATAAAATTTCAGTCTGTGACATCACCTGTTGCTGGGTGGCCCTTAATTGGCCTGCTGAGCCCACTGGGTGGGCTCAACAAGGTCAATCAAGTTATAATCACGTGGATTGGCCGCATCTCGATGGGGGCGGGACTACAGCCCCGAAAGTTGTAGTCCCGCCTCCAACCCGACTCCTCAATGAAAATCCAGCCCGGTGTTTGTATTGAACTTGGAACACTACAGAGACAGGAGTCTATGGTTGTAACCAGTTAAGGTGGTTTTAGAATTGAATGGAAGTCCTTCGATAAGAATGACATCAAATAAATACTACTGTCATATTGTTTTTTATGATATGTTTTTGAAACACCTAAACAACAGACAGAAGTCTGCAAGCTAACAGTTGAATTGGCAGTGAGTATAGAGAAAAGTCAACAGGAAGATGACTAGAGATAATTAGCTTACATCAGCAGAAAACTTCAAAGAATAAACCACTAAAAAAGGTATAAAAATAAAACTTTTCAGATAGACAGTCAGAAGTCGCCGGAAAGGGGCAAAGCGACTCTCAACTTCAGAGGCACGCTCTGTAAGTTTTTAACTCTGAGTCTCGGGGATCAAGGTACTTTCACTTTGATTTTGGTGGATATTCTGGATTAGAATTAAGAATAAGAAATGTAAAAATGTACGAAGTTAAGATTTGAAAATAAGAATCTCTGAGGATAAAAAATGTAAGCTATTTCTTTTTGAACTGGTAAAGTCGTGATTGACTTATCAGCTGTTAACTGAATGTCGGTTCTTTAATAAATTTATATATTTTTAGAATTGTCTCAAGTAGTATTTCTGTATCAAACTCACAAACTCAATTTCTGTGCACCCTTTTGTAAGGAGTTGCAGAATTCTGGGGGGTTTTCGGGACCCTCATAATATCCGGAAGGTTACAGTCTAATTAAACTTATTAAAATGCTATCCGGAGGATGGTAACATCTTCAGTCATTCCTTTCCTTTAGGGAGAGATAGCCTGGACCTTTAGACCCAATTAAGTATCTTATAGAATTCGGCTATCTCTAACTTTAGTTGAAGGTGAACGTCTGGGGAATACGCCTGATCTGGGGTAGCCCGAAAAGGGCTAGGACTTGTAATTATCCCTTCAATCTCACATGTGCCTTTGTGCTTCAACGGATCTGGGACAGAGACGGATGTGATAGGGAACCAGCTTTGTTTTATGAATGTAAAATGTGCTGACACTGTAGTAGCAAGTTGTAAAAGGTTTCAGTTCACAGTTAACATGATGAAAAGAAGAGAACCCTGTAAACTTGCCTTGAAGTACCTGTAGATAATTTTAGTTTGATAATTTAAAAAATTGTATCTCTTTAATTATTTATTAATTCTTTTTGGCTTCCTGGGCAGAATTACAGCAGGCTCTAAAATATCAGAAAATGCACCAAATAAAGTGGCAAAAAATCTCTGTTGGAGCATGATGCGAGCCCATACATTGCGTTACATTCAGCGTTTTAAGCTGAAACAGTTTAACTTTCTGAGAAAGCACCAGCAGTGAAGATTATTGTCTGTCTCCAGCTTCTGCTCAACAAATTACCTCCTCTCTGGAATTGCAAATTACTCGTACCAATCAATCAGATCACTAGAAAGGTAGGGCTAGAGGCTGTCAGAGTTAATTAGCTAGGTTAGTAGGTAGAACTGAAGGCTGTTAGAACCAATCTGATTGGTTAGAGGTTAGGGCTCAAGCCAGTCAGAACCAATCAACCAGACATTACTCTCCCATAGTCAAGCATGTACAATCTTCACACAGACATTTTTAAGGTAAGCTGATGGTTTCTGAGAGTTGCGGTTACAGGTCTATTTATTTACTGTATGCCTCAAAGAAGTTGTATATAACAAGCCTTTCAATTTCAGCTTTTAAATGTTTTACTTTCCTCAAAGGAACTTTGGGAGTCATGCCCAGCTGTTATTTCATGTAAAATTTTTCTTTCCAAGAGTTTTCAACACCCGTTAATGAGAATCCAAAACTATTTATATTTTAAAATGAACCTGATAAAGCTTCAATTTAGTGTTTGCTGTCGATCATACTCTGTCATGTACCCTGGATGGTTTTCAAGACCTTTTTCAACAGTCATTTTTTCACATATTGGACAGCATTGTGCTGACTTTGTTCAGCAGGAGAGAGGAATTATGTTTTAATACTTCATTAGTTGGGGAAAGAGGTTATTTTGTGCTTCAAAACTTGCTCAGTGGGGGGGTTCCTATGCAAATCAGCTGGGAGTGGGAGAGAGTGATGTGGTAAACATTGCTCATTGGAGGGATTGGGTTTCCACACACAAAAACTCACTCAACTGAGGGAAATGTATGCTGATATATTGGTTTATGAAGTTATGCTGAGAGCCTTGATTGATGGTGGGGAATGCAGAGAGTCAGAAGATTTGAGTATTAGTTCACTGTCTAAAGGTTTGGTGTTGGTGTGTCTTGGACAATAGGAATGTTAATGGAATAATGAATGAGAACTGTGATGCTAGTAATTGTGCAATTTTAATACATATCTTTAGGCTGCTGTATTCAGGTGTTCACAGGATGCAGGGCAGTATTGGTGGGCCGGTCTGAACTGTTTTCTGGGGTAAGGAAAAGCCTGCCTTCCACTACAGGACAGCAGTGCACTAGTAATTTTAATGATTTCATTTAAATTTCTACTTTAAAAAATCTTTTAAATCGGAGTTGGATGGATATCTGCATCTCGAGCTGTGACTCGGACTATAGCTGTCAGCACTAGCTGGTGTCTCGGAAAACAGGAAAGGGTAGCAAAAGGAAGGAGCAAAAATGAAACAATGGTTTAATTTTTATTTCAAGGGAAAGAGAACAGAAAGAGTCTCTAACAGGAACAAAAATAGTAAAATGAAAATCAAACAATTAGAAAAAAAGGGTAAAGAAAAGACTAAAAATTGAAAGCAAAATTTTCCTGCAGAGAAATCCAACATGATTGACAGAGGCTGCAAGATTTCCTAGAAAGGCACTATGAAGATTTTCACAGACCAAGCACAAAGCCACTCCATGGCCAGATTGTGTCATTATAACATAATGGGCCAGAATTTACTGTAACTGGCGAACGAATGCCGCCCGCCGTTCGTTAGACTTGTCCTTGCCCGTTTAATTTCCATGAGCTTTTTTACAGCAAGTTGCCGCAAGTGGGACACTGAAACTGTGTGGTGCCCTCTGCAGGTCATCTGGGACCTCTGTGAACGGGGCAAGCTGAACATAGAAACATAGAAACACAGAAGATAGGAGCAGGAGTAGGCCATTCGGCCCTTCGAGCCTGCTCCGCCATTCAATGAGATCATGGCTGATCATCCAAATTCAGTACCCTGTCCCTGCCTCCTCCCCATATCCCTTGATCCCTTTAGCCTTAAGAAATATATCCAACTCTTTCTTGAATATACTTAATGAACTGGCCTCCACCGCCCTCTGTGGCAGAGAATTCCACAGGTTCACCATTCTCTGGGTGAAGAAATTCCTCCTCATTTCAGTCCTAAATGGCTTACCCCTTATCCTTAGACTATGACCCCTGGTTCTGGACTCCCCGGCCATCAGAAACATCCTTCCTGTATCTAGTCTGTCCAGGCCTGACAGAATTTTATAGGTTTCGATGAAATCCCCTCTCAATCTTCTAAACTCCAGTGAGTATAAGCCCAATCGACACAATCTCTCCTCATACGTCATTCCTGCCATCCCAGGTATCAGACTGGTGAATCTTCGCTGCACTCCTTCCATGGCAAGAACGTCCTTCCTCAGGTAAGGCGACCAAAACTGCACACAATACTCAAGATGTGGTATCACCAAGGCCCTGTACAACTGCAGCAAGACATCCTTGTTCTTGTACTCGAACCCTCTTGCTACGAAGGCCAACATACCATTTGCCTTCTTAACCGCCTGCTGCACCTGCATGCTTACCTTCAGCGACTGGTGTACAAGAACACCCAGGTCTCTTTGCACTTACCCTTCTCCCAATCTATTGCCATTCAAATAATAATCTGAACCATACACAAAGGCCGCAATCTTGCCGACCGAGGCGGGACCGGGATGGGAGAGGTCGTTGTCGGGCTATGAGCCTGCTGCCATCTACATCCCGCCTAGGAAAAAGATTTTCCGCTAATGGGCGTTGTTAAGCCGGCCCTTCGTGTTCTCCGACCCTATTACAAGGTGCAGGATGGTGACGTCAGTGCTGACGCTTCTTTTGCCGGCATAATTAAAGGGCTCATGGCCCCACTTTATATAATTTGCTCCATTTAAAGTGTGCATTACTGATATACCTTGTTCTGCTTCAAGAATGGCCTCAGAAAGGCAGAGGGCTGCTCCTCGCTTCAGTGATGACTCCCTCCATGGTCTTGTGGAGGGAGTCCGAACACGCAGGGAGGTTCTCTTCCCTGCCAGTGGGCGGAAGAGACCTTCCCAGGAGTACCAGGCAGCCTGGCTGCAAATAGCTGAGGAGGTAATAGGCAGGTGTATGGTGATGAGGACCTGGGTTCAGTGCCGCAAGCGTTATCATGATCTTCTACGATCTGGAAAAGTGAGTATAAAGCCACACTTGCCTTCATGCTGCTGTGCCTGTTATCACTTCCCCATCACGCTGCATTCCCAACCCTACTCCTGCACATCGCAACTCGATGTAACATCCCTTTCACCTTCACCCATCCCTCTCTATCTATCTACATTATTGCATCCCCATCTTACTATGCACCCCTCACACTCACCCTCATCCTAATGTAACGACACCAACTGGCAACAGTAAAGGATGCGTCCTGTTACAGCCACCCCACTCCATTATAGTCTCCCTTTAAAGATCTAACACATCCATTCCTTACACTCATTCCATCAGTCTCACTCAACCTTCTCTTCTTTCCCTCCTTGCAGGAGAAGAGAGCCCATAACAAGAGGGAGAAAGAGAACAGGAGGTGGCCCTCAATCATTGGCCATTCTGACTCTTGTAGAGGAGGCTGCCCTGGATTTCACTGGAGCGGTAAACCAGCCAGAAGTGGGAGACGGAGAGAGGGGCTCATCAGAACAACCTGGTGCCAGAATCATTTCCCATACACCCACATGTCATTCATCAGTCACTCTTATTGGGGCTACTGTCAACAGGAATTGATTGCTCATAATGTGCATAATGGTATGTGTATGCAATGGACATATCATATATCTAACTGATGTCATTACTCTCCCACAGGTCCATCAAGAGCCCCCACCCCCACCAATGCCCATGACAAACTCAGAGATGGCTCCAACCACTGAGGGCGCAACATCACCTGAGACAAGGCAGGCCAGCACCAGCACAGATACAATCACCTCAGTGGGTCCATCGTGAGATAGAGTCGTGCTGTCACTTGGCATCTCACACATCATGCGTGAGCAAGAGGAGATGGTGGAGACAGGGACAGCAGTGGAGATTCCTTGTCGGAGGGCGCTGGAGTCTCCTAGTTCTGCTCAGCTGCATGCAGACGCTGAGCCTTGGGGCCAACAAAGAATAGGACGGTCCTGGAGCTGCAGGAACAACTGCAGGAGGCTCTGACAGGTTTCGCAACCGGGGTGACTGTGAGTGTGCAGAGAATGGAAGAGTCCATCTCAAACATGACCACCACCGTGGTGCACGCACTCGCGACTGTAGGTTCCTCCACAGATAGGATGGCCACCTGCATGGAGGACCTAATGCGCCAGTCGCATGAGCACATGGCCTCCCTTCAAAATAGATGAGCATCTATGGAGGATCGATGGGCATCTATTAAGGAGAGAAACCAGAGGCTCATAGACGCCCTTTTTAGGAGGGATATCAGTTTAGACGTGAGTCCTCATGGCCACGCTGATGTGCAGCGAGATGCTCTCCAGGCACTTGCTAGCAGAGAAGTGCGGGTGGCCCATGAGAGGGATGATGGTGGGAGGTCACATGGAAGTGGGGGCACCTGTCCAAGCGCTGAGACTCCAACGCCCTTGCCTACCCTTCAGTCAGAGCCCCAGATGCCTCCACAGACAGCGATGGCCGAGTCTGCCACTGCACAGTCGCAGGAGGAGCACACTTTGGTGGGGCCCACACAGGCTCCAAAACTCAGAAGACAACCACAAAAGGCGTCTTAGCAGATGCAGCAGGGAAGTAAGCAGGCTGCCTCTACCTCTGCTGAAGCCACAGTGGTTGCACCATGTAGAAGCACTCGGAAAAGAAAGATGACACAGAAATAGAGTCACAAGGGTAGTCACTTGGGTGTTTCTTTCAATGTTAATGACAAGGTTCTGTTAATTTTATTTTGTGGAATAAATCTTGAATTCGTTCAAATACTGTTCCTTCGCAAATGTGTGTTGACACTTGGAAGTGGCAGAGTGGATGGTCAGAGATACTTTAATCTCCATTAATGGTGGTGAGATTGATAAGGTAGGACTAGTCATTGTAGGAATGGTTAATGGTGTTGATGTGGGATGATGCTAATGTGCCAATGCATGTCTGTGTAGCTGGAACTTAGCTAAATCTGGCCATGATGAGTTGATTCCTGGCCTCACAGGCAGCAATGTGTTCATGTACTGGTGGCATTGGTACCGCCGGCTGATCAAGGTATTCCTCATCGTCATCCTCAAACTCATCCTCCTCCGACGAAGAGGCTGTGTGCTCTGTGCGTGCTTCCTCATGCTGCGCTAAGCCCCACTGCTGCTCTATGTTGTGAAGGCCGCAGCAGGTCACAATGATTCTGGTGGCCCTGGCTGGTGCATGCTGCAGGGCTCCTCCAGGTCTGTCCAGGCATCTGAAGCACATTTTAAGCAACCCAATCACCTGCTCTATGACACTTCTGGTGGAGATCAGGCTTTGATTGTAATGTTCATCAGCCTCGTTTGTTGTCCTCCTCAAGGGTGTCATGAGCTACGTCTGTAATGGATAGCACTTTCTCCAAGCAGCCAGTCGGCAAGACTGTTTGAAGGTATGAAGAGCTGAGGAATGGTGGGGTGGCACAGGATGTAGGAGCCATGGCAGCTCCCAGGGAACTTGGCGCACTCATGGAGCATGATCTTCCTATGGTTGCAGACCAGCTGCACATTGAGGGAGTGGAAGCCCTTGCGGTTGATAAACACTGCTGGGTTATGATGGGGTGCCCTGAGGACATGTGTGCAGTCGATTATGCCCTTCCCCTGTGGGAATCCAGCCAGAGCCGCAAAGTCAACCATGTGCTCAGCAACACTGCCTTCATCATTTGCAAAGTTTATATAATTTGCTGACTTGTCAGATAGGGCTTTAGTCACCTGTCTAATGCATCTGTGTGCAGCCAACTGCAAGATGCCACAAATATCTGCTGTAGATGCCTGGAAGGAGCCTGAGGCGAAAAAGTTGAGGGCAAGGGTGACTTTCACAGCTACTGGTAAGGGGTGTCCACCCGCTCCTCTGGGCTGCAGCTCTTGCTCCAGCAATCTGCAAATGTCTGCCACATCCTGGCACAATAGCCTAAGCTTCTGTTGTGTCGGTACCTTTCTACCTAGACACAATTTAGGACTCAGAACTCAGAGATTCAAACATGAAGTGCTTTATTGGAAGGAAAGGAAGTTCTGGAAAGTTCCGAATAAAGAGAGCTAAACTTAACAGAGAACACCCAACCATTTATCTCCTCTGACAGCGCCACCACAGGTGGGAGGAGAACACACAATAGAACACACAATACATAACATTTCCTCCCCTCTTAAATGGAAGGTCCACATTATTCCTCAACAGGTAAGTTACTTTCAATGCACTCAACGAACCTAGGGTAGAGGTAGATTGCCTCAAACCCTGACCTTACCCTGGGGTTTATTCTGCCCCAGTCTTGTGGGTAAGTCACTAAGCCTACAGATCCAAGCGTCTTGGAGGCCGCCGCTCTCTGACAGGATACCGGCGGTCATCGCTGGCTTCCACAGCAGTAGGCATTGACACAGGCCTGGATGGAGAAGGTGCCTGTGTCAGTTGAAAGTCAGGAGTTTGCACAGGTGGAATAGTCTCTTTGACTTCCTGTGTTGGAGAAGAGCACTGAGGCAAAGGATGCTGGTTTGCGGTATCATCCGGAAACAGTTCAGGCCAACCAGCCATTGGAGCCTTTGTGGCTGGCTCTGCTCCGAGCAACAGTTGATCTGTGTGTCTTCTCCAGACGACGTCCTCAGCAGTCTCAACCGTGTAAGACACAGGGCCCGTCTGCGCGATCACCGTAGCAGGAACCCATTTCGGTCCAGTGTTGTTGTTTCGAGCTAGGACGTGCTCTCCAGGGTGAAACCGTCTCTCCTTGGCTCTTTTCTCTCTCTTTTCAACTTGAGCTTGTTGTTGACAATGGACAACCTGTTCTGCCCTTGGAGGTTTGAGTAGGTCAAAACTTGTCCACAACTGCCTCTTCATCATGAGCGAAGCGGGGGAAGTTTTGGTTGTGGCATGCAGCTCGTTCCTGTAGGACAACAGGAAGCTATTCAGACGTTGGTGGATTGAGCCCTGACCTTGCGATGCCTTCAAGGCATGCTTCAAAGTTTGCACAAACCTTTCTGCCTGGCCGTTAGTAGAGGGATGATAGGGCGCAGACCTGATGTGCTGGAAACCATTCACATGCAGGAAGGTTGCAAACTCCTGTGATACAAATTGTGGACCGTTGTCACTTACGAGTTGTTCCGATGGGCCATAACGGCTGAACATCTCACCAAGTTTCTCAATTGTTTTCTCTGCCATGGTAGACCTCATCACAGCGACCTCTGGCCACTTGCTACGAGCCTCCACAACCACCATAAACATCTTCTCTTCGATAGTGTTAAGTATGTGTATTGTATTGAACAATTAACACAAAGACTTAAACGTATAACTCAAACAGGTCTTTACTGGTTGGAGGTAGGGACTATACATAGGTCTTTACTTCATGCCCACAGGCGGGAACTGAGGGGGATCAGTACCCACAGTACTATTTATACCCCTATGGCCAGGAGTGGTACTGCGTATCACTACGCCCAACAAGTAGTGCAGTCCTGTCCATAGGTTCAAAGTAGCACACATATTACATACACAACATTCCTCCCTTCCTAGCTTTACAGTCATCTCCCCATTTAACATAACGTAATAACATATATACATATATAACTTCAGGTTTACATAACAGAATAACATAGATACATAGATAACTTCATGTCAAAACAGATCACAGATTCAGTCTCTGCGGAAAACAGTTCACAGATTCAATCTCTGTGGTGTAGTCGGTTCACGTTGCTGGAGTGACTCATTCAATAGTCCTTCCATGGATTTAACAGTTTGAACTTCCGAACTGAATTGGCTCCGTTCGGAGGGACCACGTGTGTGATCTGGTAGAGGTGATAATGGTTCAGATGGGTCATCTTCTGTTTTTACTTTTCCTTTTCTGCTTCTTGGAGACTCTCTGGGCTCCATTGTCAGCTGCCACAGCTGCCAGCTGCATGCGCAGTTCCTCCTTCTCTTCCTCCTGTTTCCGTCGTAGAGCCAGCTTCTCCCGATGTTCCGTAGACTTTTGGTGCTCCTCCATGATTTCTGCACTTTGGGAGTCGAAGTTACAAGCTGGGCAGGACAGGACATCGTAATATTCGGTGTCGTCCTGAGCTAGACCAGTGAGAGGGTCGTCTATTTCCTCCATACCCAGCTGGACGTTAGCCAGCTCTTGTTCCAAATCCAGACATCTTTCCTGAAGAGACTTCTTCATGTGTACCTCTGCATCCAGCTTTTTCTGGGCTTTCAGCAAGTCGTTTACTAGTGACCTCATTTGTGATTTTAATACTTCAACTTCCTTTGGAGATTGATTGATCGGACTATGCAATCCCTCTACCGGAGCAGCTGTTTCAGCGGTCTGTTGTTCTACGTTGACGTGAGTCAGCGTACTTTTGGCATCCAAGGGCTGCTCTGTTGCAGTCATCTCAGTCTGTGTTGCCACCTCAGCTCTTCCAATAACCTTTGAGAGCTCCGAACCCCTTTCGTTTGAATATTGAAGTTCATGTTCAAGTTTTTCCCATTTCAGAGTCCTGTCCTTCAGCATATGCAGGAGTTGGCTGACCGTTAACTCCTCTGACATCAGACGTTTTGTGTGCTCCTGCTCCATTTTCTCCATCAGCTGCTTCTGTTGTCTTTCCAGATTCTCCAACTCTATATCAAAGAACTCTTTCGTTGCATTCAACTCTTGCTCAAAACGGCGAAGCATTTGTTCTAATTGCTGTTATAGTTTGAAATGGAGTTGAGTTCGAGCCCGGTGTCCCTCAGAAATGGGCACATCAGTAGACTTGCCAGACTCAGAATCCACAGTTAAACTATGTTGTTGTTGCTCAGTGGAATTCTGTGCTGAAACTTTGTCTTTTGCACCTGAGTTGGGCTTACCATCATCCGTTCCAGAGTCTGGGCCGACTATCTTCACCGAGTTCTCACTCGTTATTGTTTATAGGAAATGCCAGTCCATATTCATTTTCCTAATCCACTCCCGTCCTAGTAGTGGAGGACCTCCTTCAGATATCACATATAAGTCCATTATTTGACTGTCTTCGCCCTTGTGGACCACTGCAACCTCTATTTTCCCGATGGGGTACACTCTTTGCCCCGTGTATGTTTTCAATATAATCCCCGTATCCTGTAGGGGAATATGTTGGAATAACTTTCCGTAATCTTTCTTATTTATGACCGTCAATGCCGATCCAGTGTCCAATTCCAGTTTTACTTGGACTCCTTCTATCTGAAGAGTGACCCAAATTGTCTGGAGGTCTGCACCCTTACCAGCGTTGAGTACTCTTAAGCTAGCCAGTTCATTACAGCTTAAGCTAGCCAGTTCATTACTGCTAGCGTCTGAATCGGACTCCTGTTCGGTCACCTTGTGTACCTTTGCGTATTTTCCTTGCGGTGACTTCTTGTTGCTGGTCTTCTTCCCTGACCTGCATACTCTAGCTATATGTCCAAGCCTACCACAAGTTCTACATTCTTGGTTTTTAAACCAACACTGGTTCTGATCATGCGTTGTCTTTCCACAATGATAACATTTGCCAGAACTCACACCCAATTTGTGTGCACTGAGCTCCGGTGACCGTAGCTGCATTACTGCCGTGCCTCTCGCTGCGGCTTCGTGTGCTGCTGCCATAGTGACCGCCTTCTCAAGCGTCAGCTCATTCTCCTCGAGCAGTCGCTTTTGTGTATCCTGTTTAAATAAACCACACACAAATTTGTCTCGAAGTGCCTCTGTCAGTCCCGTTCCAAACTGGCAATATTTCGCTAATTTACGCAATTCCAGCAAATAATCAGCATTGCTTTCATGCTGTAGCTGCCTTCTGTCATAAAATTTAAATCGTTCCGCTAGCATCAGCGGCGTGGGGTTTAGATGATCTTTCAGGACAGTAACAATCTCATCGAACGTCTTATCCGCCGGTTCATCTGGTGATAACAGGTGTTTCAATTGCCCGTATGTCTTCGCACCCATTAAATTTAATAATGTTAGTGCTTTATCAGCCTCACGAATTTTATTGGCCTTACAATAATTTTTAACTCGTTCAACATATATGGCCCAATCTTCGATGTCACTATCAAAGTTGCTAATATTCCCGTGTTTAGGCATTGTAGTACTTTATCAGATTTGCAATTTCTCAGATTTTTTTTTAACTATTATCCAAGATGGCGGCTTCCCGCTCTTGCCGTCGTCCTCCGCCCACAAAATGGCGGTTTTCCCGCTTCTGCCTTCTTCCCCAGCAGTTTTCCCGTGAAAAATGGCGGCTTTCCCGCGCTTCTCGCTCTCCCCGCCCACTTCAATGGCGGTTTTCCCGCGCTTCTCGTCGCTGACTTTCAGCCCGACTGCGGCTCTTATCTCCTGTGCGATCGCTGGTGCGCCGCCCGCCCGAAACGGTTCTCAGCCCTTATCACCGGTGCGATCGCTGGCCCGCTAAGCGCCTCCCGCTTGAAGCGGCTCCCGGCCTCTGGCTCACCCGCTCGGCGGCTCTTGCTCGCTCCCTCCCGGGCTCTGGCTTACCCGCTCGGCGGCTCTTGCTCGCTCCCTCCCGGGCTCTGGCTTACCCGCTCGCGCCCTCCCGGGCTCTGGCTTACCCACGAGGTTATGGAGGCTTCAGGGTCCTAATGCCTGTCGCTTCCAGTCGCTGGAAGCTGTCAGGATTTCTGCTGCCCTTCAGTTTTCAGTGGGGTGTTGAGGATTGGAACCTCTCTTCAACGTCCTGTCTTTGGACGAAGCCGCTGTGGAATAACTGCCGCAGGGTTCGAACCGACTCGTCGCCAGTGTTAAGTATGTGTATTGTATTGAACAATTAACACAAAGACTTAAACGTATAACTCAAACAGGTCTTTACTGGTTGGAGGTAGGGACTATACATAGGTCTTTACTTCATGCCCACAGGCGGGAACTGAGGGGGATCAGTACCCACAGTACTATTTATACCCCTATGGCCAGGAATGGTACTGCGTATCACTACGCCCAACAGGTAGTGCAGTCCTGTCCATAGGTTCAAAGTAGCACACATATTACATACACAACAGATAGGACCGGCGAAGTCCACATGTACTCTCTGCCACACTTCTGCAGGCCAATCCCAGGGGTGTAGCTGTGGACCATTCCGGACCCTTTGACATGGGGAACATGTTTTGCCTTTCTCCTCAATATTCCCAATGAGACCTGGCCACCAGAAGTAGCTTCTTGCCATTTCCTTCATCCGAACCATCCCACTGTGGCCTGTATGAAGTTGTTGCAGTATAGGTTCCCTCAGAGGTGGCGGAATGATGACACGGCGTCCCCAAAGAAGACAACCTGCCTGGACGGAGAGCTCATTTCTTTTTGAAACATAAGGTTTCAAACTAGGAGAATCTCCTATAGCTCTCCCTCCAATGACATCGTCCATTACCTCAGACAGGACTGGATCGTTGCGGGTGTACCTTCGCACCTGAACTGCAGTGACAGGTGCTCCCTCCACTTGTCTAAAGTAGAAGATGTCTATCTGATGAGGCTCTGGGGGAGTAAAAGGCAACGGTAACCTCGAGAGACTGTCTGCGTTGCCGTGCAAGTCTGATTTGCGATATTTGATGTCGTATGTGTGTCCTGACAATAGTAAAGCCCACCTTTGCATCCTGCTTGCAGCGAGAAACGGAATTCCGGTGTGGGGCCCGAAGATTGAAGACAATGGACGGTGGTCCGTCAGGAGTGTGAACCTTCTCCCAAACAGGTACTGATGAAATTTTCGAATTCCAAAAACGATTCCCAAGGCCTCGCGCTCGATCTGCGCATAGTTGCTCTCAGCCTTGTTCAAGGTGCGTGATGCGAAGGCGATAGGTTTCTCTTCACCCGAAGGCATGATGTGGGATATGACTGCTCCCACACCATATGGTGATGCATCACATGCTAGCTGCACGGGTAGCTTTGGGTCGAAGTGTGTCAGGACCTCCGATTTCAGCAATGCTTTCTTTGCTTGGGCGAAAGCTTCGTTGCACAGTTCAGTCCATTTCCATGTTTTGCCTTGACATAGCAACTAATGTAACGGCTTCAGCAATGTTGCTAAGTCTGGAATAAACTTCCCATAGTAGTTAAGTAGCCCCAGAAATGAACGTAACTGGCTCACATTCTGGGGTGCTGGGGCCTCCACGATCGCCTTGACCTTTGACGGCGCCTTATGCAGGCCAGTAGCGTCAATCACATGCCCCAGGTACTCAACTGAAGACTGAAAGAATTCACATTTGTCTTTACGAACTCTGAGTCCGTACTCTTTCAGTCGTTGTAGTGTCGCATCCAAGTTCAGAAGATGATCCTTCTCATTTGTCCCAGTGACAAGGATGTCATCCAGGTAGCACTGGACTCCTGGCAGTCCACTCAAAATCTGATCCATTGCCCTTTGGAATAGAGCAGGAGCCGACGTAATTCCAAACGGAAGGCGGCAGTACCTGTATAGCCCCTTGTGTGTCACAATTGTCAGCAGCTCCTTTGATTTGTCATCGACATGCATTTTTAGATAAGCCTGGCATAAATCTATTTTGCTGAACTTTTGCCCTCCAGCCAGGCCCGTAAAAAGATCATCAATGAGGGGAAGAGGGTACTGTTCCGCACACAGCACCGGGTTAATAGTCACTTTTAAATCCCCGCAGATTCGAACAGATCCATCCTTTTTCAGGACAGGAACAATGGGTGTGGCCCATTTGCTCACGCTCACAGGCTCCAGGACTCCATTCTCGACTAAGGCCTCCAAGTTAGCCTCAACTTTTGGCCTAATTGCATAGGGTACAGGTCGGGCTTTTTGAAACTTCGGCTTGCTGTCAGGTTTAATGTCCAGTCTCATGCTGATCTTTTTCATGCTCCCAAGTTCCCCATTGAAGAGTTCTGCATGTTTGTTTAACACTGCAGTCAGACCTGACTCCCCTTTTGACATCATGCGGACTGCAGGCCAGTCCAGCGTGATTTTCTCTAGCCACGCACGTCCCAGTAGCGATGGGTAATTTCCCTTTACCACATATAGTGGCAGTTTTGCAGTCTGTCCGTTCAATTTAACTGTCACCTCAATGACGCCTCTCATGGCCACAGGTTCGCTGGTATACGTCTTTAGCACAGTGTTTGTTGGCTGAAGGGTAAGATGCTTTAGCATTTTGCTGTAGACAGTGTCTGAAACAAGGGACACAACTGCGCCTGTGTCCACCTCCATCCACACTGATTGTCCCTCCACCAGTGGTGACACCCAGTAGCCATTTAAATCACCTGCAACCGTCAGTATGTGCACCTCTTCCTCCTCAGAGGTGTCGCTCCCCTCTGTTTTGCTTGTTCCATCATACTGCACTGAATGAACACTCTTTTTCCTCTCTTGTCCAAATACAGACATTTTGCTTCCATGCTTCCCAGCTCTGTCTGGTCTTTTTTTACCTCTACAGGCGCGTTCAATGTGACCCTTTTTGCCACAATTTCAGCATTCCAGCTCCGTACACCAGCAGCCATTAGCGTGATGGCCCGTTTTCCCACAACGCTAACATGTGCTGTTCTGCGCACCTTTAGGCTCAGACAACACCTTGTGAACTCTCCCTGTTGAACTCAACTGGTGAGCCTCCTTTTCCGCCATCTCCATGGAGACACTAACTTCAATGGCCTTTTCAAGAGTAAGGTTGTCCTTAGTAAGAAGGCGCTTCTGTGTGGCTGCATTTTGCAGACCACACACCAGCCTCTCTCTAATGGTGTCATTCAGCACCTCCTTGAACTGGCAGTGTTCTGACAACCTTTTTAAAGCAGCAATAAACATCGTCACTGATTCCCCCGCCTCTTGATTCCGTTTATGAAATCTAAATCTCTCAGCAATAACCAGAAGTTTTGGTGAAAAATGTGCTCCAAGAATTTCCACTAGTTGCTTATATGTTTTAGTTCCTGGCTTATCTGGTTGCATGAGGCTGCGAAGTAAATTGAATGTCTTCGGCCCGATTACACTCAAAAAGGTAGGCACGACCTTTTCATTTGCCACCGCTTTCGCCAATACAAAATAGTCAAAACGTTCTGTATATGCGCTCCATTGCTCCACATTTTCTTCAAAATCACCGATGTTTCCTAATATAGTAGCCATCTCACGTTTCAAATTAAATTTTCTGTTTACTCACTGCACCCGTAACGTACGCAGATTCATCCGCTCCTCGTTGCCACTTGTTGTGTCGGTACCTTTCTACCTAGACACAATTTAGGACTCACAACTCAGAGATTCAAACATGAAGTGCTTTATTGTAAGGAAATGAAGTTCTGGAAAGTTCTGAACAAAGAGAGCTAAACCTAACAGAGAACACCCAACCATTTATCTCCTGTGATAGTGCCACCACAGGTGGGAGGAGAACACGCAATAGAACACACAATCCATAATAGCTTCCGTTGGCAATGCTGCTCCAGTGATGTTGAGGAACCTCATCCTCTGCCTATAAACCCTGTGTTGGGGGTAGCGCCTCCGGCGAAGTCCAGCCCTGCAGTTATGCCCTCTGCCCTGTGCAGCATCAGGTGGTTGAGACGAAGGTTGGCGTGCTTGCTGTTGTTGTGGCTGCTGGGGTGCCTGGTTCTGCTGGTGTTGGGGCTCTTTGTGGTCAGATTCTGAGGACCAAGGTGAGAGAGTGTAAACCGTACCCATTCTGATGTAATTGATGGCAGGCGACAGGGAGATGACGGAAGCAAATCTGTGAATGCTGAGAGAGGTTGTTCCAATGAGGTGGAACTGGATAGAGAGTTGGCTCCAAACACTTGCAAGCTGCACAAGGCTGTATATGTCTTCCACATGCAGTAAGCAACAGTTTCTGAGCTCTGAAAGTGAACAGCTGCAACATGGTAACCTTTATAGAACTTCTGCAGCTGTCAGGTAATCAGATAAAGCAATGCAGAGTCAACTCAGGAAATTCTGAGCTGGCGTCATCCCCGAGCAGTGGGTAACCCATGGGGGAAGCACGTAAAATTGAAATGTAGCCTTAAAATAACAGTTAATTGGATGTTAACAACCCAGTTAATTATGTGAATTGCCTTCCCTGCCGCTTGGTGTTGGGCTTGTTTTGCGCCAACTGACCCAACACCTGGGAGACTTGCGTGGAGGCGGGTTGACAGCGGGTTCCCTACCCGCTGTCAATCTTTGCCATTTTGACACCTGACCCGCCTCCGAACCCGCCCTCTGTGCACCAGCAAGCTCGTGGCCAAAGTTCGTGCAATAATAGATTTTTAATTAGATTCTTAAAAAATATATATATCCTAAAATATTATATATAATTCTAAGAGGAATTTTCTTAATTTTAAATCAGCTGCTTTGATCAGCTTCAGGCAGTCCTGCTTCACTCCCTCATGGCCTCCTCTTTTATAATTTTACACTGAGATTAGGGCCTAAAAATTCATTGACGCCACTTTTGGGGCGCTAAAGTGGGGCGTCCGCTAAAGTTTGCGGCTGCCGCCAAATCGATGCCACTTCTCCGATATTCATTAGCTTCGCCCTAAGAGTTTGGGCGAGCGCTAAAACTGCTGCTGGACGCCTCTCTTTGGGCGCTAAGCCGGAGGTGGTGATCGATAGCGCCGAGGCCGGACGCAGCGCAGGTGCGGCCATCTCGTGATTGACAGCAGACACCCTGGCGCCGGCCAGCTCTTAAGGGGGCAGGGTCGATTGTGTCTGCTGCCACGCCCTGGATAGTGGAGCCCTCCAGCTAGGCCTGAACACTGTTGCTGGACCCAAATAGTGCCTGAAGACATGGAGAAGGCCCGTGAACGTGCGCAGCGCTTCTCAGAGCGTGATCTGAGTGTGCTGCTTGCTGCTGTGGAGAAGAGGTGCCATGTTTCGTACCCGGACAATGGCAAGAAGGCGACGGTCCGCGTCTACAGGAGAGCCTGGAGGCATGTCGCCACCAAGCTGTCAGCCAACAGCGACGTCCCCAGGACCGGTGCCCAATGCCGCAAAAAGTTAAATGACCTCACACGCATTGTCAGGGTGAGTACCCTTTCCAGTGACCTCCTCATCCTTGCATGTGCACCTCACATTATGGGCAAAGGGACCTGAAAGCTCTAATGGCCAGCCTTCATCCAGCAGCTATGGGACAGGCATGAGCATCAATTGCACATTCTGCACTTAACACACTGGCCAAGCTATTCCACCATGGGAGGCAGTGCACACCAGATCATGGCGACACACTGGCCAAGCTATTCCACCATGGGAGGCAGTGCACACCAGATCATGGCGACACACTGGCCAAGCTATTCCACCATGGGAGGCAGTGCACACCAGATCATGGCGACACACTGGCCAGGCTATTCCACCATGGGAGGCAGTGCACACCAGATCATGGCAACACACTGGCCAAGCTATTCCACCATGGGAGGCAGTGCACACAAGATCACGGCGACACACTGTACGTAGAGGCCGTCCTTTCTCTTGCAGGCCAAGCTGGCATATAATCGCAAGAGCCGGACTGTGACCGGGGGAGGCCGACCCCATATCCAGCCACTCACCGACCTGCAACATCGTGTGGAGCGCCTCATGGGTGGCCGGGTGATTGGGCCCGTTGCATGTGGAGATGCCGACCCTGTTCTGGGCAGCAATGGTAAGGACATCACCTTTTGCACCTCTCTCGTCCCACTTGCGCATCAGATCTACATCCTTTGCCACTGTCCGACCAATGCGCTGAATGCCACCACTCATGCATCCCGCACTGACGCCCTCTCCTCACTCTAAAGCTACTCTTGTGCCTTCCTGCTTTCAGATGGTCAAGAGGAGGTCCCTGAACTTGCCAGTGACAGACCCTCCGAAGAGGAGCAGGAGGAGGAGCAAGAGGAAGGCGGCCCATCAGGGGAACCCTCAGCCGCGGCCACCCAGGCCAATGTAGGGGAAACGTCTTCCCTGGAGGGCAGCGTGGCGGAAGTGTCGAAGGGGAGGGGAGCTCATGGGACCTGCGGCCTGCAGAAAGGCGGGAGGGGGGTGGAAGCTCGGTGGCCTTCTCCCCAGAGGGGGGATGCGTCGGAGGGGAGTCCAATTGTTGGGCCCAGCGGCCTCCAGCAATGCAGGAAGGGTCGGCCAGCTCAGCGGCCTTCTCCCCAGAGGGAGAGTCCGGCCTCCTGTCAGGAGATGCTCTTCGCCGAGGAGATGGAACGCCTCGAAGACTTGTCCGCGGACTCGGAGCGCCGGCACACGGAGCTCATGGCGACAGTGGCACGGTTGCCTGAGTCCATCGATTCCCTCTCTCGGAGTGTGGCCAAGTTCGGGCCCTCAGAGGCCACCAGTCGGGCGGAATACCGGGCAGATCAGGCAGCGAGTCGGGCGGAATTCGGGGCAGCTCTGTCAGTGACTGGCCAGGTGATCAGTGGTGCCGTCCAGTCACTGGCTGCTCTGATGCGGTCAGTGAACAGGTCAACAAGGGCACTCACTGCTGTCACACTCGCTGTGTCAGCCAGGCATCGCCAGGGCACCCGGCGCGCTGCAGCAGCACAGCGGTCTGTCCCTCGGCAGATTGGTGCGCATGCTGCAGTGCTGGCCCGGGCGAGTGCCAGTGTCTCAGGCGACCAGCGAGCGCCTGCCATCCGCCAGCTTGCCGCCATTCCTCCAGCCGCCACTGCCAGTCCCCCAGTGGAGCTGCCAGGAGCTGCTGCAGCGACTGATGCTGGCCAGCCACAGCTGCAGCAATCAACAGCCGCCCGCTCGACGGCCAGACCTCGACTAGGCCGACCCCCAAGGGCATCTGCCGTCACGACATGTGCCCCTCAGGAGCCTGCCCCAGCCTTGCAGCAGCCAATGGCCTTACTTTGAGGCGGAGCAGCAGGGCGGGCAGGGGCCACCCAAAGATGGCCAAGGCATCGCCCTAGCGGGCCAAATAGTTGAATGTGTGGCCATTTGTGTTTGTTTCTTGAGGCCGAGAATTGGATGTTTGTTTTTTGAAGGCCGATGATGTGATGTTTGTTTTTGACGAAGGCCGAGAATGACGGCCATTTTAGTTGCCCTATTTTGTTAATCCTCTCCAGGTTGTGGGAGCGAGTAATGTGTTTGAGTGTTTTTTGGGGGTTTCCTCTGTTTTTGCTTTTCATGTGGGAAGGGCCCAGAGTTTGTACAATAAAGCATTTTATTTATTCACATTGTCCATGTTTGATCTTTGAAGTGTTTGTTGCCTTAACCGGCTGAGGGCTTGCGGAGCGGCTGCAATCATGTTCTATCATTGGCACAAGCCATTCCCTGACAGGGGGCCTAGAAGTGACGTTCAATAAGCCGCCGACGGGCGGCCCTTGGACCTTGTGCGTCCCTCCTGGGCTGGTACTCCTCATCCTCGTCGTCCTCATGCTCCTCCTGCTCCTCCTCCTGAGGTGGTGGTCCAACGTGAGGTGGCAGTGCCTGAGTCCTGCGGATAGCCAGGTTGTGCAGCATGCAGCAAACGACGACGAATTGGGAGACTCGATCCTGCGAATACTGGAGGGCTCCCCCGGAGCGATCGAGACAGCGGAACCATTGCTTGAGCACGCCGATTGTTTGTTCTATGAGGTTCCTCGTTGCTTGATGGCTCTCGTTGTATGCCTCTTCAGCAGGGGTCGTGGGCGCGCGGAGCGGGGTCATGAGCCAGGTACACAAAGGATAGCCTTTGTCCCCGATAAGCCATCCTCTTGGGGGAGGCTGTGCCTGGAACATGTCAGCCACAGTTGTCTGTCGCAGGATAAAGGCATCATGGCTGCTGCCTGGAAAGCGGGCATTGACAGCTAGGATGCGCTGCCTGTGGTCACACACCAGCTGTACATTGAGGGAATGGTAGCCCTTCCGGTTGCGGTAATCCTCGGCATGCTCAAGAGGTGCCCGCAAAGCCACATGCGTGCAGTCAATGGCGCCCTGCACCATGGGGAAGCCCGCTATTCTTGCAAACCCCACTGCACACTGCTGCTGCTTGTCCAGGGTCATGGGGAAGGAGATGAATTGATGTCTCCTTCTGAAAAGGGCTTCGGTCACCTGGCAGCTGCAGCAATGCACGGCGAACTGGGAGATGTTAGCGATGTCCCCAGTAGCGGATTGGAAGGAGCCGGAGGCATAGAAGTTGAGAGCCACCGTCACCTTCACTGCCACCGACAGAGATGTCCTGCGCATCAGCTGTGGCTGCAGATCTCTCTGAAGCAGCCGGCAGATGTCTGCAACCACCTCCCTTCGGAATCGCAGCCTCCTAACATACATCGCGGCAGACATGGTCAGATAGGAGGTCTGCTGGCGGTATACCCTGTGTGGGTAAGGCCTCAGTTGGCGACGCCTGTTGCCCCCTCTGCGTCTAGCCAGGGCTGCCACTCTCTCACGGCGTCTGTAAGCCCTTCTGGCATAAGGCTGAAATTCAGCGTTGCCACCCAATGCAGCCCCCATTATATGCTGGCAAACACTGAGCTCTGAATGAAGGCAAAGATAATTGGTAAGCTCTGGCCTGAGCCAAAAATACTTGTCCAAGTGTTGGTCCAAACCAGTAAACTCTCCTCCTTGGTCTCTGTCCAAAAAACCGTTGCACAAGAGTGAATGCTGCAAAATGGCTGGCCTTTATACTGCTGGGTAAGTGCCCTTTAATTTGCGCTCCCCGCGGCCCGGCTGGGCTGTGTACCGTTCCACTTCACAGTCGCTCGGGCCGCCCGGCGCACAATGGGCCGGCGCGAGTGAAGCTCCGGTTGGGGCGCACAAAGGGCGTTGCACTATTAAATGACGTCATGATCTGCGCGCGCAGCAGGGCGCGCGCTAAGACTTTGCGCCGGCGCTAAATGTGTCCTGAAGTTGGGGAGAGGCGCAGATCGCGCTGCGCCCGGGCGATAAGCGCCTAGCGCTCGAGATCTACTCCTCCTAAGGCGCTAACGGCTGGCGCGCCCAACTGAACTTCTAGGCCATTATTTTTTAAACTTCATTTTTCATCTCAAGCTGCATTGCTATCTATTCCCATAGCCTCCTCTTTACATTTGTTTTGTACTATTTTTATTTTTGAAAATTTATGATCTTCAGCCTTCCAACCATCCTGCTGTGCCTCCATGGTGCCCACTGCTGACCCACTTGCGGGCCTCCTGCCATTACGAAGTCATTCATTGGCATCAGGATTCTGCTGATTGTGTAATAAAATGTTTATTTTCCAGCACTGTGGCCTCTAAATATTCTCCCCAAAGTCCTTGTGTGCGTTTTTACAACGTGAAATTTTGGGCCTTCAGGCTATCCCACTGCAGGCCTGTGGTGCCTGTTGCTGACTTGCTTTCAGGTTTCCTGCCATTCCTGCAGCTGCCACCCAGCTTTCCACATAATCTTCTAAAATTGTAATGTTTTGGCATTTAAAGTGTTTATATTCTTTTAAAATTGTAATTTGTTCCCTCTCATCCTCTTGCCATTTTCTTCCTCCTTCCTCTCCTCTCTCCCTTCCTGAACCCCTCTTTCACCCCCTCCATTCTTTCTCCCCTTTCTCCCCTTCCATCTCCCCTTCATTCCTCTTCCTCTACCTTCTCTCCCTCACCCCTTTCTCCCTCCTCTCTCCTTCCACCACCTTCTTGCTCCTCCTTCTGCCCTCTTCTTCATCCTCCTTCCCTCTTCCTCCTCCTCCCTCCCCCTTTTTTCCCACTCCATTTCCCCCTCCTTCCACTTCCTCTACCTTCTCTCCCTCTCCCCTTGCTCCCTCCTCTCTCCTTCCACCATCTTCTTGCTCCTCCTTCCGCCCTCTTCTTCATCCTCCTTCCGTCTTCCTCCTCCCTCCTTTTTTCCCCAGTCCATCTCCTCCCTCTTTCCATCCTCCTCTTCCTCTACTCCTATATAAACCAATTCTTAAAGGATATCGCGTTATAAAAGTGTTCCTATTTTTGCAATTGCTCGTGCCTCTTCTAGATGGCATAGTGCTAGGACTTTGAATTGGATTTTGGACTTGGTCAGTCCCCATGGAATTTGGCGAGCATAAATCCTGCCCTATTGCACTTATGCCACTGCACCCAAGATTTTTTTGGATGCAGATCTAAGACAAATAGCATTTTTAGTGCAACTTAGCCTTTTGGCATTGTATAATTGAATACAGTATTCAAATTATATGGTAATGAGCACTGCAGTGGAGTTGAGATTTTTCATCAGTGATTGGGGAATTGCCCATTGGAAAAACACCAATTATATGTGCTGTAAAGATAAGTGGCCAAATCTCCAGTGAATTTTACATTTGTGAAATGCACAAACTGTAGTATAAAGAACTTTTTTTGGAGGGAGTTAAAATGAGTAACAAAAATTTAATTTGAAGAGCCGGGAGATTATGGAAATGTTCTGTAACTAAAGAAATAAAATGACATTTTGAAAATTTAAGCATAAAATCAGTTTTATTTATTCAAGTGCACAGCAGCAGGGAGAGACTCAATCACTTGAATCTTAAATAAAATATAATTCTGTTTCATTGTTTTATTTGCAAAGTACACAGATTTTTTTTCCTACATATTATTTGGGAAAGGAGTTGTTTATTTTAATGATGATTCCCAAAAGTGTTGAAGTACTGCAGAATTAAGTACAATCAAATTTTACTGATTAATAGTTAAATACTTTGTCCACAGTTTCTACATTATTTCTGGCCCTTTTCTGGTGAAATGCATATCTTGCAAACACCCAAGCTATAAATTGCAAATATTGTGATTGTTTTAAAATTAACTTTGTTCTTTCACAAGCTGATGCGTTTTTAATTAGTTTAAGCTATATTCTTTTGAGCACATCAAATATTTTAGTTAAACAATATTTTGTTGGTGGTTATTTAAAAAAAAAATTGCCTTCAATCATTTTGCACATATAATTATATAATTGTTGCATTTTCATTTGAAAGGTCTCACATACTTCATAAAATGTAATTTTCTTAGACTCTACCAGCAGTCTGAACTGCACCTAACTGAAAAAAAGATTATTTTTCAATCAACGCAGACCACAGATGAATGAGCTGAGCACTGTTAATGAAAAGCTTTCAATCCAAAAACTCCACAGCGGAACAGTCAACAAGGAGTAAAAGAATCAGGCGATGCTACCAGCTCCTGTTGGGACAGAATTGGGCAGACACACTCCTCCCACCTCCAACATTTCTGATCCACTATTGTAGTCCGGCCTTGCTTCAGTAATTCACATTGTTTCAAGTCCCAACTGGAAGGGGAAGAACATGGCTGATGGAAGTGGGATTGTGCGTTAGGCCATTACAATCCCATCAAGAGAGCCGTCAGCACTGTTTTTTTTCTCTATTCCTTACAAGCAGATCAGCTTTATCAGTTGGCAGGTTTTTCAGAGTTTAGAGCTTTTCTTTATTAGCCTTTATAGGCTAATATGCATGATTGCTGAGTAGGAGCCCAGCGTTCCTACCTCATTCACACACAACTGGTACCAACCAGGGAACACTTAACTCTCCACAGCAGCATCCCTAATTAAATTGAAAAGGAAATTAGGAAAGTAAAGAGAGGGCATGAAAAAATATTGGCAAGTAAAATCAAGGAAAACCCAAAGAGTTTTTAATAAATACATAAAGAGGATAATTAAGGAACGAGTAGGGCATATTAGAGACCTAAAAGGTAACCTACGTGTGGAGGTGGAAGACATGGGTATGGTTCTTAATTAATACATTGGGCTGGATTTTGTCAATCGGGAGCTTTTGGAGGCGGGACTCCCACTTGTTGGGTTTTAGTCCCGCCTCCATCGACTTGTGGCCAACCCACGCTATTTTCTCTTGATTGGCCTTGTTGAGCCCGCCCAGTGGGCTTAGCAGGCCAATTAAGAGAAAGCCAGTTACAGGTGACGTCAGCGAGTGCCGTTTCATCTGCTTTTGACAGATGAAATATCATCATTTGACAGCTCTGTGAAGCTGTCAAACACTGGCAATCTGTTTTCTAAGTTGTGTCTTTACTCAAGACTCAATTAGAAAGCCTTCCTGACCAGAAAGCAGAAGGCTGCAGCTTTTGACAGTTCAGTGGCCATTCTGCTTTCTGTGCCAGTGAGTTGAGGAACTCCTGAGACCTGAAGGGAGGAAGCCTGCAGGAAGAAGTAAAGGTAAGTAAAACTTATTAAAACACTTTACACACACCTCACACACTTACCTCTGCACACATGCACCCATTACTCACCTGCACACTGGACATCTCGGCCACTCCGACCCCCGCAGACTGACGGCCCGCCTCGCTGACCCTGGCGAGGTTCAGAACCGTCGGGAAGCCCACACTTCGGGGCTCAAAATAGGGATTAGCCAAAAAACTGCCTGTTAAGTACCTGTTAACAGGAAGTTAATTGGCATTAATCTCCTTCCCCCCTCGAGGAGGTGGGACCCGGCGCAGGTCGGCTACCCGCCTCCTGGCAAGATGGCATGGGGGCGGGTTAGGCACCCGCCCCCAAATTCTGCCATTTTTCCGGCAGTCCCGCCTCCAAACCCGCCTCCCCAGGACTGGCAAAATCCAGCCCATTGCGTCTGTCTTTACAAAAGAAGGGGACAATGCATGTATTGTAGTTAAGGAGGAGGTAACACATTTGATGTAGTCTACATAGATTTTAGCAAGGCTTTTGAAAGGCCCCACATGACAGACTGGTCAGAAAAATAAAAGCCCCAGGGATCCGAGTAGCAAGTTAGATCCAAAATTGGCTCAGTGGCAGGAAGCAAAGGGTAATGCTCGATGGTTGTTTTTATGACTGGATGGTTGTTTCCAGTGGGGTTTTGCAGGGCTCAGTACTAGGTCCCTTGCTTTTTGTGGTATATATTAATGATTTAGACTTCAATGTAGTGGGTATGTGATATACCTATCAATTCCTCCAATAAAAGGCGAAGAGTTACGAAGGTGACTAAAGGTTTTTATTGACTAAATAACAGAGCCCACTCTCGTGGGTGATCCGATCCAAGCAGGAGGAATACCAGCCAGTCGCTCACCTTTATACCTGGCCTGGTGGGTGGAGCCAAGGCGGAGTCGG
The DNA here is from genome assembly GCF_052327205.1 of Somniosus microcephalus. NCBI lineage: Eukaryota > Metazoa > Chordata > Chondrichthyes > Squaliformes > Somniosidae > Somniosus > Somniosus microcephalus. Next base: position 72,394,686 of record NC_140992.1, on the reverse strand, counting down.
CAGTGGTCATCCCAGGTATAGCAGTGTGGCAAGAGGCGACCTCGTACCGTGATACAATAGTGGTCAGTGATACAGTTATAACGAACAGTGGTGAACAGTGCTAACTACTAACAGTGATACGATAGTGAACGTGGTTTACCACATTCACCCCTTGTTTAGAATTAAGTCCGGCGGGGTGAAGTGTACTACCAATTCTGGTAGGTCAGTCTGTCCGGAGGCTTCGTAAGCCTCTCCGATCGCCGCAGCGGTGGTGTTGCCTTATCCGGTGCTGGTGCCTTATCCGGTGTTGATGCTGGTGTTTGCGTGGTCGGCGAGGGCTCGTGGGGTTCCGGCATGCCGTCTACCTTGGCTGAGGTTGGGGGGGGTGGTGGCGGTGTTTCCGGATCGGCTGAGGGTGCGAGGTCTCGTAGGGAGACAGTGTCCTCCCGCCCGTCTGGGTACGCCACGTAGGTGTACTGGGGGTTGGCGTGCAGGAGGTTCACCCTCTCGACCAGGGGGTCCGTTTTATGGGCCCTCACGTGTTTCCGCAGCCAGACCGGCCCCGGGGCGGTCAGCCAGGTTGGTAGAGTGGTTCCCGTAGTCGACTTCCTGGGGAAAACGAACATTCGTTCATGGGGGGTGGTGTTAGTGGCCGTGCAAAGTAATGACCGGATGGAGTGCAGCGCTGTCGGGAGGACTTCTTGCCAGCGGGAGGTTGGGAGGCCCTTAGACTTTAAGGCTAAGAGGACGGCCTTCCATACCGTCGCGTTCTCTCTTTCCACCTGACCGTTACCTCTGGGGTTGTAGCTGGTGGTCCTGCTTGCTGCAATACCTCTCTCTAGGAGGAATTGCCGGAGTTCCTCGCTCATGAAGGAGGAGCCCCGGTCGCTGTGTATATAGTTCGGGAACCCGAACAAGGCGAAGAGGGCATTCAGGCACTTAATGACCGTGCTACTGGTCATGTCGGGGCAGGGGAAGGCAAAGGGGAAACGGGAGTACTCATCAACGATGTTGAGGAAGTACACATTACGGTCAGAGGACGGGAGGGGCCCCTTAAAGTCAATGCTCAGGCGCTCGACGGGGCGGGTGGCCTTGATCAGGCTTGCTCGGTCCGGCCTATAGAAGTGCGGTTTGCACTCCGCACAGGTCTGGCAGTTCCTGGTCATGGTCCTGACCTCCTCGATGGAGTAGGTCAGGTTGCGGGCCTTAATGAAATGGTAGAGTCTGGTGACTCCGGGGTGGCAGAGCTGGTCGTGGAGGGTCTGAAGCCTATCGATATGCGCGCTGGCGCATGTCATTCGTGAAAGGGCATCAGGGGATTCGTTCAGCTTGCCTGGCCGGTACAAGATCTCATAATCGTAGGTGGAGAGCTCGATTCTCCATCTCAAAATCTTGTCATTCTTGATTTTGCCCTTCAGCTTGTTATTAAACATGAAAGCCACCGAACGCTGGTCGGTGAGGAGGGTAAATCGTTTGCCTGCCAGGTAGTGCCTCCAGCGCCGTACTGCCTCCACGATCGCCTGGGCCTCTTTCTCGACCGACGAATGTCGGATCTCGGGGCCCTGTAGGGTCCTTGAGAAGAAGGCCACTGGCCTCCCCTCCTGGTTTAGGGTGGCGGCTAAGGCGAAGTCGGATGCGTCGCTCTCCACCTGGAAGGGGATGGACTCGTCCACTGCGTGCATCGTGGCCTTGGCTATGTCTCCCTTAATGAGGGAGAAGGCTGCGCACGCCTCCTCCGTGAGGGGGAAGGAAGTGGCTTTCAGGAGGGGTCTGGCTTTGTCCGCGTAATTGGGTACCCATTGGGCATAGTAGGCGAAAAGCCCCAGGGTTCTCCTAAGTGCTTTAGGGCAGTGGGGGAGGGGTAGCTCCATGAGGGGGCGCATTCTTTCTGGGTCGGGGCTGATGATTCCGTTCTCCACTACGCAGCCGAGGATGGCAAGGCGCGTGGTGTTAAACACGCATTTCTCCTTATTGTAGGTGAGGTTCAGCCGTTGGGCCGTACGGAGGAATTTCTCCAGATTCGCGTCATGTTCCTGCCGGTCGTGGCCGCAGATAGTGACGTTATCTAGGTAGGGGAATGTAGCCTGCAGTTCGTTCTGGTCAACCATCTGGTCCATCTCCCTTTGGAAGACCGAGACCCCATTAGTGACACCGAAGGGGACCCTAAGGAAGTGGTATAGGCGCCCATTCGCCTCGAAGGCGGTATACTAGCGGTCCTCAGGGTGGATAGGGAGTTGGTGGTAGGCCGACTTCAGGTCGATGGTCGAGAATACTTTATACTGTGCAATCTGATTGACCATGTCAGATATGCGGGGGAGGGGGTATGCGTCCAGCTGGGTATATCTGTTTATGGTCTGGCTGTAGTCGATGACCAGGCGGTTTTTATCGCCGGTCTTTACGACTACGACCTGGGCACGCCAGGGGCTGCTGCTCCCCTCGATAATGCCCTCTTTCAGGAGGCGCCGCACCTCAGAGCTAATGAAGGCTCTGTCCCCGGCGCTATACCGCCTGCTCTTGGTAGCGACGGGTTTGCAGTCAGGGGTAAGGTTAGCAAACAGAGAGGGTGGCGGGACCTTGAGGGTAGAGAGGCTGCAGGTGTTACGCGGTGGGCGGTTTAACGTTTGCTGGTTGTTGACTGTGAGTGGGGGGAGGGGTCCACCGTATGCTAGGGTTACGCTTTGGAGGTGGGATTGGAAGTCCAGCCCTAGTAGGACGGCAGCGCAGAGATGGGGGAGGACGAGGAGTTTAAAGTTTTTATACTCCGTGCCCTTAACCGACAGGGTCACGACACAGTAGCCGCTGATGTCCGTGGCGTGGGACCTCGATGCCATCGAGATTCGGCTGCGCGTTGGTAGGACAGAGAGGGAGTAGTGGCTCACCGTGTCTGGGTGGATGAAGCTCTCCGTGCTTCCGCTGTCGAACAGGCAGGTCGTGGCGTGGCCGTTCACTTTGATGTCCATCATTGACTTGGACAGATGGTGCGGGCGGGCTTGGTCCAGGGTGACGGAAGCTAGTGTGTAGCTGAGTGAGTCATTGTCATCTGCGGGCGAGGCGGTCGGGCGTGGTGAGTAAAATGGCGTCTCCCACGAGGTAGGGCCCCATGAGGCACTATTGGGGTCGGTTGCCTTAATCAAAGATGGCCGCCCCCATGACTCATGTGTGGGGATGCTGGCCTCAGTTGCCCTAAACAAAGATGGCCGCCCCATGACTCATGTGTGGGGATGCTGGCCTCAGTTGCCCTAAACGAAGATGGCCGCCCCCATAGTTCGCATGCGGCACTGCTGGCCTCTGAGGATCCGCTCCTGCAGGCCTTGGAGAAGTGGCCTTTCTTCAGGCAGGTTTTGCATATGGAGTTCTTGGCTGGGCAGCGCGACCTCGGGTGCTTCTCCTGGCCACAAAAAAAACAGCCGGCGGCCCGATCGCGGATGCCCGATGTCGGGGCCGGTGCCGGGGGTGGCGGGGCCGGTCGGGTCCGGGACGCCGATGCAGAGGTAGGTCCCGGGGGCGGCGCTGGGAAGGGTGCTGTGGTAGGGGTCGGGCCCGAGTCCCAGGGTCGCGAGCAGTACCTGGTGAATGCTTCCTGATCTTGGTGGGCCACTTCCAGGGAGATAGCGAGGGCTTCAGCTTTTTCCATGCTGAGGTCTTTAGCTTCCAGCAGTCTTTGCCGTGAGTACTCGGACCGTAGGCCTTTCAGGAATGCGTCGCGGATATTATCTTCAGTATTTTCGGCTGCCGACACCGATTTAAAGTCACAGTTCCTGGCGAGTGCATATAGCGCCTGTGAGAATTCGGCTACTGATTCTCCTGGCTGTTGCGGCCGTGATCTTAGGAGGTGCCTAGCGTACATGTAGTTTACCGGGGTCCGGTACTTCTGTTTCAGCAGGTTGATGGCGGTCTCGTAGGTAGTCATGTCCTCGATGAGAGTGTATACTCTCGGGCTCAGTTGTGCCTGCAGGACACTTAGTTTGGATGCCTGAGGGACGCTGGATTCTCTCAGGTATGATTCGAAGCAGACCAGCCAGTGTTTAAAGTCTGCGGCTGAGTTTGCTGCTCGTGGGTTCAGGTCCAGGTACGGCGGTCTGAGGGCTCGCAGCCAAGCTGGCTGGTGTGGCTGTGCTCCTGGGAGCTGCGCTGGTGGCTCCTCCGCCGGTTGTGACTCGTTGTCGGACATCATTAAATTTAGTCAATAAAATTGATATACCTATCAATTCCTCCAATAAAAGGCGAAGAGTTACGAAGGTGACTAAAGGTTTTTATTGACTAAATAACAGAGCCCACTCTCGTGGGTGATCCGATCCAAGCAGGAGGAATACCAGCCAGTCGCTCACCTTTATACCTGGCCTGGTGGGTGGAGCCAAGGCGGAGTCGGCAGTGGTCATCCCAGGTATAGCAGTGTGGCAAGAGGCGACCTCGTACCGTGATACAATAGTGGTCAGTGATACAGTTATAACGAACAGTGGTGAACAGTGCTAACTACTAACAGTGATACGATAGTGAACGTGGTTTACCACAGTATGGTTAAGATGTTTGCAGATGATACAAAAATTGGCCATGTGGTTGATAGTGAGGAAGAAAGCTGTAGAATGCAGGAAGATACCAATGGACTGGTCAGGTGTGCAGAAAAGTGGCAAATGGAATTCACCTCAGAAAAGGGTGAGGTAATGCATTTGGGGAGGACTAATAAGGCAAGGAAATACACAATAAATGGTAGGATACTGAGAAGTCTAGAGGAACAGAGTGCATGTCCACAGATCCCTGAAGAAGGCATTCGGGATACTTTCCATTATTAGCCAAAGCATAGAGTATAACAGCAGGGAGGTTATAAAACATTAGTTAGGCCACAGCTAGAGTACTGCGTACAGTTCTGGACACCACATTACAGGAATTATGTGACTGGACTAGAGAGGGTATGGAGGATATTTACGAGGATGTTGCCAGAACTGGAGAATTTTAGCTATGAGGAATGATTGGATAGGAAGGGGTTGTTCCCTTTGGAACAGAGGAGGTTAAGGGGAGATTTAATTGATGCGTATGGAATTATGAGAGGCCTAGATAGAGTGGATAGGAAGGACCTATTCCCCTTATCAGAGAGATCAATAACCAAGGGGCATAAATTTAAAGTAATTGGTAGAAGGATTAGAGGGCAGTTGAGGAGACATTTTTTCACCCAGAGGGCGGTGGGGGTTTGGGACTCGCTGCCTGAAAGGGTGGTAGAGGCAGAAACCCTCAGCACATTTTAAAAGTACTTGGATATGCACTTGAAGTGCCGTAATCTACAAGGCTATTGACCAAGAGCTGGAAGGTGGGATTAGGTTGGATAGCTCTTTTTGTGCTGTAAACTTCTATCCCTCAACTCCCTTATGCAGAAACAGCCCTTGTAGCTGCCCCTAACCCTTTCCCATGCCTACCTGGATAAGTCCTACTGATTTTCAGCATTCAAGGCTGTGGAGACAAACAGGAGAGAGATACATAAACTTGAGGAAATAAGAAGAGTTAAGAGTGAAAATAAATCAAAAAGCAGAGAGAGGAAGAATAGGAGGAGAAAAATTGAGACAGAAATGAAGAAGTTGTTATAATCTAATCCAGAGTTGAGATCATTACCAACTGAGCTAAGCTGACAGTGGCCTATGTAGCCTAATGTAAGGGTATTTATTGACCCAGAATTTGCAGTTGTAATGATGGTGAACCTGGCAGTGTTTGCCGTCATTACAACTGTGAAACTGACAGCAAATTCTATCATCCGCACATGCGCAGTTTAATGCGTAAATCCAGAAGTTGCTGTCATCATTCCCTGCTCCTCCACAGGCTACACTGTTGAAATCCCCGCAGCCGGCAATCAATTGAAATCACTGAACTGATGAGATCTTCCCCTTTTGCGCTGTAATATCGCTGTTAAAAGTAACCCTGAAAAAGTTGAGTCTTGTTCACTAGGGTGTAACTGGGTTTTTAACGGTATATTAAGTCATAACTACTGTTGAACAACCATTCTGGCCCTGAAAAACTAATTTTATATTTGTGGAATGTCATTTCTCCATTATGATAAAAATTCCATAGTTTTTAATATAATTTTTTTTTAAGTTTGCTCATGATGTTTCAGCTTGTACCTTAATCCCGTGTGTATGTCCCAATCTTTATTTCGCTCTCTATAAAATGATTAAAAAGCAAAGGATAATCAGTGCATTTTACTTCCTAGTTTGCTGTCTGTGAGAACTCTTCAATGTGATTGGCTGCTTGGCCAGCTTGATGGCATCTCTGTTGGAGATCCCCTAGACTTGTTGGGAGAGGTGAAATCCACTCCACAGAGATCACTAGACTTTGCCGCTGACCGCCAAATCCAGGCCATTGTCTTCTCACCAAACCATAAGATAATTACAGACTAGGGAGGGCATTTAGCCTGTATTAGTTCATCTATCCAGAATAACCTTAATGCCCCACCCACATTGCTCCATTCAGTTGGCACTTGAATCATTTCAAAGTTTTTCCTTCTACTTTGTCTGGAAGTCCATTCCATGTAATGATCACTCTTTTGAGGTAATTTTTAATTTTCATTGTGAGACAAATAATAGGTGATAGTGAATTGGCAGTTTGTTTTTTCAGTGAAGTCAATGTAAAAGAAAATTGTCCGTATGTAACGTGGGCTGTCAATTCATTATCATCCCCTTTATGAAATTTCCCAATTTTATTAGTTTGAACCTGCTCACACAATTTACTTTGAAGTAATTGTCTGCATTTAGTTTTTCCATACCATTAACTATCTTACATACCTCTTAGATGCCTCCTTTCAAGGCTGAAAAGTACAAGTTTCTCCATTGTTCCTCATAACACAATCTTCTGACACTAGGGATCAGTCTCGTGGCTCTTCTCAGCACTGCCTGTACTACCTGAATATCTCAATTATGTCTCTGAGCGGAATTAGACACAATACTCAAGGTGTGGTCTGAACAGAGTTTGATCATGTCTCCTCTGACTTGTATTCTACTGTTTTGCCTATATAGTTCAACATTCTATTGACTTTTTGTGATTACTGCTCTGAATTAGTTAGACATGCTGAGCATCAAACCTTCTAATCCTCCCAGATCCCCTGCAATATCATCTTAGGCTATTTCAACACCATTATGGGGTATGTATGTCATCCATTTTTCCTTCTTGTGTGCACTTGTCTGTATTAAATTTTACCTTGCAGTGTTCTGCCTATTTCCATATTTTTGTCCAACTCATTTTGTAACTTTTGTGGTGGCTCCTGGCCTTCCTAGTTTGGCACATGTGCAAATTTAACCAATTTCCACTGTGTATCTGAATCCATGTCATTTTATGTACATTAGAAATAGTATCGGTCCCGACACCGATCCTTGGTCTGTCCCAATCCAACTTTGCTAACAAGTACCCATTATTTTCTACCCTTCTGCCTGATTCTTATCTCTTCCCTATATTTGCCTTGAATTCCCATTGCTCTGAACTAGGCTAATAGCCTTTTGTGTAGAACTTTGTCAAATGCCTTTTGACAATCTATGTACAAGACGTCATAGGGCTTTCCGCAGTCCGCAGTGGTTTGGATTGAGCTGAGCAGATGCCACTCCGCTCAAGATTCTTCAGCGGTTGCTGTGGCCGAAGCAATGCCCGCCACCAACAGGTGATCTTACATGAAACATATATTAGTTTAAATGTTCCTGTGGAATCAGGAGAAGAAGAATGAGTTACTTGTACTTCTTGCAATTTAGTATACTGTATTCGCTGCTCATGATGCGGTCTCCTCTACATTGGGGAGACCAAATGCAGATTGGGTTACCGCTTTGCGGAACACCTCTGTTCAGTCCATAATGGGGACCCTGAGCTTCCGGTCGCCTGTCACTTTAATTCTCCGCTCCACTCCCACTCAGACCTCACCGTCCTCGGCCTCTTACATTGTTCCACTGAAGCTCAAGGTAAGCTCGAGGAACAGCACCTCATCTTTCGTTTAGGCACTTTACAGCCTTCTGGACTCAACATAGAGTTCAACAATTTCAGCTCATAACCTCGGCCCCATCACTTTTTTTCCACACATTTTTTTTGTTTGCGTTTTCTTTTCTTCTCTCCCACATGGCTTTCATTTGCCAGTGCAATTTACATTCCATCTAGAGCCATCTTTTGTTTCTTAACCTGTCCCATTACCATCTCCTCTTGCCTTGAATATCTCTTAATGTCTCTTACCCTCTCCTGCCTTTGATCCGATCACAGACCTTCCCTGTTGTTCTTTCATCCCCTCCCCACTTTCCCAGCCCCTACACTTGCTTAAAAACTTGTTCCATTTCCTGCTTTTTTCCAGTTCTGATGAAAGGTCATCGACCTGAAACATTAACTCTGTTTCTCTCTTCACAGATGCTGCCTGACCTGCTGAGTATCTCCAGCATTTTCTGTTTTTATTATTGAAGAAGAATGAGTGTTCCCCCGACTCCACAGTCCCCGTGGTCAACTCCCTCCCAACGCCCCCCCCGCAACCCCGGCCTTACTTTAGGGCTTCTGCCAGCGAGACAAGTGGCCTGATATACAACAATGTAAAATGCGCCAACTGCATGTGGAGACGCGACAGGCATTGGCAACTTGTGCAAAAATGTTTATTTTAGGCCGACATCGGGCCTCCCAGTTGAAAGCGAGTCATTGGTTATGGACCCGAAACTAGGCCTGATTTCCAGAGACACAAAGCAATGACATTGAACAAGACAATTCATTCAATGTTTATTTGAGTATTTTACAAGGCAAAAATTGTAAATGCTATTTCATTGACAGATTTTGTTTCTCTTAGTTTTAAGTTACTATTATTAAATTCATTAGAAAAAATAGCTTTTAATGTTATCTTCCAAACCTTGCAGTCAGGCTTTAATGAAGTAACTAACTTCGGTTCATCCATTTAAATGAATTAACAGGAGGAAATAATTATATTACACGCAAGTAATACTCTGAAAGTAAATTCCAAAAATTATAGCAATCAGAATGTCAGCCTAGAATTACTTTAACCCCTCCTATTAAAAATAACCTCCATAAAAAAAGTGCATTAATATATTTTAATGGGAGTACAGCCCAGGAGGCAAGCAGCACAACTTAAATTTTAATATATTAGTTTACTTTATACATAAAGTACAATTAAAGGGACTGAATATATTTCATTCTGTAGTGTTATAAAATTGCTTTATTAGATTCCAGCAAGAAGTAAAATCTGCTTTTACTGCAAATTTAAATATTTCTTGCCAAAAGTTATGGGAATTTTATGGGATGTAGGGCTGAAAATTCAGTAGGGTTAGCGCCCCATTTGAGGCGCTAGAGGGCCTAGCGCCGGAGTTATGGCCGGTTTGTAAATTCAGTGGGGCCCTGCCATCGGCGTTAGACCGGTTGCGCTGCGCCGGCACCGATGACGTCATCGGTGTGCGCAGCGCCCCGGTTGCCGTGGGGACGGGCCCCAACGCCGAAATTGAGTTGCGGCCACCTCGCCCATGGCAGCCGCAACTAACGATGTTTCAGCAGAGTCCTACGCGAGTTAGCGCCGGCGCATTAAGGTCGCGCGGCGGCCGGCCGCTTTCCCGCCGGCCGCCTGCCCGCACCTCCCTCCCCGGACTCCTCCACCCCCCCCCCGCAGAACAGATGCATCTGGCCTGCGAGCCCGGCACTTCTCCGAGGTGCCGGGCTCATTTTTTTCAAGATTTCAACGGCCAGCGGGCGGGTGCAGGCAGCTCCTCCTTAACTGAAGGAGGAGGCCTGCACTTCCCCAGCCTGCCGCACCGCATCGGGTGCCGCAGCGCCGGAATTGCGCCGCAATGCGGCAGTCAGCGCCCATTTCGAGGCGCTGACACCCTCCTGTAGCGCCGGCAGCCGTTTGGGCGCGGCGCTACTGAATTTTTGGCGCGCGCAGGGGGACTTAGCGCCGGCGCTAAATTTCCGGCGCTAAAGCCCTGGCGCGGCGCCAACTGAATTTCTAGGCCGTATAATCTGGAAATAGAGCAGAATAGAATAACCAGAAGAATTGTGTGGGCCGATTTTTTTTTTAACTCGCGCTAAAATGGGCATGAAGTTGGCACAGCGACCATGCCACCTGCCCAAAACTATCTTTGAGTTCAGGCCTCATCAGCATAATTCGGCTGAGCTGCCAAGCAATGAGCGCTAGTGGGCAGCTCACCACACCAGGGGACCGCAGTATTTTTGTGGGGTCAAGTGGAAAATTCCTGCTCTTCCTGGCCCCACAAAAGTTCTAGGGGGAATAATTGGGTCGCGCCCCCTTTGGGGCGCTAACTTTGCCGGGGCACTACTTTTAGCGCCCCAAAAAAATTAGTGCCCCCCACAGCCGAAATTCACTGGTAGCACCCCAAGAGGGAGGCGGGGTGCTACTGGAAGTGAGTGAATATCGCGGCACTACATCGCGCCGCTGCACTGCAGGTCTTCCTCCCCTTATTAAAGGGGAGGGGCCTAGCACAGTGCGACCCGGGGCCCAGCTGGGCCACCAGGGATTGGGGTGCCAGCAAAAGAGTCCGGCACCCAAGAGGAGTGCCGGACTCATGCAGTGCAGCCGGCACCCCACAGGGGGGCTGCAGGGGAGGCCAGGAATGGCAACGGGGTCAGGTGCTGGCAAGCGGCCAGGAACCAAAATGGCCGCCCGTCACCTCCCCTTTAATTTGTGCTGCCCCAAACGCAGGTAGGCCCCCCTGACCCCGTCGGACACAGCGTCCAGTGGTAAGTCAGGGGGCACTACCGACGATCACGGCTGGGGCACGAGCGGGGTGCTGCGCACGGCAATGACGTCATCACCAGTGACGCTGCGCCTCATGGTGCTAACCTCCCGTTGAATTTCACAGGAGGCATTGGCGACGCCGTGCCAAGATGCTAGTTGCTTTGTGCCCCGTTAGCGCCCCTCTTAGGGTGCTAATGGGAGGTGCAAAACAACCGAATTTTTAGGCCCTAACCTTTTTCTGGAATAACCGCCAGTAGTTCCTTAAGAACCACCTGTTATAAATGTGTTGAGTATGGGTGGCACACGCTGCCCATTTTCTCACCTGGAAAAGTGCAAAATTGGAGGGCACCTCGACTGTCCCTTGGACCCCCAAGGCAGCCTCATGCAATTTCCATGTGGACCTATAAATGGGTGAAGAGCATACCCATTTCTACCTGAAAATTACAAACATTGACCTACAAGCGGTGTAGAACCCTGATTTGCGTAAGTAAACAGCCTCCTACCTGTTTGAGGTGCTTCTGCATCTCCCTTTTGTTCATTCTCAATGTGGGCCTCTCGAAATAACATGGCAGGAGATTCCTGGGTAGCCCTTTGGGGACAGGGACCCGGTAAAATGGGCTCAATTTTAATAACGGATGCGGGTTGAGGCCGGGCCCGCTGCTCGGCAGCTTTCAGACCTGCACTTGGCTGCTGCCTCCCAGCACTTCCGATTTTGACTTCATTGGCCTTGTTACGGCCGATGTGCGGGTCCCTCCAGGCAATTGCTTGGAGGATGTCAGTTTCTCGTGTCTGATGACAAAAAATTTCTGGAGGTTGGCATCATGCTCCTTCTGGTCATGACCAGCATTGGTGATATTATCCAGATATGGAAAAGTGTCCGTTAAGTTCTCCTTTTTGACTAGGCTATCCATTGCCCATTGAAAGACGGCCACCCCATTGGTGACCCCAAATGGAAGGCGACAAAACTGGTAAAGCCGACCATTGGCCTCATAGGCCGTATACTTTTTGTCAGAGTCCTTTAACGATACTTGATGATATGTGCTCTTTAAATCAAAGGTTGAAAATTCCTTGTAGTTAGCAAGGTTAATTAACAATGTCATCGATGCGTGGTAGTGGGTAGGCATCCAGGTCGGTATACTGGTTAATAGTTTGCGAGTAATCGATGCAAAGACGTTTCTTGTGTTGCTTCAGAGGATTTTTGACAATGATGACTTGAGCCCGCCAGGAAGATGAACATGGCTCAATGATACCATCAGCTAGAAGGCGAGAGATTTCTGCCTCGATAAAGGATCGATCATCTTGGCTGAAACATCGTGATTTGGTGACTATGGGCTTAAATCGGGGGGGAAAGATTGGCAAACAAGGAGGGCTCGTCGAGCAAAGCCGCCGCAAGTGCACAAACCGGTACTTTGGAAATAGTAAGCTCCGGCTTTGACCCTCCAAACTCGAAAGTGAGTCTTTTGTGTTGTTTCTGTAAATCCTGTCCCAGGAGCACATCACTGCATAGGTTTTTGAGCACCCCGAGCTGGGTGGAGAAATAAGTGTGGCCATTGAGAATAAGGTCGACAAGACAAAAGCCAGAAGAATTGGTGGTCAGTGTCGTCAGAGCCATTGCAATTTCCCTGTCCAAGGGGTAAATACACAGTTTTAATTTACTGACAGCCCGCTCACTAACAAAGCTGTCAGAGCATTATGAGTCGATTAGTGCACTCAAAATATGTCCATTTACCGAAACCTTCGTGGCTGCATGGGACAAACTTTGGGGAAAAACAGCTGTGATGGGAGGAGGGGCAATTTAGCCCTTGACAGCTGTAACCTTAGTAGTGATTCTTGGGGGAGGAGCAGTTTTATAGATTGCAGCTGTAAAACTAACAGGAGCTCTCGACCGGTATACCTTAGAAAAGTGGCCTTTCTTACTAATAGCGGTTCTTGACTGGCATACCTTAGAAAAGTGGCCTTTCTTGCTGCAATGATTGCAGGTTGCGTTACGTGCAGGCCAAAATTTCCTATAATGGAATGCACCTCCACAGAAGTAACACTTCCTTCCAGATTGCCAAGATGCCGGTAGGGCGGGGTCATCATCAGAGTAGGTTTCGAGGGTAGGGTTGTCATCAGCCAGGTTGGAGTCGTCATCCATGAGGGCTTCTGCCCGAGGCCTATCGAAGGAGTCACTAAATGTGATAGCAGCAGCCCGTGCACGTGGTGAAAGATAGGTGTCTGCATTCCCCTTTGCTAAGTCCAGAGAACATGCCTGGTCATAGGCAGCCTGTAACTCAAGGGTTTTATTCTCCAACAGACGCTGACGTATGAAGGGAGATGCAACCCCATTAATAAAGGAATCACAAATTAACTCCTCCTGGTACTGCTCAGCTGTAACAGCTTGAAGATTACAATCCTTGCTGAGCCTGCGAAGTTTCTGAAGGAATTCGTCAAGTGATTCCCCAGGTTTTTGTCAAGTTGTGGCCAGTAGATGCCGAGCAAAAATTTAATTTGGAGACTTGACATAAAGCTGCTGTAGTATTTGGATAGCGGTGTCATAGTCTACACAGTCTTTGATATAATCAAACACATGAGGGGATACATAATTAGCAAGCATTCGTAACTTGTTAGGAACATTCTCACCACACTCCTCAAGGAAGTTGCTAAAGGTACAATACCAGTGTTTCCATACCTTAGTAGCTGTAAGTGAATTTGTGTCCAGGCCGAGATGGGCGTGTCTGAGTAGTTTCTTCATGATGGATCGATTACTTGTCTGAGTTCCCTTCTACGGTTCGAGTCATAGCTAACTGTTCCCGAAATCACCCAAAGCATGGAGTCGATATCAAGTTGATTAAATTGATGTAATAAAACTCACTACGCACTTGGTTTGAGCATAAAGCAAGGCTTTAATCAACTTGTTTCAGAACATGGAGGTCTAGTTGTACTTCACTAGTTCCTTGTCTTACAAATGTCCTTGGAAAACTGGGCCCACGTCCGAGCATTTGTGCTCCTTGGGCGGCGCCACCAGCTGGCCGTCCAGAATTATTTCATGAGTAGTTCCTTGATGATGATGAGATTTATAACACCAGTTGCTTGTCATGGTCGTATGTTTTTGCTATATAACCAGCTTGTTATATTCCATCTTAAACTCTGATTAAACACAATGGCCTAGAAATTCAGTTGTTTGCGTCAGCCGCTAGCGCCTTAGGGGGAGGAGAAGTGCGGCGCTAAGCGGCTAGTGCCCGGGCGCGGCGCGATCTGCGCCTCTCGCGAAATTCAGTTAAGATTTAGCGGCGGCGCAAAACCTTTGCACGCGCTCAGCTGCGCATGCAGATCCTGACGTCATTTCATGGCGCAATGCCCTTTGTGCGCCCCGAACCGGAAATTCAGTGGTGCCGGCCGATTGTGCGCCTGGCGCCCCCCGCGACTGGTAGAGGGGAACGGTTCCCAGTCGCTGGGGGGCGCGGGGGACACTAATTAAAGGGGACTCCTCCTGCAGTATAAATGGCAGCCATTTTGCTCAACTCCTTCTTTGTGAGAGACGGATATTTGGAGAGAGACAAAGGTAGAGAGCTTTCTGGTTTGGCTCAACACTCACACAGGTACTTGTGGCTTCAGGCCAGAGCTTTGCACTTGTCTTTAACTTCAGTGTCATAGCATTGATTGGAAACATATAATGGGGGCTGCAATGGGTGGAAACGTTGGGCTTCTCCATTGCATTCAAAGGGCTCAGAGACACCGTGAGAGAGTGCCAGTCATGGCCAGATGGAGAAGGGCTAACAGGCATCGGCAAAGGAGGCCTTACCCACCCAGGCTATACCGCCAGCAGTTTTCATATCTGACCATGTCTGAGAAGCAGTGTGTTCGGAAGCTGCGATTCAGAAGGGCGGTGGTCACTGAGATCTGCCACCTGCTTCGCGGAGCTCTGCAGCCACAGCTGAGGAGCAGGATGTCTCTGTCGGTGGCAGTGAAGGTGACGGTGGCTCTCAACTTCTATGCCACCGGCTCCTTCCAATCCGCTACTGGGCACATTTCCAACATCTCCCAGTTTGCGGTACATTGCTGCATCCGCCAGGTGACCAATGCCCTTTTCAGAAGGAGACGTCAGTTCACCTCCTTCCCCATGACCGTGGGCAAGCAGCAAGAGCGTGCAATGGGCTTTGCAGTATTAGTGGGCTTCCCCATGGTGCAGGACGCCATTGACTGCATGCATGTGGCTTTGCGGGCACCTCTAGAGAATGCTGAGGATTACCGCAACCGGAAGAGCTACCATTCGCTCAACGTGCAGTTGGTGTGTGACCACAGGCAGCTCATCCTAGCTGTCAATGCCCGCTTTCCAGGCAGTAGCCACGATGCCTTCATCCTGCGCCAGACTTCTGTGGCAGACATGTTCAAGGCCCAGCCTCACCCACGAGGATGGCTTCTCGGGGACAAAGGCTATCCTTTGTGCACCTGGCTGATGACCCCGTTCCGTGCGCCCAGCACCCCTGCTGAAGAGCGATACAATGACAGCCATCAAGCAACCAGGAACATCATTGAGCAAACATTCGGCGTGCTGAAACAACAGTTCCGCTGTCTGGATCGTTCCGGAGGAGCCCTACAGTACTCGCCTGAGCGAGTCTCCCATTTTATTGTTGTATGCTGCATGCTGCACAACCTGGCTATCCGCAGGACTCAGCCACTGCCAGCAGACATTGGAGGACCTCCAGAGGAGGAGGAGGAGGAGGAGGAGGACCAGCACGGGAGGGAGGCAGAAAGTGCAAGGGCCGCCCATCGGCGGCTTATTGCAACTCGGTTCTAGGCCCCCTCTCAGGGAATAGCTTGTGCCAATGGCAGAAGATGAATGTGGCCGCTCCACAAGCCCTCAGCCGAGCAGGGCAACCAGGACTTCCAAAAGAAAACATGGAGAGTGTGATTTGAGAATTTTTTTTACTGTGATACCTCTGAGCCCTTCCCACATGACAAACTAATGGAGAGAAACCCCCACCAAAAACACAAATACACCAGTCTTGGCCTTTATATATAAAAGAAATACACCAGCCTCGGCCTTTATAAATAAAAAAGATATACCAGTCTCGGCCTTTAAATATAAAAGAAATATACCAGTCTCGGCCTTTAAATATAAAAGAAATATACCAGTCTCGGCCTTTATATCTAAAACAAATACAGCAGTCTCGGCCTTTATAAATAAAACAAAACATTTGGCCACACCTTCTACTTTTTCTACTGCGAGGGTGATCCGTCTCGCTTCCATGACTGGCCCCTACCCGCCCTGCAGCTCCTCCTCAATGGGACCCCAGTGGCTGCAGCAAGGCTGGGGAAAGGCTGCTGAGGGTCAGATGGTGAGACGGCAGATGCCCTTGGGGGCCGGCCTGGACCAGCTCTGGGCCTGGAGGGGCTGGCTGCTGACTGCTCCAACTCTGCTTGGGCGGCATCAGTCTGTCCAACGGCTGGTGGCAGCTGCAATGAAGGAGTGACAGTGTTGGCTGCAGGAATGCTGCCAACCTGACAGATCACAGGCCCTCCCTGGTCGGCTGATACATTGGCACTCGCACAGGCCAGCACTGCAGCATGCGCAGCAATCTGCTGAAGCACAGACTGCTGGGATGCTGCAGCGCGGTGAGTGCCCCGGCAATGCATGGCCGATCCAGCGAGGGTGGCAGCAATTAGTGCCCATGTGGCACTGGTCTGTGTCTGCATGACACCAGCCAGTGAATGCATGGCATGACTGAGCACTTGGCTAGAAGCCGCCTGTGATGCAGCGAAGTCCTGCTGACTCCTAGCCTGTGCTGCCGCGAAGTCCTGCAGACTCCTGGCCTGTGCTGCACTTAATTGTTGCAGACTCCTGGCCTGTGCTGCCCCGAATTCCTGCACACTCCTTGCCAGTGACTCTATGGAGTCAGGCATCCTTGCCACTGCAGCCATGAGCTAAGTGTGCCTGTGCTCAGCCTGGGCGCCCATTTCCGCTAGGAGCTGCACCTCCTCTGTGCTCACTGTAGCAGGACTGGAGGCCGCACTCACCCTCCGGGGAGAAGGCCGCCGAGCTTCCCCACCCCTCCCGTGTTGCTGCAGCCCGCTGGTCCCCGGAGCTTCACTCTCCTCCGACCCTTCCCCCCTGCTCCCCTCCAGGGAAGACGTGTCACCATCATAGCCATGGGCTGCCTCGGCTGAGGGTGTCCCTGATGGGCCGGCTTCCTCTTCCTCCTCCTCTATGTCTGACTCGGACACAGTGCCAGCTTGAGGGGCCGCCTCCTCACCTGGCGAGTAACCATCTGAAAGCAGGGAGGCACAAGAGTTGCTTTAGACTGAGGACAGGGTGGCAGCGAGGGAGGCATGAGTGCTGCTGTGCACTGCATTGGTTCGATAGTGGCAAAGGATGCTGGTGTGAAGCGCAAGTGGAAAGAGAGAGGTCAAAAAGGTGATGACCTTACCATTGGTGCCCAGAACAGGGTCAGCATCTCCAGTGGCAACGGGGCCACTCAGCCGGCCTGCCATGATCCGCTCCACTCGCTGCTCGAGGTCGCTCAGCTGTTTCAGGTCAGGACTCCTCCCCTGGTCTGTCGCTGCTGTCTTCTGTTATTCGCCAGCTTGCCCTGCAAGAGAAAGGATGGCCTCTAAGTACGGTGCCAAGCCCTGATCTTGCCCGCACTGCCTCCCATGGTTGAATAGCCCTGACAGTGTCAAGCCTTGATCTCGCCTGCACTGCCTCCCATGGTCGAATAGCCCTGACAGTGTCAAGTCCTGATCTCGCCTGCACTGCCTCCCATGGACAGTGTCTAAAGTCCTGAATGTGCAAGTGCTTTTCATGACAGTCCCATAGCTGCTGGATGAGGGCTGGCCATTAGGGCTTTCAGGCCCCTTTGGCCATAAAGTGAGGTGCACATGCAGGGATGAGGAGAATACTGGAAAGGGTACTCACCCTGACAACCCGAGTGAGGTCGCTGAATTTTTTCCGGCATTGGGTTGGTGTCCTGCCAACCACGCTGTTGGACATGACCCTGTTTACCACCTCCCTCCATGCTTTCTGATATTCGGCGGGCAGCGGCCTCCTGCCACCCTCAGGGAAGAGGATATGGCGCCTGCGGTCCACTGCGCCAACCAGCAGCCTCAGGTCACCCTCGCTGAAGCGCTGCGCTCTCTCCCTGGCCTTCTCCACTCTCCTGGGCGTGGAGCAGTTCCAGAAGCAGTGTTCAGGCCTTGCCTTAGGGCTGCAGTGTGCAGGGCGTGGCAGCCAAACAATTCCACCCTCCCCCTTTAAGTGCTGACCGGCACCTGACTGTCTGCCCTCAATGAGCAACTCGCCGCACCTGCGCTGCGCCCGCCTTTGGTGTTTGCGCCCCAGATCGCCGGCTTGGCGCCTAATGATAGTCGTGCATCACCTGTTTTAGTGCAGCAGCAAACTCTTGGGGCGATGCAACTGAATATCGGCGAAGGTGGCGCTAAGTTGCGCCAGGCGCAAAAGTTAGCAAACGCCATGCTGTAGCGCCCCAAACGTGGCTATACTTAATTTCTAGGCCAATATATCCACCATATTGGTTTGCAGTCGATCCTAATTATTTGAATGACTAGAGATAAGCTACTAATTGGCCCAATCTCTACAACAGCAATCATCCTTCATTTAAAGGCTGGGCCCCTGAAATGTTTCTCTCTGTTCCCTGCAGCACAGCTAGGATGCAAGCTTGCCCTCTGGGGAGCTGCTTCCTGGGCCATCCTTTCCACTTGCACTTGCTTCCTGATTCACACCTTCTCCAATGAGATTTGTCTCTAGTGAGAACACCTCTCAAAGCTGCATACTGAAAGTCCCCTTATACATGTGCTATGTGAAGGAGAAAGAGAATGAGCTCATAGCTCTTTAGGATGCACGAGCAGTAAGGCAGCACCAGAGGTACCCAGCTGAATGAATTCATGGACCCTGATGGACATTCCTGGAGCTTGGTGAGGAGCAATGCCTCTGGAGGTTCAGATTTAATAGGGAAGTCATCAGAGAGTTGTGTTATCTGCTGTGAGAAGACATTAAAAACCCGGTTCTAAGGCTCCACTGCAATGTCTGTCTCAGTGAAGATAATAACGGCATTCAATTTCTGCACCACTGAAGGGTTCAGGGTCCACCAGGGACATAACTTGCATAAGCCAGTTGGCAGTTCATCAATACATCCAGCAGGTGACAGATGGATTTTTTGCCAAGGCAAATCAATTCATCACCACCCCCCATGCTCGCTGTGCCATTTCTGTGAAGACATTAAGAGGGATCATCATAAAAGAAAATGCAGAATTACTTTAAGGTACTCATCCATCTATATCGTCACTTTCAACTGCTAGGGAATGTTCTCAAAGTTGAGATAGTCTGTGACAATTACTGGAATTCATACTATGGAAAGGTAACAGAAGATGAATCCACAGGGGGGACTTGCCCACCTGCTCCACCATCTCCAGAGGGGACATTAGATTCTGCAGGCTTACATGATGTAATTTGAATGAGTGATCACATTGTGTGTTTGCATACACTATGTTGTTGCCAAGGGGTCACCAATAACTTTATACATATGTAAAGGTTCACACTTACTTTCCATCTCCTGGGATGATAATTACCTTCCTTTCAGCATTCTATTCATGTCCTTTAAACCATGCTGTTGTTATTGATGGGACCTCTTATGTGGTAACCTACTCATGCCTTGTCTGGCGAATACAATCATGTAGTATGTTAACTATTTTTGGTTCATCTTCAGCTTCAACCTTGTTTCACCCTAAGGAATCTAATTTCTTTGCTGAGCCTCTTGTACTAATACGGAAATAATTTCTTGCTGCTGTACTTCGCTTCTATTGCTATGTTCAATTCTAGTTCCCTCTTTGCCCCCAGCAGCCGTTTATTTAAAAACTTTTTTTAGAGGTACTTCCAAGTGGTTGTCTCAGAATGGGCATTGTAGTGTTTGCTGTTTTATCTTATCTCACTTTTTATCATTTTAATCCATTGCTGGACATGTTCCTTTGATTTGGGTTTACTAGTCCTTGATATGTACTTGTCAGTGCATTGGTATGTTACTTTTGAATGGAGGTGACTTTAATTGTGAGTTTCAGGATAGGAGTAAGGAGAGTACGGTTTGGTCGAAGGAGTATCTTGTAGAAGATACTAGAATGGTGGATGCAGGTGAAGATTGAATTCAGAGGCCAAAATACACAAGGAGTAATCCCAAATGATAGATTTTATTTTCATGTCTAAATTAGTGCAGATTAAGAACTTTTTTAAAGGCTGTGTTCCTTTCAGATGTTGGGAGTTAAGTTTTTTTCTGAATGCAATAAATATGGGGAAAGGAATATGGAAGTTTAACCTCACTCTTAAAGGACAGGGCAGTAAGAAAGTTTTTTGTCATTGCCTTTGCAAATGGATTTTTTTTAAGATTAAAAGATACTGGTGGGAAATGGCAAAAGGAAGGACAAAAATAATTTCATGGTTATGCAATTAGGGAGGTGGAGGAAGAGAAGAGCAAGGAAGAAGGATTATGTAGGGATTTCGCAATAATTTCGAGATTTCCTACAGTTCCGAAGATTTAATTTTGATAAAAGAATACCTGGGTAATATACCTTCAAAAATCCAGGGATCAAAATGGCCGCAGAAGACAAAAAGGACTTGAAAAGGCAGCCTGTTGTGTCTGTGAAAAAGGTTCAATGGAGCAGTCAAACTGCCAATCAACGGCAGTTCAGGGAGTTCCCCTCCCTGCAGCAGACAATTGATGTGTTTATAGAAACTGCTACAATGTTTACCCAAAGGATTAACGACTTGAGACTACGGTTTCAGTCTGACCACAGGACAATGACTAACCTCCAAGGCTGTTTACTCAAGCAATCAAGGAAATAGACATGCTTCTTTTCAAACCATGGCAGCTTTATTCAAAGCCCATCACAGACAATGAGGACACATTTAAACTGAAAAAACCCAGTTTAAACGAATGGGTAATTCATCCAATCCCATTACAGACAATGGGGACAGTTTGGATCCCTTTTGTTTAGCCCAGATACATCCAGATTTGGGCGGGAAGGTTTCGGCCCCAAATGGGGTATAAAAGATAGCTTCTCAGAAGCCTCTCTCTCTCTGTGGTCTCGCCTGCATGCCCTCTACAACATGGGAGCCTGCCTAAAGGAGTGGAACACCAGCAGTTTACTTTTAAAATACTGGGGTGTTTTTACTTCGGGGCAGTGAAGATCAAAGATCGCAGGGCACGGAGCAGGCGGTTTTCAATGGTGAGCATATATTTTTCTGGCCCATTACAAGGCAACTTAGAATAGGTATAGGGGTGGGAATTAAGTGGGAATTTTGTTAGAACTATGATTTTAGTCGATTTTCCCTCGTTGTGTCCATTTTCTCCTCCCCTATCTAAGTAACAGTGTTGCACTAGCAGTTAAGTGCTGTAGTGAACGCTAAGAGTTCTATATTGAAAGTGCTATTAAAAGGGTATTGCACTAAGCAGAAAGGTGCTTCAGTGGACACTAAGTAGCTGGATTTAAAGTGCTGTGTTTTATGTAAAAGCCACTAAGCAAAGGTGCTGTAGTGAGCAAGGTGTTTCTATATTGAAAGTGCTATTAAAAGGGTGTTGCACTAAGCAGAGAGGTGCTTCAGTGGACACTAAGTAGCTGTATTTATAGTGCTGTATTTAAATAAAGGAGTGTTGCACTGAGCAAAGAGCGCTCTAGTGGACACTAAGTGTACTGCGTTAAGCAAAAGTGCTGTACCAGGCACAGGTGTGCTGTATCGGTTATTTTAAGTTGTTTCTTTTTGTTTCAATAAATGCTGGTCTGTTTTGCACCCAAACCACAAGTCACGTTTCCTGTCTACATCGCTACCGAATAAGTCCGGTGGTCAGAACCAGGAATAGGGGAGCGCTTCGAAACCACACGGGGGTCCCTGGAACAGCTCAGAGACTTCTGACTGGCCAGAGCCAATAACCCCAACCCCGCAGTAAATTCCTACAATTTGGAAAGAAGTCTTTGTATAAACTGAAAACTAGGATTTGGTGAAAGATGAAAGTTGGCTGGAATGGAAGCAGTTACAACTGTTTATAAAGAAATACAGAAGAATATATTGTATTTCAGGGTAGAATCCATCATGTGAAACGGAATGAAAAACATAGCATTTTTTTTCAGAGTTTGCAGAAGTGTAGTGCAGTGATGATACTTTTGAGTGACAGTGATACTGAATATTGTCAGAAGAAGGAGCGAAGAATATGTACACTTTTTATTCTGTGTTGTAGAGTGAAATTATAAGACACAAACAAACTAAAGGCTTTTTGGATGGATTGAAAAGCTCAATTTCAGAAGAGAAGAAGGAAAATGGGAACACCCTTCTAACAGAGGAGGAAATAACTAAAGCAATGCCATCATTGAAAAAAGATGCCCTTGTGAGCTGATGGACCCCGGGTGCATTTGTATCGCTATTATTGGGATGAGTTAAAGGGGAAATTCTAAAATTGTTTGGGAAAGCTTTGAAAATGGGAGCAATGACTCTTGCATTAAGTAAATATATAATGATTTTGATGTAGTAACAGAAAGAATTGGAAAATAAATAGTTCCCTATTACACAGCTTAATACTAATTATAAAATCTTGGCTAAGGTTCACAATTGGAATGTGGAGTTCCAAGCCAGTCTAACCAAAGACAACTTGTTGTTGCGGAGTACCAGTAGTTTTGCCAAGGACAGAGGTTTTCCAATATGTTTGCTTAGTCTGCATCCAGAAATACATGTGATGGTGTAAATCACAAGTTTATGCTCAAATTGTTGGTGAAATTAAATCTGGGAAAGAATTGTCTGGCCTGGGTAGCAGGGCTATATAAAACCCCTAGTTAATGGGGCATTCCTAAGGTTAATTCAGTGGTGAGTTAAGTTTGCCCTTTGTCTCCGTAATTGTATGTGAGTGATCCTTGTTACAAACCTTTCAGAGCAACAAAGCAATAAAAGGAATTACATAGGATTACATAGGATATACGGCACAGAAACAGTCCATGCCGGCGTTTATGCTACACTCGAGCCTCCTCCCGTCTTTCCTCATCTAAATCTATCAGCATAACCCTCTATTCCCTTCTCCCTCATATGCTTGTCCAGCCTCCCCTTAAATGCATCTATACTATTCACTTCAACCACCCCCGGTGGTAGTGAGTTCAACATTCTCACCACTCTTTGGGTAAAGAAGTTTCTTCTGAATTCCCTTTTGGATTTCTTAGTGACTATCTTATATTGATGGCCTCTAGTTATGCTCTTCCCCACAAGTGGAAACATTCTCTCTGTATCTACTCTATCAAAACCTCTCATAATTTTAAAGACCTCTGTTAGGTCACCCCTCAGCCTTTTTTCAAAAGAAAAGAGACCCAGCCTGTTCATCCTTTCCGGATATGTATACCCTCGCATTTCTGCTATCATCCTTGTAAATCGTCTCTGCACCCTCTCCAGTGCCTCTATATCCTTTTTATAATATAATCATAATACTGGAAGTAAAATGTGAATTGTTCAATGTTCTAGCTTGTATGGAAGATGTGGTGGGTGTTTTGAAACAATGGCCTAGAAATTTGTGTAACTAGAACCATCTGGCTACTGATTTCCACCGACAGCCAGAAGAACCCAATCTTTCAGCCACAACACACAGCTACAGCCCTAAGAGGGCCCAGGACAAGAAATTCTGGGCCTAGACAGGAGCAGCACACCTCTGAGTGCACTGCTTCTGTCCAGCACAAAGCTAAGGAAGGGGAAGGGAGGTGAAATCACTGAAACTGGAGGAGGTTAAAATTCTTGGGTATGTCCATGAAGTTTCTGATATTGCTAAGAGTTGAATAAAAGTTCTATCCAAACTGAAAGAAAAGACTAATATATAGAAGGGAAGATATCTTTAATTATTCAATCAGTAATAATCCTCTTTTTTACATGTTGCAAGGATTTATATACCTGATAAAAGTGCAATGAAAGACATAAATAAATTAGTTTATTTTAGTTTTTTACAGAGAAGTAAAATGGAGAGAGTAAAATGGGAAATTATTTACAGGAAAGTAGTGGAAGGAGGGATGGGATTTCCCAATGTTATTTTCTTTTAATTCTCTATTTTTGTGCGTTGAATCTTTAAGTACTGCTAAAGAAAACCCCAAAAGCTTTTTCATTACTTTTATTTTTTTCTCTGGGGGATATTACAGCAACTGGGAATTGTACAGAAGGACAATATAGTGTGCATGGAGTTTACCCTGTTATTATAAAAAGGGACACAATTTTATATTAAACAAGAATCTAATTTCTTTAAAGTAAGAAGACTGGACTCATCAGGTAATGTTTTAACATGTGCGTGGCAATGGCAAACCGTTATAGCTTGCCAAGTTAAGAGAGAGAGGATTGCTGGATCAATACAGGCCACCTGAGTTTAACGGACATCAAGGGATGTGGCACGGATGGCAGTGCATAAGTGTTTGGCATGCAAGTCCTCCTTTGAAAGAAAGAATTTGCATTTAGATAGGACCCCAGGGTGGCCAAAGCACTTCAAAGCCAATGAAGTACTCTTTGGAGCCTAGTTATTGTTGTATGTAGGGAAATGCAGCAGCCAATGTGCACATAGCAAGATCCCACAAACAGCAATAAGATAATGACTAGATAATCTGTTTTTGCTGATGTTAGTTGAGAGGCAGCAACAGCAGGAAAATCTTCTTCAATAGTACAACCACATCTTTTACATTCACTTGGGAGAGCAGACAGGGCTTAATTTAACTTCTGAGTGCTGCACTCCCTCAGTACTGCATTGACGTACAAGCCAAGATTATGTGCTCAAATCTCTGGAGTGGAGCTTGAACTCACAATCTTCTAACTCAAAGGCAAGTATGCTACTACTGAGCCATGCCTGGCACCTACCAAGCATCATGATAAGCATGGTACAAGGCATATTAGAGATAGTTATAGAGTGAAAACAGAATTGCAGAGTATATACAGTGTGCTCGTCTTCTTGCTAGAAAGGGAGAGTGATACACGTTGGGGGAGAAATTCAGTTGTTAGCACCACCAATTAATGCAAAAAGAGGGCCGAGAAGTGGGGTGCTAGCCACTTTCCGGGCAGGCGCAAGGCACCTAGCTCCTCGCCCCATATTGAGCATGCATTTAGCGCCGGCGCTAAATCTTAGCGCCCGCTCATGGGCGCAGGCTGATTATGATGTCATTTGAGTGTGCAACGCCTTTTGGGCGCCCCGGACCGGAAATTCAGTGGCGCCCCCCTCCGTAGTGCCTGGCGCTAATAGTGACAGCTTACCTGGACCTTACCAAGTTGATCTCGGGCTGGAGGAATGTTATTTAAAGGGGACTGGTGTGGTTTAAAAGCAGCAGCCATTTTTGGAGCACAACTTCCTCGAGAGCTACAAAGAGTTCCTGAGCTGCACACTGAGAGCCATTTGACCACTGAGCCAGCGCAGGCAGACGATCTTCAGCCTTCTGACCATCACCTTGCTGTTGGTGAGCCTTGACAATGGGGAACCTTCCTGTGGACACTTATTATGGGGGCTGCATTGGAGGGGAACGTCCTGCTGCTGAATCATCTGGAAAGGGCACTGAGACACTGGGAGAGGGGGGCGGGCATGGCCTGATGGAGGAGGGCCAACAGACGCCGCCACAGCAGGCCTTACGCTGGCAGGGTTTCCCGACAGCAGTTTTCCTACATGAACATGCCGGAGGAGCAGTGTGTCAGAAGGCTGCGATTTAGAAAGGAGGTGGTGACTGAGCTGTGCCAGCTGCTTCAGCCAGATCTGCAGCCTCAGATAAGGTGCAGGACATCTCTGTCAGTGGCTGAGAAGATGCCTGCTGGCCGGAACTTCTACGCGAGCAGCTCTTCTCAGGCTGCGCGTCAGAGGCTGATCAAAAGTAGCTTCTAGGCCCCTCTCACGGAATGCTTGCTGCCATTCCAAGAACAGGAATGGAACCAGTCTGATACCCCCAAGCCTGTGAAGGGCAAGATGCATGTAAATAGCAGGCATGGCCATTGTAAATGAAGAAAGTGTTTCATTAAACAAAATGGGGTTCCTTCAAACATGAGAAAGCTATGGCAACAGAAAGCAAAACTAATACACTGACACATAACTGGCTCTCACACCTGGGAGACTGTCCAAAACATAAATCACATTCCGACCATCTTCCTTGGCCTTGGTTCCACTGCGCCAACCAAAGCATCCAATGCCCCATCAGTGGGTCGTTCCGCCATCTGCCTCACCCTTTCCATGTCTTGCTAGGCTGGTGCGCCACAAGTAGGCTCCCACCGCTTTGAAGGCCTACAAGGCAGTGAGTGTGTCTGGTGATGCCAATTGACCTGCCC
Organism: Somniosus microcephalus; assembly: GCF_052327205.1. Lineage (NCBI taxonomy): Eukaryota > Metazoa > Chordata > Chondrichthyes > Squaliformes > Somniosidae > Somniosus > Somniosus microcephalus. Next base: position 72,368,722 of record NC_140992.1, on the reverse strand, counting down.
CTTTAAGAGCTGGCCGGCACCACTGTGTCTCAGGGAAAGTGATTATTGACCGCACCCTCACTGCGCCCCGCTGCCACAAAATTGGGTTGCGCCGCCGGGTTAGCGCCTTAATAGTAGCGCGTAGTGCCTGATTTAGCACCGCAATCACCTTTAGGGGCGCTGCAACCCAATATCGCGCTAGGTGGCACTAAATTGCGCCTGGCGCTAACCTCTGCGCATCGCCAGGACTAGCGCCCCAAATGCGGCTATACCGAATTTCTAGGCCGTTGTGTTTAAATTTATAGATGGGTTGTAATTAAATAATGATGTTTTATTTAGCTCCTTAATTGCACTAAGGGTGAATGGGCTTGTGCAAGAAACATTTGTCACAAACACAGGAAAACAAGCTTTATGGCGGATCCATAAACGGAGTTATGTTAAAAGAGATAAACACATATAAAAGGGTATGGGGAAAACAGGAAAATGCAACTGTGATCAATTAATCCCCTAGTTTGGTCCAAATTCTGCATTCACAAAAGGCCAAGAAGCCTCTTCATGTGTTAAAAATGCCTTTTTTTATTGTGATAAGTATCCAGGATTACAAGAACTGGTTTTCTGAATGTGCGTTATGAGCAGAGCGCTTCAGAACTTCATCTGCTGGCAGTGTAAATTGGGAAATCGCAGGTGCAATCTACTTTCATAAAGTAAGCCCTGTATTTTATTAGATATGGAAAAAAAGAGGCAAAAGAAGCATTGTAGATTTGGAATATGCAATTAGTAAACACAATTTTACTTTGAGCTTTTTTTGATTGTATGAAATATTGTCATGGTGGGAAAATAAATATGAATATTTTCCTCATGATTAGATCATTTCTGTTAGTGAAAGGCTAGTATATGTAACTTGTGTTTTGCCTGGAAATCGAGGCTCTCCCACCAAAATTGTAGATGAGATTTTTTGCCAATTTAGAGGTTTCTAAAATTGTAATAATGAAAGTACTTTAATTCTAAAATAGAATGAGAGGAGACATAAATTTGTGGTTAAAATGCGGAGGGATTCTTAGAATGCATTGATGATGGTTTCCTTAATCTGCATGTGTTATAAGGGAGGATGCAGTGCTAGATTTGCCTCTTGCAATGGTGCAGGACATGTAAGCTGTCTGAAAGTAGGAGCATATTTGGGAAATAGTGATGATAACCTGATTACGTTCATGCATAGAAGAAGTGCCAAAAGTAAAAGGTGTTGGAGTATAAATTGACTTATTTCATTGGAATGAAAGGGATCATAGCCCAGATTAATTCCTTAGGAAAATGGTAGATCAAACAGCAGACTAGCAGTGGGAGATATATAAACATGAAATGGATGAGGTACAGACTGAATAGGTGCAAAAGACTAGGAAGTGCATGGATACATTTAAAAGTGGAAGAAAAAATTGGGTTTAAAGAAGAGTCACATCAGAATTTCAGGCAGGCAAGACAAATGTGAATTGAGAAACAAGTATAAAAGGGAAGCAAAAAAATAGATTAATTGGTCTAAAGAGGAAGTATGAACGCAGATTGGCAGTCAATATTAAAGGAAATAGCAAAGGCTTTTATAAGCTGTTAGATTTTAGGATGTTCCATTAGATATTTTCCTTGGGTTCAGTGTCCCAGACCAATCCAGTAAGTGAGCCTTGCTCCCCACAGCAAGGTGTGTGCCTTTACCTGCCCAAATTTTAACCTGGAGGAGCACGTGGGTTTGGGTGCAGGTGGGGGGTGAAAACCAGGAAAAATGAAGCTGGCTCCAACCCACCAACTTCCATGTGTAACTTGAGCATGTTAGGCTGCTGGTGCGCAACCCCCTCGGGAGAGGCAGGATGCCTATTAACATATGCTAACCGCTCAAATCGAGTGAGATTTAACGGCACATCCACAGGTTTCTGGGTTTCCTGAAACTTATCAGTTAAAGCAAGGTGAGAGCACAGCAGCAATTGAGGGAGCTGAACTACTGCAATAATTACACAGTACTCACAGCTGCATTCTTACCTACTAGTGGGAAAGAGTTTGTTCACAGTATTTTTGCTGAGAGTTTACTTTCTATACTTTGGACGTTTTCTCAATCACATCAAGAAGGGTGGCCTTAGACTGGACCTTGGACGAGGAGAAATATGACCAGCACCAGCACCAGCACCAGCAGCAGCAGCAGCAGCAGCCTGCTCTTCAGAGACCTGCAGCTGGGCAGCAGAGAGGGGAGCAGCTCTCAAGAGGCACTATCCGCAACACAGGGTCTACAGGCAGAGCCTGAGTTTCTGTGACCTGTTCGAACAACAGTGTTTCAGGAGGCTCAGGTTGTCACGTCAGGTGCTGGCAGACATCTGCAGCCTTCTAGAAGAAGACCTGCTGCCTGCTGGACCTGGTGGCCATGCGTTATCAGTGACTATCAAACTGAACAATGCCCTCAACTTTTTAGCCTCCAGATCCTTCCAGGTCTCTGCTGGGATCTCCCTGCCGGTGGCCACAAATGCATAAGACAGGTGACTGATGGCTTGTTTGCCAGGGCAGGCAATTATGTGAACTCTGACTGCGATGACACCAGTCAGAATGAGCAGGCACTCAGGTTTGCAGCTCTGTTTGGCTTCCCACAGATGCGGGGCATCATCGACTACATACATGTAGCAATCCGGGCACCACCACAACAACCAGGAGTATTTCTGAACTGCAAGGGCTTCCACGCCATCAATGTGCAGCTGGTGAGCAACCACAAAAAGATCTTTCTACAGGTGTGCACAAGATTCCCAGGGAGCTGCCATGATGCTTTCCTCATGCAGCAGTCCAAGCTCCCTGACGCCTTCAGATCTGGATGCACACTGAAGGGGTGGCTGCAAGGGGACAAGTGATACCCACTGCAAACTTGGTTCATGATACCTGTCAGAAACCCCAACACTTAAGCCTAACAGATTTACAATGAATGCCATATGACCACCAGATGTGTGATCGAATATGCCATTGGCATGCTGAAGATGTGCTTCAGGTGCCTAGACCGATCTGGAGGTGTCCTTCAGCACCAGTCAGGATGTCCAGAATGGTCATGGTGTGCTGGGCTCTGCATTACATTGGGCAGCAGCGAGGTTTGAACCGGCAGGAGGAACAAGGCACAGAGATCAGATCCTCATCAGTCGATGACAAAGAGGAAGAAGGTGATGAGGGCAATGCATCACCAGTTGTTTACATTGCTGCCCAGAATGCTCTTATTAAGGTTCACTTGGGTTGCACCAGTCGACTGATGTCAGAATCACATGCAATGGGCACTCTTCCTGGCCCCCAATGCCACTGATGCAAACAAACAACCACCCCTTGCACTTCAGCCCCCCACCCCACATTGGTCCCCATCAATTCATGTCTTCCCATTCATCATCAAGCAAGTTAAAAGATGACTTGCCACCCAGCAACCGAGAATGGGCACAATGTGAAAGTGGTGCAAAGGAATAACATTTACATGATTGAACTAAAGAACAGAAACTTCTCAAGATAATAATATTTTCTCCTACATTCATGTGCATTCCCTTGTGCAACTACAAAGTTTTACTCTTCCTTTTCCTTCCACTCCTACGTGGTACAACCCTTGTGGCTTCAGCAGAGTAGAGACAGGCTGCTCACATCCCTGCTCCGACTGCTGAGATGTTCTTGGCCAACGTCTTTGGGTTTTGGAGCCTGTGAGGGCCCCGCCAATGATTGCTCCATCTGCACCTGTGCAGGGGCAGATTCGGCCATCGGGATACGAGGCAGAATATTGGGTACTGACTAAGTGGGGGTAATGGCTGAGAAGTGAGTGGAGTCCCCACTTCCATGTCCCCTTCCACCATCATTCCTCTCATGGCCCAGCCGCAGTTTACCACTGTGCTGAAGAAGACTTTGGTGCAGAGCAGTGCGGAGCTGTAAGGCCAAGGCAAAGGTATTTGTCACCCTATTTAATTTCTCTTATTTGGAAGGAGGAGAGAATGCCAGGGGATCTCAGAGACGCCATAATCGTGACCATCTTCAAGAAAGGTGGCAAGTCCAATTGCGGTAATTACAGAGGTGTCTCCCTGCTGTCTGCCCTGAAAGTCATCGCAAGAATCCTCCTCAATCACCTTCTCCCAGTGGCTGAAGAGCTCCTCCCAGAGTCGCAATGCAGATTCTGCCCACTAAGGGGCACAATGGACATGGGGCTGGATTTTGCCAGGCCCAAGAGGCAGGAATGGAGGCGTGTGGGGTGTTAAAATTGCAAAATGTGGCAGGCGGGCCTGACCCCGCCTCCATCCCGCCTCCAAGCAATTTTTCCAAATGCGTGGTTTCTGATCCCATCTCCGTCCCGCCTCCAAGAGGCGGGATAGGCCCTTAAGGCCATTAAAAACCACTAAATTGCCTCCATAATCCCATTTTGAGAGGTCTTTGCGATTTTAACATGTTTCATAGAGATAGAAACATAGAAAATAGGAGCAGGAGTAGGCCATTCGGCCCCTCGAGCCCGCTCTGCCAGTTAATGAGATCATGGCTGATCATCCAAATTCAGTACCATGTCCCTGCTTTGTCCCCATATCCCTTGATTTCTTTAGCCTCAAGAAATATATCCAACTCCTTCTTGAATATGTTTAATGAATTGACCTCAACTGCCCTGTGTGACAGAGAATTCCACAGGTTCACCACTCTCTGGGTGAAGAAATTCCTCCTCATCTCAGTCTTAAATGGCTTACCCCTTATCCTTAGACTGTGACCCCTGGTTCTGGACTCCCCCGCCATCAGGAACATCCTTCCTGCATCTAGTCTGTCTAGTCCTGTTAGAATTTCATAAGTTTCAATGAGATCCCCTCTCATTCTTCTAAACTCTAGCGAATATAAGCCTAATCGACCCAATCTTTCCTCATATGTTTTTCAACGTGATTCACGTTGCCCCTGAAACACGACGGTGAAACCTGGCGGTAGCACAATTGGATTGCTGTCTATCAGCTGCAGCTCCACCATTAAATAGGAGATTTGATCAGTCATCATTTTCAGGTGGCAGCACTTTGTTGCCTCAGGTCTGGGGGTACTTTTAGCAGGCATAACCATAGCTGTGGAAGTTTGGAGCCTGACACCCATCTCCAGTGTGACCTCCTGGGAAACCCCTCTCGCCACCATGACTGAGCGCTTCCTCAACTGAGGCATCTACCAGAAGCATGGGAGCCATTTATTTCCTTTCCTCCTGGACATCAGATTCAGATGAAGACCAGCCGCGGCACCAGGAGAACCATGAACAACAGCAGCACCAACAGCAGCGGCAATAACAGGAGCACCAAGCTGCTGCTCACCCACCTAAGCTGCACAGGCCAGAAGGCGGCAGCTCATGGAAGGCCATTGACGCAGGAGATACCACCCAAAAAGGGTCTACAGACAGAGGATCAGCTACCTCAACATGAGTGAGCAGCAGTGCCAAAGGCGGCTCCGACTTTCGCGAGAGGTAGTGTGGGTGGCATCTGCACAATGGTGCAGCAAGACCTGGAGCCCAGAGGAGCAGGTGGACAGCCCTTACCAGTGACCGTCAAAGTCACCACCGCACTCAACTTTTTTGCTTCAGGCTCATTCCAGGGATCAGCAGCAGACATCAGCGGCATCTCCCAGGCAGCCACACACACTTGCATAACGCAGGTAACCGATGCCCTCTTTGCCCTCGCGCACAATCACCTCCATTTCTTCAAGGATCAAGCAAGTGTTACAGCGCGTGCGGTTGGATTAGCTAATCTGGCCAGCTTTCCAAGGGTGCAGGGCATTGTTGAATGCACACATTTGGCCCTTAAGGCACCCCATCGTAATCCATGTATTTTTGTCAACCGCAAGGACTTCCACTCCCTCAACGTGCAGCTGGTGTGTGACCACAAGAAGGACATTTTGCATGTTTGTGCCAAGTACCCTGGCAGTTGCCATGACTCCTTCATACTGTGCCAGTCTAGTATGCCTCTGCTCTTTGGTCCGCCAGACCAACTTAACGGATGGCTACTTGGAGACAAGGGCTATCCCCTGAAGACGTGGCTAATGACGCCATTGAGGAGCCCATCCAACGAAGCTGAGGAAAGCTACAACTACAGCCACATTTCCACCAGATCCATAATCGAGCAAACCACCGGCATGCTGAAGATGTGCTTCAGATGCCTGGATAGATCAGCTGGAGCCCTGCAGTACTCAGCAGCCAGGATCTCCAGAATCATCGTGGTTTGCTGTGCACTTCACAACATGGCACAGCATTGTGGCTTGCAGGTTCCTGAGGACCAAGTGGCTCCTCACATATCCTCCTCAGATGAGGAGGAGGAGGAGGAGAGTGAAAACGAACATCCTGCAGAGGCCCATCAATCAACGGCAGCAGTATGTGAGAACATTGCTGCCTGGGATGCAAGGAATGCACTCACCTTGGACAGATTTGCTTAGCCTAGCCAATCAAGCACTTTTATCTCACAGCTTCTTATCAGAGCATCGACAATGGCCAAGAACCAAAGGATTCCTAGCACTCTGACCACCATACTGACAATTACAAGTAATCCTAAGCCCTCAATGTGGAAGTCCCATTTGCAAAATGACACACGCCACAACTGCAACAGTTGCCATCAGAATTTTTATTTACAATAACCAACTGATGGCATTTTTAAAATAAACACATTTCACCCAAGTGACTACCCTTGTGACTATTTGTGCAGTATCTTTCTCTTATGTGTGCTCCTACGTGGTGCTTCCCCTGTGGCTTCAGCAGATGTTGAGGCCCCTTGCTCACTTTCTTGCTGCCCCTGTTTCAGCATCTTTGGCGGTCGTCCTCTGGGGTTGCGAACCTGTGAGGGCTCGTCAACAGTTTGCTGCTCCTGCGGCTGTACAAGGGTTGAGACGCCGATCTCAGTTGGGTGGGGACTCTGGTGAGGCTCTGACTGAGGGCTCTGCAGTAGCATGGAAGTGTGAGCGCTTGGAGAGGAGTCCCCACTTCCTTGATGTCTGCCACCAAATTCACTCTCATGGGTCAGGTACCCCTCAGCGCTTGCAAGTGGCTTGAGAGCACCTTGCTGCACATCAGGGGGGCCATGGGGACCCGTATCTGCACTGTCAGTCCTACTCAAAAGTACTTCCATGAAGCTCTGGTTTCTCTGTTCAATAGCTGACCATCGCTCCTCCAGAGATGTCAGTCTATTCTGAACACTCACCATGTTTTCCTCACTCCGGCGACTTAATGCCTCCATGGCCATAGCCAGCCTTTCCATGGAGGTTGCCATCCTTTCCGTGGTGCTGCGTTCATGCGCCAATGACTCCACAAAGGTTCTGCTTATGTTCGCGATGGACTCCTCCATTCGCTCCACACTCGCAGCGACACCGGAGACAAAACCTGGCAGAGACTCCTGCACCTGTTCCTGGAATTCCAGCACCACTGTTCTTCTGGATGGACCCAGAGGCAAAGGGTCGACATGCAGCTGAGCCAAGCTGGGAGAGTCCTGCGCCCTCCAACTAGGACTCTCCACTGCTGTCCCTGTATCCACAATCTGCTGATGCTCACTTGTGAGCTGTGATACACCAGGTGACAACAGTACTCTATCTCGCGATGGTACCTCCGAGGTGTGAGTGTCTGCGCTGGTGCTGGGTTGGCTGAATTCTGCTGACGCTGTGCCCTCAGAGGTTGCTGCTTCCTCTGAGGAATCTGGAGGTTCAGGCTGTTCCTCCTGGATAACGGGGATGGGTGCTTGCAATGGTCCTGCGGGGGAGTAAAGGAAAGAGTCAGAGATGTGAGGCCAAGGTTACATGCACATTGCATCTTGCAGATGGTCATAAGTCCATCTATTAGAGCTTCAGCATCATTATCAGCGATTCATGCAATGTCAATGAGAGAGATGAAAAACTATCCTGTCACCAGCTTTCTCTGATGCACCCGTCTGTCCATCCCCCACTTGCGCATCGTCCTCGAGTCCCATGATCTCCAGGACCGCCTCCTCCCAAGGGCTGAGATGGGCTACTGAGGGTGGCCGTCCTCCTGTCCTTGCTCTTTCCCTCTTATTGTGAGCTCTCCTTTCCTGCAATGAGGGAGACAAGTGGAGTTTGAGTGAGAATGAAGGAGTGAGTGTAGAGAATCCATAGCATAGATGCTTAGAAGGAGACAAAGCTGGAGTGAGTAGGCAAGACCAAGGGCCCTCCCTGTGTTTTGTAAGTTGTTTTCATAGCATCACAGTGATAGGGAGTGTGAGGGCTGCATAGTCTAATAGTTAGGTGAATGTGACCAAAGAGAGAGAGGAAATGGGTAAGGGTGCAGGGATGGCATTGTCAAGTGGGATGTGGAGGAAGAGGTTGCTAAAGCTGAGTGCTGGTGGGGAAAGGCAATGGGGATCAGATTGAGGGTGATGGCAAAGTCATACTCACTTTTCCAGTGCGCAGAAGGTCATGAAACCTCTTCCTGCACTGAAGCCAGATTCTGCGGATGAGGGACAATGAGTTCACCTCCTGGGCCACCTGGACCCACGCAGACTTTGTCTGCTGGGGAGGCTTTTTCCTCCCTGAAGAAGGGAAGAGCACCTTCTTATTAGCTCTTGCTCCCTCCACCAAAGCTTGCAGGGCGACGTCATCAAATCTGGGAGCAGACTTAGGTCTCCCGCTGCTCATTCTGCCTCCAGGTCCCTTTCACTTCAAAGGCCAAAAGGTTGGCAGTCTGCAGAAGAAACAAGGCTTCTTGCAGACCTTAAATGCAGCAGCAATGATGACATCATCGGAGGTGAGTTTCAGACTGAAAAACTAATTGGGCCATTGCTTCCCACACACTGGAACTCAATTGCCCAATTAGGTGAAAATCGCTTCAATCTCCCACATCGATTTGGAATCGGGTGGCTAACACGAAAAGCGGATGACACGACCCCAGCCCACCCCATGACAAAATCCAGCCCATGATCTTCACTGCGCATCAACTATAAGAGAAAAGCAGGGAACAGCACCAACCACTGTACATGGCCTTCTTTGACTTCACAAAGGCCTTCGATACCATCAACCGTGAGGGATTATTGAGTGTCCTCCTCAAATTCGGCTGCCCTCAAAAGTTTTCACCATCCTCCGCCTGCTTCACAACGACATGCAAGCCATGATCCTGACCAACGGATCTACCACAGACCCAATTCACGTACGGACTGGGGCAAAGCAAGGCTGTGTCATCACACCAATGCTCTTCTCGATCTTCCTGGCTGTAAAGCTGGATCTCACCCTCAGGAAGCTCTCCGCTGGAGTGGAGCTAATCTACAGAACAAATGGGAAACCTCCGTCGTCTCCAGTCCAGATCAAAGGTCGTCCCATCCTCTGTCATCAAATTACAGTATGCAGGTGATGCTTGCATCTGCGCACACTCTGAGGTCGAATTCCAAACCATCGTCAACACCTTCACCGAAGCACACAAGAGCATAGGCCTTACAGTAAACATCCGTAAGACAAAGGTCCTCTACCAACCTGCCCCACCACACAGTACTGCTCCTCAATTATCAAAATCCATGACGAGGTCCTGGACAATGTGAACCAATTTCCATACCTCAGGAGCCTACTGTCAACAAGGGCAGATGTCAATGATGAAGTCCAACAACGCCTTCAGTGTGCCAGTGCAGCCTTCGGTCACCTGAGGAAGAGAGTGTTTGAAGTCCAGGACCTCAAACCCAGCACCAAGCTCATGGTCTACAGAGCAGTAGTGATACCCGACCTCCTGTATGCTTCAGAGACATGGACCATGTACAGCAGGCACATCAAAGCACTGAAGAGGTACCACCAACACTGCCTCTGCAAGATCTGCAAATCCATTGGCAGGATAGGCGCACCAACGTCAGTGTTCTCACTCAGGCCAACATCCCCAGCATCGAAGCTTTGACCACGCTCAATCAGCTCCAATGGACGAGCCACATCGTCCGCATGCCCGATACGAGACACCCGATACGAGACTCCCAGAACAAGCGCTGTACTTGGAGCTCCGAGATGGCAAGAGAGCCCCAGGTGGGCAGAGGAAACGCTTCAAGGACACCCTTGTAAAAGTGCAACATCCCCACCGACACCTGGGAATCCCTGGCCGAAGACCGCACAAAGTGGAGGAGAAGCATCCGGTAAGGCGCCAAACACCTCGAGTCTCTTCGCCGGGAGCAAGCAGAAGCCAAGCGCAAACAGTGGAAGGAACGCACATCAACCTAAGCACCCCACCCACCCGCCCCTTCAACCACCATCTGCCCCACCTGTGACAGAGACTATGGCCTCAATTTTTATTGGGCTGTGAGGCGGGCTTTTAGACGTGCGGGGGGGTTAAAATCGCAAAACCTAGGGGTCGCGACCGCCCCCGCCTGGTTCCCGCCTCCACGCCATTTTATCCTAGGTGTGTCTAATTGACCTGAATCAGTCCCGCCTGCAACAGCACTGACTGGCCTTTATAATCCCATTTTAACAGGCCCATGCCTATTTAACCCTTTTCCCACGCAAAACGCACCTGGTGGGGATGACGCCTGTGAAACCTGGCGTGAACACTATTGGCTTGCTGACTATCAGCTGCAGGTCCAACATTAAAGAGGATATTTGATCAGTCATCATTTGCAGGTGGCAGGACTTTGTTGTCTCGGGCCTGGGGGAACTTTTAGAAGGCATAACCTCAGCTGTGGAAGTTTGGAGCCTCACACACTTCTTCAGTGTGACCTCCTGCGAGACCCCTCTCGCCACCCTCACTCAGCGCTTCCTCAACTGAGGCACCTACCAGAAGCATGGGAGGCCTTTTTTTCCTTCCCCTCTTGGCATTAGAGGACCTCCAGCCCCATTCGCGAAATGACACACGCCACAACTGCAGAAGTTGCCATCAGAAATTTTATTTACAATAACCAACTGATGGCATTTTAAAAATAAACACAACATTTCACCCAAGTGACTACCCTTGTGACTATTAGTGCTTTATTTTCCTCTTACGCATGCTCCTACGTAGTGGTTCCCCTGTGGCTTCAGCAGATGTGGCAGCCCCTTGCTCACTTTCCTGCTGCTCCTGTCTCGACACCTTTGGCGGGCGTCCTCTGGGATGGCGAGCCTGTGAGGGCTCGCCAGCAGTCTGCTGCTCCTGCGGCTGTGCAGGGGTTGAGACCTCTATCTCCGGCGGGGCACTGACTGAGGGCTCTGCAGGGGCATGGAAGTGTGAGCGCTTGGAGAGGAGCCCCCACTCCCTTGAGGTCTGCCACCAACCTCCCTCTCATGGGTCAAGTCCCCCTCAGTGCCTGCAAGTGGCTTGAGAGCAGCTTGCTGCACATCATGGGGGCCATGGGGACCCATTTCTACAATGGCAGTCCTACTCAGAGGGCCTGCCATGAAGGTCTGGTTTCTCTGTTCAATAGCTGACCATCGCTCCTCCAGAGATGTCAGTCTATTCAGAACACTCACCTTGTTTTCAACACTCTGGCGACTTAGCTCCTCCGTGCCCGTAGCCATCCTCTCCTCGACATGCAGCTGAGCCGAGCTGGGAGAGTCCTGCGCCCTCCAACGAGGACTCTCCACTGCTGTCCCTGTCTCCACAATCTGCTAATGCTCACTTGTGAGCTGTGATACACCAGGTGACAACTCTACTCTATGTCCCGTAGGTCCCACTGAGGTGTGAGTGTTTGCGCTGGTGCTGGGTGCACTTATTGCTGATGACGCTGTGCCCTCATAGGTTGCAGATTCCTCTGAGGAGTCTGGCTGCTCAGGCTCTTCCTCCTGCACAGTGGAGACGGGGGCTCTCGATGGTCCTGTGGGGGAGTCAAGGAAAAAGTTAGAGATGTGATGCCAAGGTTACATGCACATTGCATTCTGTAGATGATCATAAGTCCATATGATGTAGCTTCAGAATCATTATCAGCGACTCATGCAATGCCAATGAGAGAAATGGAAAACTATTCTGTAACCAGCTTGCGGGGATGCTCCTGCCTGTCCTTCCCCAACGTCCACATCTCGGTCAACCCCGGCAATCTCCAGGACGCCTTCCTCCCAGGGGGTGAGCTGGACTAATGAGTGCGGCCCTCCTCCTGTCCTGGCTCGCTCTCTCCTGTTATGAGCTCTCTTTTCCTGCAATGAGGGAGACAAGAGGAGGTTGAGTGACAATGAAGGAGTGAATGCAGAGATTGCATAGCATAGATACTTAGAAGGAGACAAAGATGGAGTGAGGTTGCAAGACCAAGAGCCCTCCCTGTGTGTTGTCAGTTGTGTTCAAAGCATCAGAGTGAGAGGGAGTGTGAGGGCTGCATGGTGGCATAGTTCTGTGAATGTGAGCATAGAGAGAGAGGGAATGGGTAAGGGTGCATAGATGTGAGTATCTAGTGTGATGTGCAGGAAGAGATTGCTAAAGCTGAGTGCTGGTGAGGAAAGGCAATGGTGATCAGATTGAGGGTGATGGAAACATCATACAGTACTTACTTTTCCAGTGCGAAGAAGGTCATGGAATCTTTTCCTGCACTGCAACCACGTTCTTTGTGTTAGCCCCAAGGAGTTGACTTGACCTGCCACCTCTAGCCACACAGCTTTGGTCTGGCTGGGAGGCCTCTTCCTCCCTGAAGAAGGGAAGAGGACCTCCATGTGGGCCCTAGCACCATCCAATAATGCCTGTAGTGAAGCCTCATCAAATTTGGGGGCTGATCTGGCCCTCCCACTGGCCGTTCCTCCTGTAGGCTCCTGTGCCATCTTAATGTGGAAGGTTGGAAGCCTGCAGAGGAAGCAAGGCTTGCTGTGAACCTTAAAAGCAGCAGCAATGATGACATCATATTCTGCGACTTTCTGACTGGAAATATTCAATTGCCAAGGCTTCCCACATGCTGGAAATCAATTGGCCAATTGTGTTAAATTTGCATCAATCTCACAGACCCATTTACAATCGTGTCGGAATCACTAAATTCGGGGAAACCGCCAATTCCCCGCACCTGAACGAAAATCAACGCCTATATGTCCCGCATTGGACTCATCAGTCACCTGAGAACTCATTCTTAGTGTGGAAGCAAGTCATCCTCGGTTCCGAGGGACAGCCAAAGAAGAAGAAGAAGATGGTGGCAGACCTGTTGGCATCCAGAGTCTGCACGGTCATGGTCAAGGCATGCATGGACTCATTTGATTGCACCATTTGATCTTCCATAGATCGTCTATCCATAGAAGAACACATCATCGCAATGCCCTGCATCATGAATACACCCATGCTTGGGGCAGACTCCTCCACTCTCTCTGCAATCATGCTCAGTTTGCTTGGTAGGCCTGTTAGTACATAACACATTGGCTGCTCCTCAATTATTTATCCTTTTCATCTATGGCCCCAACGTACAGCGTCTGTGTCCAGTTGAGCAGAACTTGGAGAGGGCTGTGCCCTCTGACGCGGACTCTCCACTGCTGTCCCTGTCTCCACAACCTGCTCTTGCTCACTTGTGAAGTGTGAGTCACCAGGTGAAAACCCAACTATCTGTCTAACTGTGCTCACCAAAGTGAGAGTATCTGAGCTGGTGCATGGTCTGCACGAGTCGTGTGACGATGCACCCTCAGAATGAATCGGCTCCTCTGAGGACTCTGAGATCTCCACCAACTGCTGCTGCATGCGTGAAGGTCCTGTCAGAGATAAAAGACATGAATTAGTGGTGTCAAGGTAAGAATGTTGTAACTTATCATTATGAAGGTGGTCATATTTCACTTGCTGTTAAATCAAGTCGACATGACTGAGTGCTGTATGACATGTGATTCGTTGATATTTAATTGTGTCACCAGGTAGCTGGGAGCTCCCCCGTCTCCCCATTTTCGACGGCCAGGGATGCTCAAGCGCCATTGATCTCCAGCGCCTCCTCCTCTGCAGTTGTGAGATCTGTGGTGGCTCAACTCCAGCTCTTTCCCTCTCCCACATGTTCTGTGCTCTCAGAACAGACCAATGAGTGACTGTAATACCATGTGTTCACCTGATGGATGCAGTGCATTTGGTGAAGGTGACTATCAAGGAGAGAGTGAACGGCAATGGTGGATGGTTAGATGGGGATGGGTGGCTGTGCAAGCTAAGTGGGTGTGAGGAATGGTGTGATGGGGTAGGCTTGATAAGGCAGAGTGAGGGGGTGGGGTGATGCGCATAGCAGGATGTTGGTGAATGTGCAACTGTACTCACCTTTCCTGACCTGCTTAGGTCATTAAAGCGCTTCCTGCACTGAATCCAGGCACGTGAGCCACCTCCAGCCATGCTTTCTTGATGCTGGCAGCAGGTTTCTTTCTCCCATTGCTGGGGAAGAGTATCTTTCTGCAGTTCCTCACTGACCCCAGCAGCACATCAAGGAAGACGACATTGAACTGCGGCATAGCTTTTGTCCATCTGGAATCCTTTCTCACAGTTCCTCGTCTCTTCTTTCCAACTCCAAATTCCAGCTTCTGATTGGCCCTTTAAATACTGGCGTAGGGATCGCGTCCACTGTCACACATTGGACGGCAAACCCGGAAGTAATATGCTAATGAACTGGCTGTGTTTAAAAAGCCACTGACAGACACGCTGAACTTACTTCCGGGTTTCCCACACAATATCTGATGCCCCACTCCCAACGCATCTTCGAGTTAATAGCTGGGCCCTTGTCACCATATTTCACTTCAATATGCCACCACAATTTTTTTGATCCTTGAAAAGGTGGGAGAATATATAAATAGACACGTGGCAGATGAAATTTAATGCAGAGAAGTGCGAAGTGATAGGTTTTGGTAGGAAGAACAAGGATTGTCAATATAAACTAAAGGGTGCAATCCTAAAGTGGGTGCATGAACAGAGTAACCTGGGGATATATGTGCACAAATCATTGAAGGTGGTAGGGCAGGTTGAGAAAGCGGTTAAAAAAGCTTGTGGGATCCTGGGCTTCATAAATAGAGGCATAGAGTACAAAAGCACAGAAGTTATGATGAACCTGTATAAAACATTGGTTCGGCCTCAACTGGAGTATTATGTTCAATTCTGGACACCGCACTTTAGGAAGGATATGAAGGCCTTAGAGAGGGTGCAGAAAACATTTACAAGAATGGTTCCAGGGATGAAGGACTTTAGTTACATGAATAGACTAGAAATGCTAGGATTTTTCTCCTTAGAGCAGAGAAGGTTGAGAGGAGATTTGATAGAGGTGTTCAAAACCATGAGGGGTCCAGGCAGAGTAGATAGAGAGAAACTGTTCCCATTGGCGGAAGGGTCGAGAACCAGAGGACAGAGATTTAAGGTGATTGGCAGAAGAACCAAAGGCAACATGAGGAAAAACTTTTTTACGCAGTGAGTGGTTAGGATCTGGAATGCACTGCCTGAAAGGGTGGTGGAGGCAGATTCAATCGTGGCTTTCAAAAGGGAATTTGATAAGTATCTGAAGAAAAAAAATGTGCAGGGCTATGGAGAAAGGGCGAGGGAATGGGACTAGCTGAAGTGCTCTTGCAGCGAGCTGGCAGGGGCTTGATGGTCCGAATGGCCTCCTTCTGTGCTGTAACCATTCTATGATTATGTGTCATGCTGAGAATCACACATATACCTTCACAGAAACAAAGATGTTTATAACCTGCCGGACTCAACATAGAGTTCAACAATTTCAGATAATAATCCCTGCCCCCATTTTTCATGCAGTATGGTTTTGCCATTCCCATTTGCAACATTTTCACAGCATGTTCTTTCAATTCCTTCCTCCCCTCCTAAACCCCAACCCCCTGTCTCTGCACCTGCTTAATATCTATTACATTTCCAGCTTTTTCCAGTTCTGATGAAGGGTCATCGACCTGAAACGTTAACTCTGTTTCTCTCTCCACAGATGCTGCCTGGCCTGCTGAGTATTTCCAGCATTTTCTGTTGTTATTATCTATGATTCTATGATTCTATGAGACCATGGTGTCTTCTGCATTCATAAACTGAACTACAAAACACAGTCCTTCATCAGCATTATATAGCAGTTCACTACCACTGAGCCTCTGGGCTAATCTGTCAGCTTCAGAATAAGTGGTAGGTTCAGCAAATATAAACCCAGATCAAACAGTCCCTGGGTTTTGACCTGTCTTTCAAAGGAACTGCAATGATTCACAAGGCCAACGCCTGTCACAGACCTGACTTGAGACTTGCCTTGATTTCCAGAAAAAAAGGAAATCAAAACGATATTTAACCAGACAGGTTTATCTGCCATCCACAGTCAAGTTCAAAGACATCCAACTGACCTTTCTGCTAAACATGTGTCACGCTGAGAATCACGCATATACCTGCACAGAAACAAAGATGTTTATAGCTGAATTGAATTGCCTGATCTCCTACCTGGAATGCAAATCACCTGCCCAAAGCTTAAGTCATGTTCCCATCCAAGGACAATGCCATAATTAATATTTGCATAGCTGAGTCTTCCTGTGTGTACAATGGCCTAGAAATTCACTTTGGGGCGGCCAGCTCGCTCGCGCCCAAAAGTTAGCGCTGGGCGGGGAGCCATTAACGATCATCAGATATTCACTGTTTGCGCCCCAATTCGGAACCGGGCGCTATACCAGGGTGTGCCCGCCTCCGCTTGGGGCGCTGACACTGAATTTCAGCGCTCTTGGCGCCGCTGCGCCAGCCGCTGCGGAGCGGCAGGCTGCGGTACTGCAGGCCTCCTCCTTCTCTTAAGGGGGCGCTGCCTGCAATGGGGAGATCGCCGCTGGAGAGTGCCGGCAAATGAGCCCGGCACCACGGAGAAGTGCCGGGTTCGTGGAAATCAGCCGGCAATGCCGCGGGGGGGGGGGTGGAGGAGGCCGGGGAAGGAGGTGCGGGCAGGCGGCCGCCGAAGAAGCGACCGGCCGCACCTTCCCCTTTAAAGCGCCCCACTAAGGCTACAGCATGGCCCCGTTTTCTGGTCGCTGTTTGCGGCCGCTTCGGAGGAGGCGGCCGCTACTAAATATGGGGATCGGGCTGGTTTCGGGGCGGTAGCGGGGCACTGTGCACACCGATGACGTCATCAGTGCCGGCGCAGCGCTAACGGCTACCGCCGCCAATACCGCTGCGCTGAATATCAGCGCAAACTCATTTTTGGCGCAGAAGCCCTCTTTAGGCGGTAACTGGCCGCAAAGCTGGCAGCGCCTTAATGAATTTCTAGGCCAATGACTTTAAAGAAAAAAAATGAATTCTTCATAGAGAACAATGCTTTATTTTTGTTACCCAAGAAGTAAAAAGTAAGTCAAAGATGGGATGGGATGATTTACAAATGAAGGTTGCCAACTTGTAGTTAAGCATGAGAGACTGGTGAAGATGCTTAATAAGTATTTTGCCTCAGCTTTTAGACAGGAAAGTGAAAGTAGGCATGTAGAAGTAATGAAGAGGATGTGGAAGAGTTAATACTGCAGATGAATATTCAAAAGGGAACCTTAATAAAGTTGATGGGATTAAAAATTGAAAAGTTCCAAATGATATGCATCCTAGAATACTGAAGGAGTTTGGGGAGAAGATAGCACAGGTGCAAACCATAATTTTCAAAAAATCCTTGGAAACGTTATCTGTGCTAAAGGACTTCGAGGGTGGCAAGTGTTACACCTCAATTCAAGGAAAAGGAAATGATAGGCATTAGTCTTAACTCCGTTCTGAGTAATCTTCTAGGGTGAAATTTTCTATGATCTCTTGCTTATGACAGAGCCTCACATGCAACAAGCAGGAAAATTGCAGGTGTGCTACCAATGGAGATGAAATTGCAGATAATGGACCTATGATTTCCAATAAGCTGCCCACTGAGGCATGTTGTAAAATTTCTCTCCTAGAGTCCATAATACGGGATAACAATAAATATTTGAAATAATAGATGACAGAAATATTAAATAATTACTTTGCTTCAGTATTTATCAGGGAGATAGAACAGGTGGACATGAAGTTGGATCATGAGATTAGTAATGAAGTAACTGCATTTAAAATAAATTAAACAAACTAATCAAACTCAAAGAGGAAAAAAAACCCTGGTCCAGATGGATTACAGCCACACATTTTAAAAGAACCTAGGGAAGAGATAGCAGAGGCATAACTAAACATATTTAATAATTCATTAGAAAAAGCTGTAGTGCCAGAGGACTGGCAGATAGCTAACATAATATCAATAATTAAGAAGTCGTGGATAGCACGTTTAGGGAGGTGGTCACACCGCAGGTAAAGGTTGCACAGGCAGAAAGGGAATGGGTGACCATCAGGCAGAATACTAGGCGCAGGCAGGTAGTGCCGGAATCCCCTGGGGTCATCCCCCTCTCAAACAGTTATACCGTTTTGGATACTGTTGGCGGGGATGGCTTAACAGGGGAAGGTAGCAGCAGCCAACCTCCTGGCACCAGGGGTGGTTCTGCTGCACAGGACGGGAGGAAAAAGAGGGGTAAAGCTATAGTGATAGGGGATTCTATTGTAAGGGGAATAGATAGGCGTTTCTGCAGCAGCAAACGAGAATCCAGGATGGTGTGTTGCCTCCCTGGTGCAAGGGTCAAGGATGTCTTGGAGAAGCTGCAGAAAATTTTGGAAAGGGAGGGTGAACAGCCAGTTGTTGTGGTGCATATAGGTACCAACAATGTAGGTAAAGAACGGGATGAGGTCCTAAAAGCTGAATACAGGGAGTTAGGAGGTAAATTAAAAAATAGAACCTCAACGGTAGTAATCTCAGGATTGCTACCAGTGCCACGTGCTAGCCAGAGTAGAAATAGAAGGATATTTCAGATGAATACGTGGCTAGAGGAATGGTGCAAGGGGGAGGGATTCAAATTCCTAAGACATTGGAACCGGTTCTGGGGGAGGTGGGACCAGTACAAACCGGACGGTCTGCACCTGGGCAGGACCGGGACGGATGTCCTTGGGGGAGTGTTTGCTAGTGCTGTGGAGGAGGGCTTAAACTAAAATGGCAGGGGGTTGGGAACCTGAGCAGGGAGACAAAGGAAAGGGAAACAAGGATAGAAGCAAAAGACAGGAAGGAGAAAAACAAAGGTGGCAATCAGAGAAATCAAGGGTTTAAAACAAACATGGCCACAGTAAATAATAATTCTAATAGGTCTAAGAGCATTAAAAAAACAAGCCTGAAGGCTTTGTGTCTTAATGCAAGGAGCAGTCATAATAAGGTGGATGAATTAGCAGCGCAAATAGAGGTAAATTAATATGATATGATTGGGATTACGGAAACATGGCTCCAGGGGGACCAAGGCTGGGAACTCAACAACCAGGGGTATTCAATATTCAGGAAAGATAGGCAAAAAGGAAAAGGAGGTGGGGTAGCATTGCTGGTTAAAGAGGGGATTAACACAATTGTAAGGAAAGATATTAGCTCTGATGATGTGGAATCTGTATGGGTAGAACTGAGAAATACCAAAGGGCAGAAAACGTTAGTGGGAGTGGTGTATAGATCCCCAAACAGTAATGCAGAGGTTGGGGATGGCATTAAAATGGAAATTAGAGAAGTGTGCAATAAGGGCACAGCAGTCATCATGGTTGACTTTAATCTACATATAGATTGGGCTAACCAAATTAGTAACAATACTGTGGAGGAGGAATTCCTGGAGTGTATATGGGATGGTTTCCTGGACCAATATGTCGAGGAACCAACTAGGGATCAGGCATCTTAGACTGGGTATTATGCAATGAGAAAGGATTAATTAGCAATCTTGTTGTGCGAGGCCCCTTGGGTCGGAGCGATCATAATATGATAGAATTCTTCATTAAGATGGAGAGTGAAGTAGTTGACTCACAGACTAAGGTCCTGAATTTAAATAAAGGGAAATATGATTGTATGAGACGCGAGTTGGGTAGGATTGATTGGGTAATGTCACTCAAAGGGTTGACGGTGGATAGGCAATGGCAAACATTCAAAGATCGCATGGATGAACTACAGAATTTGTTTATCCCAGTTTGGCATAAAATTAAATCAAAAAAGGTGACTCAACCGTGGCTAACAAGGGAAATTAAGGATAACATAAGATCCAAAGAGAGGACATATAAATTGGCCAAAAATGCAGCAAACCTGAGGATTGGGAGCAGTTTAGGATTAAGCAAAGGATGACAAAGGGATTAATTAAGAGGGGGAAAATAGATTATGAAAGTAAGCTTTCAGGGAACATAAAAACTGACTGTAAAAGCTTTTATAGATATGTGAAGAGAAAAAGATTGGTGAAGTCAAGCGTAGGTCCCTTACAGTCAGAATCAGGGGAATTTATAATAGGGAACAAAGAAATGGCAGACCAATTAAATACATATTTTGGTTCTGTCTTCACAAAGGAGGACACAAATAACCTCCCAGAGATGTCGGGGAACATAGGGACTAATGAGAGGGAGGAACTGAAAGAAATCAGTATTTGTAGGGAAATGGTGTTGGGGAAGTTGACGGGATTGAAGACTGATAAACCCCCAGGGCCTGATAATCTACATCCTAGGGTACTTAAGGAAGTGGCCTTAGAGGTAGTAGATGCATTGTTGGTCATCTTCCAGAACTCGATAGACTCTGGAACAGTACCCATGGATTGGAGGGTAGCTAATGTTACCCCACTATTCAAAAAAGGTGGCAGAGAAAAAGCGGGGAATTATAGACCGGTAAGCCTGACATCGATAGTGGGGAAAATGCTAGAATCCATTATAAAAGATGTAATAGCAGAGCATTTGGAAAGCAGTGACAGGATCGGACAAAGTCAACATGGATTTACAAAAGGTAAATCATGCTTGACTAAACTACTGGAATTTTTTGAGGATGTAACTTGTAAAATAGATAAGGGAGAACCAGTGGATGTGGTATATTTGGACTTTCAGAAGGCTTTCGATAAGATCCTGCATAAGAGATTAGCGTGCAAAATTAAGGCACATGGGATTGGGGGCATGGTATTGGCCTGGATAGAGAATTGGTTGGCAGATAGAAAGCAAAGAGTTGGAATAAATGGGTTGTTTTCCGAGTGGCAGGCAGTGACTAGTGGGATACCTCAAGGATCGGTCCTAGGACCCCAGCTGTTCACAATATATATTAATGATCTGGGTGAGGGAATTGGATGTAAAGGCCCCGATTTTCGGCTTGTGTGGGAAATGGTCGGATTTCCCCGAATGTGGGGTTTCTGACACACGTAAAAAAGTGTCAGCCAGCCCCACGCAATTTTCCCTCAATTGGCCAATTAATTCCCAGCATGTGGGAAGCCTTGCTAATTGTCTAAATCGAGTCAGAAATCCCCACAGTATGATGTCAAAATTCGTGGTGCTTTCAAGGTCCATGGCAAGCACTGCATCCTCTGAAGGCTTCCAAATGAACCATAAAGGATGGCATAAGGAGCCTGCATCAGCTGTGGCCAGTGCCAGACCCCGAGCTGCCTTCAAATTCGACGAGGCTTCACTGCAGGCATTATTGGATGGGGTTAGGGCCCACAGGGAGATCCTCTTCCCTAGGTCAGGGAGGAAGAGGCCTCCCACTGAGACCAATGCTGCATGGATGCAGGTGTCAGCAGATGCCAACTCACTGGGAGTCACCAGAGGAACCTTGGCATTATATCTCTAACTCCTTCCTTTACTCCCCCACAGTACCATCCAGAGCCCCCGTCCTCACTGTGGAGGAGGAAGAGGCTGTGCAGCCAAACTCCTCAGAGGAAGCTCCAACCTCTGAGGGTGGAGCGTCAGCAGAAGTAAGCGCACCCAGCACCAACGCAGACACTCACACCTCGGGGGGACCTTTGGGACATAGAGTAGTGTTGTCACCTGGTGTTTCACAGCTGACAGGGACAGCAGTGGAGAGTCCTCGTCGGAGGGCGCAGGGCTCTGCCAGCTCAGCTCAGCTGCGCTGCATCTCGACCCTCTGCCTCTGGGTCCATCCGCAAGAGAAGAGGTGATGGATCTCCATGCACAGATGCAGGAGTCTCTGGCAGGTTTTGTCTCCAGGGTCGCTGCGAGTGTGGAGCGAATGGAGGAGTCCATAGCGACCATGAGCAGAGCCTTTGTGGAGTCATTGGTGCATGAACGCAACACCATGGAAAGGTTGGCAACCTCCATGGAGGAGATAACTCGCCAGCATACGGAAAACATGGTGAGTGCTCATAAGAGAATGACATCTCTTGAGGAGCGTTGGCCATCTGTTGAACAGAAAAACCAGATCTTCATGGAAGTCCTTCTGAGTAGGACTGCCAGTGCAGAAACGGGTCCCACTGGCCCCCTAAAGCGCAGCAAGGTGCTCTCAAGCCACTTCCAAGCGCTGGCCCCTTCTGGCTTGTGCAGCTTCAGGTGAGTGAGCAGCAGCCTGGTGCTCCTGGTGCTCATCCTGCTGTTCCTGGTTCTGCTGCTGCCACCTCTGCTGTTGGAAATCCTCTAATGCCAGGAAGGGAAGGTGCCAAAGGCCTCCCATGCTTCTAGCAGATGCCTCGGTTGAGGAGGTCCTGAGTTAGGGTGGTGAGAGGGGCTTCCCAGGAGCTCACACTGAAGAAGTGTGTGAGGCTCCAACTTTCTGCAGCTGCTCCTAAGGCTTCAAATAGTTCCCCAAGCCTTGATCAACAAGGTCCTGCAGCCTGCAAATGCTGCCTCTTTAAATATCTTCAGCCCTCAGCGACCTGCTGCTGCAAGCAAGCAAGCCAGCTGTTTTCACGCCAGCTCTCATCGGCGGGGTTCCCCGCAGGCGGGTTTCAGGTGGGGAAAGCCCCAAAGTCGCAATGGCACGGGAAAATCCACTGCAACAAGCAGATAATTGCTTGTTAGTGCTCCGATGACCAGTCCCGCCAGCGGCGGGCGGGACTGAAGCGGGGCGCGTGAAATTGGCAATCCGAAAGTCGGACGGGGCGGGGAATCAGGCGGGGGGGTTCCCGACCCACTTTTTCCGCGATTTTCGGACCACGGCCGCATGAAAAGCCGCCCGACAGCTGCCCAAAAATCGGGGCCAATATCTCCAAATTTGCAGACGACACAAAGCTGGGTGGGAGGTTATGCTGTGAGGAGGATGTCGTGAAGCTCCAGTACGATTTGTACAGGTTGGGTGATTGGGCAGCAGCATGGCAAATGCACTATAATGTGGATAAATGTGAGGTTATCCACTTTGGTGGCAAAAACAGGAAGGCAGATTATTATTTGAATGGCAATAGATTGGGAGAAGGGGAAGTGCAAAGAGACCTGGGTGTTCTTGTGCACCAGTCGCTGAATGGAAAGCATGCAGTTGCAGCAGGTGGTTAAGAAGGCAAAAGGTATGTAGGCCTTCATAGCAAGAGGGTTCGAGTACAGGAACAAGGATGCCTTGCTGCAGTTGTACAGGGCCTTGGTGAGACCGCACCTTGAATATTGTGTGCAGTTTTGGTCGCCTTATCTGAGGAAAGATGTTCTTCCCATGGAAGGAGTGCAGCGAAGATTCACCAGGCTGATACCTGGGATGGCAGGAATGATGTATGAGGAGAGATTGTGTCGATTGGGCTTATACTCACGGGAGTTTAGAAGATTGAGAGGGGATCTCATCGAAACCTATAAAATTCTGTCAGGCCTGGACAAACTAGATGCAGGAAGGATGTTCCCGATGGCCGGGGAGTCCAGAACCAGGGGTCATAGTCTAAGGCTAAGGGGTAAGCCATTTAGGACTGAGATGAGGAGGAATTTCTTCACCCAGAGAGTGGTGAACCTGTGGAATTCTCTGCCACAGAGGGCGGTGGAGGCCAGTTCATTAAATATATTCAAGTAGTTGGATATATTTCTTAAGGTTAAAGGGATCAAGGGATATGGGGAGAAGGCAGGGGCAGGGTACTGAATTTGGATGATCATCCATGATCTCATTGAATGGCGGAGCAGGCTCGAGGGGCCGAATGGCCTACTCCTGCTCCTATCTTCTCTGTTTCTATGGTCTAGAAATTCGGTTGTTTGCGGCAGCAGTTAGTGCCTAAAGAGACCGAGAATTGGGGCGTTACCTAATGTTGGGGCGGGCGCAATGAAGATAGCGACAACTCCCATATTGACTATACATTTAACGCCTGCGCTAAGTGTTTGCGCGCGCCCGTGAGCGCAAGCAGATCATGACATCATTTCATTGTGCAACACCTTTTAGGGGCGCCTGAGCGGATATTGGGTGGCGCCCGGAGCCTTTACGCCTAGCGCTATTAGTGACAGTTCGATGGAGCGTTAGCGGGCCCTTCTCGGAGTCGGGGGGCGCTATTTAAAGGGGACAGCTCTAGTATAGAAGCTTCAGTCACTTGGCCTGTTCATTGCGATCGTTGGTGGAGAGAGTTGGTGAGCTACTGTGGAGCAGATTTTTTGGAATTTAGCATTAGAGTACTTGGGACCCTCAAACCTGTCCGGAGCAGTTGGAGCACTAGACCTAACAGCCTTTTGACCAACTGGCATCGGAATGGGAGATGCTTTGGAGGGCGACGGCCTCATGGCCGAACACTATGAAGGGGCAGAGAGACAGCGGGAGAGAGGGCCGGGATTGGCCAGATGGAGGAGGGGCAATGGAGGTCGGCCAATCTGAGGGTATGCTGCGAGGGTCTTTAGGCAGCAGGTGTCATACCTTGACATGTGTGCGAAGGCTCCGAATCGGGAGGGACATTGTTACTGAGCTGTGCCACCTGCTTGCTGAGGATCTGCAGCCGCGTCTACGGTGCAGGACCTCTCTGTCGGTGGCCGTTAAACTGACTGTTGCCATCAATTTTTATGGCAACGGATCTTTTCAGTCAGCCATTGAGGACATTGCGAATATCTCTCAGGTTGCAGTGCACTGTTGCATCTGGCAAGTTACAGCTGCCCTTTATAGGCGAAAGCGTCAATTCATCACCTTCCCTCTGACCCTGGAGAAGCAGGCGGAGGAGGAAGAGGAGGAGGAGCATGCGGACGAGGAGGAGGAGGAGGAGGAGGAGGAGGAAGATGGAAGGGCTCCTGAAAGTGGAAGGTCCATCCTTTAGAGGCTCATCAGGACTCGTATCGAGGCCCCTCTGGCGGAATGATGAGTGTCTTTACTCCTGCGCACTTTGGATGTTTGAAAGCCTCTGAAGGCCAGCATCACCGTAATTAGTCACGTGCACCATAGCACATTAAAACTTCTCTTTATTGTCACAAAAGTCTTTCATTACAGCAAAACAACGTCATGTCAACAGAAACCATAACTAACAAAATAACAGTTAACTCTTCGGCAAAGCCACAAAACTAAACAAACCATTTCCAACAATTACAACAGGTGAGGGTGTCCTTGAATTTGGCCAAAAAAACGTCTCAGCACCTCCCGCTACTGCTGGCCCCTTGATGGAGAACGACTTCTCTTTCGCGGTCAGCCCCTTCCCTCCCTGCTGCTTCTACGTGCTTGAACCCCAGTGGTGGGGTCAAGGCTGGGGGAAGCCTGCTGACTGTGTGGAAGCGCAGAAGCCCCTGAGGGACGGCCTGGCCGACCTCTGGTCTTGGAGGGTGCGGACGCAGGCTGCTTGATCTGAGCATGGCTGGAAGCAGTGTGCCCTGCAGGTGGTGGCAGCTGCACTGCAGACGTACCAGTGCTGGCATGTGCAATGGTCACCTGCCGAGAGAGGACACCTGCACCATGGTTGGACGGCACACTGGCTCTCTGAGGGGACCGGCTCGGCTCATCCGCCACAATCACATGCTCCACTGATTCCTGGCCTTGTATGGGACTGGAAGGGGCCGGGGTGATCCTAGCTGATGCAGATAGGGTGGCTGCAGTGAGAGTTCGCATTGCCTCAATCTGGGTGTGGACGAGGCTGGCAAGTGACTGCGTGGCAGCAGTGAGGACCTGTGAGTCAGGTGCCAGTGCTTCAGAGAAGCCCTGGACAGTTCTTTCCATTGCTTCGGACAAGGCCGGTGCCGACTGCTCCACTGCCTCAGACAAGCCCTGGACAGACCTTTCCAGGGATTGTCCGAAGCCCTGAACAGTCCTTTCCATAGCGGCCTCGAAGCCCTGCACAGTCCTCTCCATTGTTGGCCCGAAGCCCTGGACAGTCCTCTCCATTGTTGCCCCGAAGCCCTCGAGAGTCCTCTCCATTGATGGCCCGAAGCCCTGGATAGTCCTCTCCATTGTTGCCCCGAAGCCCTGGAGAGTCCTGTCCATTGTTGCCCCGAAGCCCTGGAGAGTCCTCTCCATTGTTGCCCCGAAGTCCAACACAATCTTTGCCATTGTATCTATTGACTGAGGCATCCTCCCCACTGCAGCCATCAGCTCAGTGTGCCTGAGCTGGGCCTGGGTGCTCATTTCAGCCAGGCGACGCACCTCCTCTGCACTCTGTGCAGCAGTCATCACTACCTGCCTTGCCCTCCGGGGAGATGGTGGCCGAACTTGCCTACCCCCCTTGCGTTGCTGCATGCCGCTTGTTCCGGCAACTGGCTGATCCTCAGAGCGCCCCCCCATCCCCTCCAGGGAACTACTATCCCCAGTCTGTAGATGTGCATGCTCCCCTGAGATTGGAACGGATGGTCCGGCTTCCTCCTGATCCTCGCCTCCGGAGACACTGGCACTGGCAGCATCAGGGCGTTGAGCCCGAGTTGGTGATGCATCATCTGAAAGCAGGGAGGTGGAAGAGTGGCTTTAGCAAAAGGACAGGTTGGCGGAAAGGCATGCCAGATTGCGGCAAGGCTCTGACATGGCTGCACACTGAGGAAGCATGCTGGCGGGGGGACCAAGTGGAAGGAAACAGCTGAAAAAGGAGAGAGCCTTGTAAAGTTCGCGCCTCAATAATACACGAACTTCGGGAGAACAGTTTAACAGGTACTTTACTGAACAAGAGGAAGCTTGAAACTGAAACTACAGAAGCCTGCTAGGGCCTTTTATACAGGGGTGGTCACTGCCGGTACTGCAGATTAAGACCAGTTATTCCCTTAAAGGTACATACACAACAATTCCTCCCCTTTTAGATAAACAGTACATAACATTCATTTAACAACTAAATAATAACTAATTACAATTACAATTTTCTCAGTAACCTTCTGGCATCAACTGAAATAGTCATTTATAAGTTCAGTCTTTGAGGAGGCTTCCTGATCCGGACTGGATAGCGCCTTTCTCGAGTATCCTGTTCTGGCGGTGGAGTCAATTCTGGCTCATTGTCATTGGTTGGTTCGTCAGCTTCCAATACCCCTGCTTCTGAGGTAGACGCAATCTGTACTTCGGGCTCATTACCAGGTGCACATGCTTGTGGTACAGGTTGGCTTGTTCCTGTGACTCTAGAATCTGGTCAGCATGGCGTCTCACGATGCTCTCTCCAACGTCCACTGTGTACATTAGTGGTCCCTGCTGTGTGCATATCGTGCCTGGCTGCCATTTTTCTGTTCGGTAGTCGCGGGCCAAGACTGGTTGCCCTATCGTGAAGCTCTTGGTTGGCTTCTCATTTATGTGCTGGAACTGCTTATCCTCAACATCTCGTCTTATGTTTGGTTTGAGCAAATCCAAGCGACATCTTAGTCTCCGGTTGAAAAACAGTACGGCTGGAGTTTGGTTGGTTACTGCATGTGTTGCATTCCGGTAAGCAAACAGGAAGTTATCCACCTTGTGTTGCAGTGGTATGTCGTCATTATACATTGCCTTTATGGCCTTTTTAAAGGTCTGAACAAACCTCTCAGCCAATCCATTTGTGGCTGGATGATATGGGGCAGATGTGTAATGTTTCACCCCATTATTCTTCAGGAACCTCCGGAAATCCTCAGACACAAACTGTGGGCCATTGTCGGAACAGATCTGTTCTGGCAACCCATTCCTGGCGAAGATGGTCCTTAGGACTGCAATAGTTTTCTCCGTGGTGGTGGAGGACATTTTAATGACCTCTGGCCATTTCGAATGGGCGTCCACAGCGATTAGAAACATTGAGCCCATAAATTGACCAGCGAAATCAATGTGTACCCACTGCCATGGAGATGAGGGCCACTCCCATGGATGTAGCGGGGCCTGTGGTGGAGCGTTTTGGACCTCCTGGCATCCGATGCATCTCTTGGTCATATCCTCGATTTCTTTATCGATTCCCGGCCACCACACAAATGCCCTGGCTAGGCTCTTCATTTTTAACCCTCCCAGATGACCCTCGTGAAGCTCATTGAGTACTCTATCTCTCAACTTGGGTGGAATTACCACTCGGGATCCACACATCAAGGTTCCCCGGCACACTGACAGCTGTTCCCTCCTTGGCGAGAATGCTGGCAACAGTGAGTCGCCATATGCTGGCCATCCCTTCACCGTCAAATCATAGACCCGAGAGAGTGTCGGGTCATTTCGGGTTTCCTTCTCAATACTTGCGTTTGTAACAGGCAAACATTCGACTATGGTCGCATGGAATATCTCCACAGGGTCCACTGCTGGTGCTTCTTCTGCCATAGGCAACGGTAGGCGCAACAGCCCATCAGCGTTTCCATGTTGTTTCGTACCTTTGTACTCTATGTCATACTGATGTGCCCCTAGAAAAAGTGACCATCTTTGCAGCCGTTGCGCCGTCATCACCGGAATGCCCTTCTTTGGGTTAAAAATTGAGACCAGGGGTTGATGATCAGTCAGTAGGGTGAATTTCTGCCCGTGCAGATAGTGATTAAACTTCTTCACCCCCCACACCAGGCTGAGGGCCTCCCTGTCAATCTGGGTGTAGTTACGCTCAGCTGAGGTTAGCGAGCGCGATGCAAAGGCTATTGGCCTCTCTGAACCGTCACAGAATTTGTGTGACAGCACCGCTCCAATGCCGTAAGGTGACGCATCACATGCCAACCGAATCGGTAGTGTTTGGTTGTAGTGGGCCAATACTTCTTTTGCAGTGATTTGGCATTTACATTCCTGAAAGGCACGCTTACACTCATCACTCCATTTCCATGTTACACCAGTTTGAAGGAGGGTGTTCAGTGGGTGCAGAATTGTAGATAAATTCGGTCAAGAACTTATGGTAGTAGTTCACCAACCCGAGGAACGACCTCAGTTGTGACACATTTTCTGGTGCTGGAGCCTTGACTACAGCCTCAATCTTGTCCGGCGACTTAGGCAACCCTTCCTCATCAATCATGTGGCCACAATACGAGATTTGTCTCCTGAAGAACTCGCGTTTGGGACTGTTGGCTCGTAGCCCATATTCTTGCAATCTCGTGAGCACCTGTTCCAGGTTGGCAAGGTGTTCATTGTCATTTTCGCCCGTAACCAGGATATCGTCCAAATAACACTGGGTCCCTGGGATCCCTTGGAGGACTTGTTCCATTGCCCTCTGCCACATAGCCGGGGCCGATGCTACCCCAAATACCAGTCGATTGTACTGGTAAAGGCCTTTGTGAGTGTTTATCGTGAGGTATTTCCTAGATGCTTCTTCCACCTCCATTTGTAGATACGCTTGAGCCAGGTCAATCTTTGTAAAACGTTTCCCTCCAGATAGTGAGGCGAAAATATTTTCTATCCGCGGAAGCGGATACTGTACTGTGTGCAGAACTGGGTTCACAGTCACCTTGAGGCCCCCACAGATGCGAACCTTCCTTGGCTCCCCAGGCGTGCTGCTCAATGCTTTCTTCATTACAGGAACGATGGGTGTGGCCCACTCACTCCAGGCCACCTTGGACAGCACCCCCGAATGCTCCAGACTCTCCAGTTCAGCTTCCACAGCTGGGCGTATCGCCTATGGCACCAGTCTGGCCTTGAAAATTTTGGGGTTGCGTTATCCTCAATCTTTATGGTTGCCTTTACTCCTGTTAGAGTCCCAAGTCCTTGTTGGAACACCTCTTCCGCGTCAGATAGAATTTGTGACAGATGTCCAGGTGCGACGTCATCATCTTTTTTGTCAGTCACAGTTAGCGCCAGAATGGAATGCCAATCCAATTGTAGTCTTCGGATCCATTCACGTCCCAATAATGGTGGTCCTCCATCTCGTAGTATATACATGTATAGCTTCTGTGTTTCCTTTGCATTATATTCAACTGGCACCCTTATTTTTCCTCTGGGGTAGACCTTTAGCCCTGTGTCTGTCTTCAATACAATGGACGTGTCCTTTAAGGGTATGTGTGAGAATAGCCGCACATAGTCTCGTCGATTCATGACAGTTAGGGCTGATCCTGTGTCCAATTCCATCTTCACTGGGGACCCTGCTATCATGAGGGTGACCCAAATGGTTCGGTGATCTTCTTTTGCGATCATGTTGTGTAACTTTAAACAACTTAGTCGCTTGCTCCCGGAGTCCTTATCACTCTCCTGATCTTCTGAACTGCTATCTGTCAGTTTCTTTACTTTCCTGTACTGTTCCTTAGTAGTTCTTGTCGTGCTGGTCTTCTTTCCCAACCTGCAGACTCTTGCTATATGTCCCATTTTCCCACATTGCCTGCATATTTTGTCTTTAAACCAGCAGTCCTTCTGCTCATGGGTTGTTCTGCTGCAGCGATAGCACTTTTCGGCTCCATACGCCATTTCGTTAGCGCTGTATTCTTGTGGTTTCTGTTGTATTTCTGCAGCTCCCCGTGCTACTGCTTCGTAGGATACTGCCACGCTGAAAGCCTGTTCTAGCGTCAGGTCCTTTTTTGAAAGTAGTCGTTTCTGGGTTCCTTCACTCTGGAGCCCACAGACAAACTTATCCCGTAAGGTGTCTGCCAGTCCTGCTCCGAACTGGCAGTGCTTCGATAACTTGCATAGTTCCGTAAGATAGTCAGCATTGCTCTCATCTTTGTGCTGGTTTCTTTTATGGAACTTGAATCTTTCTGCTATCAGCAGTGGTGTAGGGCTTAGGTGTTCCTGTAAGATATGAACAATCTCCTCAAAACTTTTCTCCATTGGTTTAGCTGGGGTAATTAAATTCCGCAATAGGCCGTAAGTACTTGCACCCATCAGATTTAATAATACCGACGCCCTCATTCCATCAGCCACCTCATTTGCCTTGCAGTACACTTCAACTCTTTCCACATATGTGGTCCAGTCTTCTGCCTTGTTGTCGAAAGCAGTGATACTGCCACTTTTCGGCATCTTGGGCGATTTAAAATGGCGCCTCCCGCGCTTTTGCTTCTTCCCCAATGGAATAAAATGGCGCCTCCCACACTTTTGCTCCTTCCCCAACGGGGTAAAATGGCGCCTCCCGCGCTTTTGCTTCTTCCCCTTAATGCCACGCTGCTCCTAGCGTTCTACGGGGTAATGGCGGTGACCCGCAGCTTCGGCGCATCTCGCTTTCCTTCCCCCCCGTTTAGTTTCTCTCCGCTGTCCTGTTCTAGAGCACCGACTGCGCCCTGTGCGCTCCACCCTCTCTCTCTTGTTTTCTTTTCCCAGCGACGCTGCGCGGCCCGATTTGTAGAGCCACTCGATCGAGCTTGAGCCCGCCGCAGTCCGGAAGGGTCAGCGCGCTACCTGCTACCAGCACGATTTGCTGGAACCACAGTCTCTCCCGCAATTCTCCAAACACCGATGGATTCTTTGGGCGGTTGCCCTCGGTCGACGCCCGTTGCTCAGACTACAACCTTCCAGGACCTTCCTTTCAGGCGAGATCCCCGTGAGATGATGCCACACTGCAGGTGAGTTCGAACTTACTCGTCGCCACTGTAAAGTCCGCGCCTCAATAATACACGGACTTCGGGAGAACAGTTTAACAGGTACTTTACTGAACAAGAGGCAGCTTGAAACTGAAACTACAGAAGCCTGCTAGGGCCTTTTATACAGGGGTGGTCACTGCCAGTACTGCAGTCTAAGACCAGTTATTCCCTTAAAGGTACATATACAACAAGCCTTACCCTCGCTGTAGGAAATGGGGTCAGCAGCTGCAGTGGTAACAGGACCAGACAGACGTCCTCCAAGAATCTGGTGCACTCTCTCCTCGAGATCCGTCAGAGTGACGACTTGTGGAGGCCCGCCACCGGTTCGAGTCTGGTCCTTTCGCGTCGCCGCCAGCTTGGACTGCAGGGGAAAGAAGGGGAAGTTCTGTAACATGATGCCTTGAGAGATCATCTCATGCCCCCCATGGTGCAAGAGCCCTTACATGAGGCCTTGAGAGATCATCGCATGCCCCCCATGGTGCAAGAGCCCTTACATGAGGCCTTGAGAGATGATCGCATGCCCCCCATGGTGCAAGAGCCCTTACATGAGGCCTTGAGAGATCATCGCATGCCCCCCATGGTGCAAGAGCCCTTACATGAGGCTTTGAGAGATCATCGCATGCCCCCCATGGTGCAAGAGCCCTTACATGTGGCCTTGAGTGAAATGTCCATGTTTGTGCCCAGAAAGGGCCATGGGTGCTTGCTGACAGATGGCCATTGGGGCATCATGGCAACAGGGTGCTCGAAGTCAGGTGCAGATGGAGGGAATCAGAAGTTTGCATAACCAGCACTCACACTAACGACCCGAGTGAGGTCGTTGAATTTCTTCCTGCACTGAACAGGGGTCCTGGTCGCCATGCTGTTGGAGTTGACCCTCTGAGAAACCTCCCTCCAAAATCGTCGGTAAGCCTTTTGATTCGGCCTCCTGCCATTGTCAGGATACAGAACATCTCGACGGCGCTCAACTACAGACACCAACTGGTCCAGAGCCTCAGTGCTGAAGCGCTCTGCTCTCTGTCTCACCTTCTCCATCCTGACCAAGTTTCTTGCGCCAGAGAAGGGCGAGCGCCGATTCTGAGGTCTACAGGACGTTGAGTGTGGCAGGTCAGGCTGACTGACCCACCCCTTTAAGAGCCGGCCGGCGCCTGGAAGTCTCGTGGTTTCCGGTAATTGAGATCACCTGCGCTGCGCCCGTCCGCGCCGATATTGGGTAGCGCCTGAACTTTTGCACCTTGGGAGCCCTGTGCAATGTCTGAGTTCACGCCTCAATCCCCTTTGGGGGCGATGCAACCCAATATCTCGCCAGGCAGCGATAAGTTTCGTCTGGCTATAAACTTTGCGTAGCGCCAGTTCTAACGCCTCAAGCGGGGCTATACCCAATTTCTAGGCCTATGTTTCTAAGGGAGATAGAATGTGTCCAGGGAACTATAGACCAATCAGCTTAACATCGGTGGTAGGAAAAATAATGGAATCCCTATTAAAGGAGAAAATAGAAGAACATCTAGAAGCCAAAAATATAATAATGAATAGTCAGCATGGATTTCAAAAGGGAAAGTCTTGCTTGACCAACCTCATTGAAATTTTTGAAGAGGTAACAGAGAGAATAAATAAGGGTAATGCAGTAGATGTAATTTATCTAGATTTTCAAAAGGCCTTCGATAAGGTACCACATAATAGACTCATGAATAAGGGCAGAGAATGTGGAGTCAGGGGACAAGTAGCAGAATGGATAGTTAGCTGGCTTCAGGACAAGAAGCAGAGAGTAGGAGTAAAGGGTAGCTATTCAGAATGGCAGAAGGTGGGTAGTGGTGTTCCATTAGGATCTGTGCTGGGATCACTGTTGTTCACAATTTATATTAACGATTTAGACTTTGGAATCAAAAACACAATTTCTAAATTT
Source organism: Somniosus microcephalus (assembly GCF_052327205.1). NCBI lineage: Eukaryota > Metazoa > Chordata > Chondrichthyes > Squaliformes > Somniosidae > Somniosus > Somniosus microcephalus. The sequence goes on along the minus strand of NC_140992.1, from coordinate 72,335,486 downwards.
GAGGATGACACCAAATTGGGGGGGGGTAGTTAATACTGAGGACGACTGCAATAAATTACAGGAAGATATTAATAAACTTGCAGAATGGGCATATAATTGACAAATGTAATTCAACACAGATAAATGTGAGGTAATGGCCCAGAAATTGGTGTCGGGGGCTTCCCGCGGGTGCAAGCCCCCGACCTACACTTATATAGCGCGCCGACAGTTGAAGCCTGGCCCTGCGTGGATTTCCTGTCAGTGGCCCGGTTCAGCTCCCAGCGCACTGTGCTTGCGTGATCCAGCAGCGTAGTTAGTTCGATGAGCCGGCTGGGATCACGTGAGCACTGGGCAACCAATCGGAGGTTGCAAAAGTTCATTCATGAGTTTGATAGTAAGAACTGTCAAACTCATGAAAACTCCGGGCGCCCAAAACAGTACTTAAACTTCAAATAAATGTTTTAAAAAATCCCACTAATTAAATGAACTATTAATAACTGTAAAAAACTAATTTAAACAATTATTCAAATTTTTGAAAAAAATAATTTAAAAAAAAATTGTGTCTAAAAATACACTTACCTGACTGTAAAGTCTTTAAAAATAATAAACCTGTGGAAAAAATGTTCTAATTTAATTAATAGACCACTTACCTTTTAAAACTAAGTACTTACATCTGCTTTTTTCTGACATAAAAACTGGAGGCCTTATCGCACGGGCAACCCTGTAAAAAAAAAGGAATTTCAGCACGCACGCGCAGAATCCTGCGTGCACGCGTTCCACCTCTGAACCCCTTGGTTCAGAGGAAAGGAAATGCTGGTTTTCCGCGCATGCGCTGTGCATGCTGAAAACTGGCACTTCCATCGGGCCCACGCGTGAGTACACGGTGCTTACTCACGCGTTGTGACCCGAATTACTGGGCCATTACATTTTGGTAGGAAGAACAGGGAGGTCACTTGGAGAGTTCGAGTCTGAGGAGCAAAGGGATCTCGGAGTACAAATACACAAATCACTAAAAGCAGTGACACAGGTTAACAAGGCCATAAATAAGCAAACCAGGCCCTAAAGTTTATTTCTAGAGGGATAGAATTGAAAAGTAGTGAAGTTTTGCTAAACTTGTATCAAACCTTGGTTAGATCACACTTGGAGTACTACGTACAATTCTGGTCACCATATTATAAAAAGGATATAGAGGCACTGGAGAGGGTGCAGAGAAGATTTACAAGGATGATACTAGAAATGTGAGGGTATACATATCAGGAAAGGATGAACAGGCTGGATCTCTTTTTTCTTGAAAAAAGAAGGCTGAGGGGTGACCTAATAGAGGTCTTTAAAATTGAGGTTTTGATAGAGTAAATACAGAAAGCGTTTGTCCACTTGTGGGAAGAGCATAACTAGAGGCCATCAATGTAAGATAGACACCAAGAAATCAAATAGGGAATTCAGAAGAAACCTCTTTACCCAGAGGGTGGTGAGAATGTGAAACTCACTACCACAGGGAGTAGCTGAGGCAAATAGTATCGATGCATTTAAGGGGAGACTAGATAAATATGAAGGAGAAGGCAATAGAGGGTTATGCTGATAGAGTTAGATGAGGAAAGACGGGAGGAGGCTCGAGTGGAGCATAAACGCCAGCATGGACTGGTTGGGCTGAATGGCCTGTTTCGGTGCCATATATCCTATGTAATCCTATGTAATACAGGATAATAGTGAACACTTAGAAAGGCAAAGACTAATCAGAGAGAGTCAGTATGGATTTGAAAAAAGCAGGTCATGCTTGTCTAATGTCATTGAATTTTTTGAGAAGTCACAGCGTGTATAGACAAAAGGAATGTGGATATATCATAGGTTTTCAGGAGGTGTTTGATAAGGTGTCACATAAAGGATTTTTTATGAAGATTCAGGCAGATTTCATTCAAGGGAATGTAGCAGCATGAATAGAGGGATGGCTAGGGACAGAAAGCAGAGAGTGGGGGAAATGGGTACATTTTTGGATTGGTGGGAGATAGTAAACTCTAGAGAACTTTTTTTGTTTTCCATTTATGTAAATGAGTTGGACATAGATATTAGAGGATGATGTTGAAGTTTGTTGATATCAAATTAGGAGGAATGGCAAACTGTGAGAAAGAATGCAGAAGAATGTAAACAGGTTTGCAGAGTGGGCAGATTGGTGAACATGTAATGACATACAGAGAAATGTGAAGCAGCACATTGTGTAGATGAAAGAACAGTAAAAGGAAATATAACCTATATGGTAAGATTCTTCAGAGTAGAGGAATAGTGAGATCTTGAGATAGCAATACACAGTTTCTGCCATTTTTATCTGGAGTTTCCGGGGCTCTTCCACAGAAGTTACAGTGCATGAGTAGAAGAATTGCCACAGAAATTCACTCTGTACATCTTTAAAGATGGAATGGCAGATAGACAAATAGATTTTTAATAAAAAGGTAAATAACATTCCGGGGTAAATTTTCATCTTCACTGCATAATGGAGCAAATCACCCACACATTATAGAACCGGTCCAATTTTCATTCTACTGCTTTCAGTGGAGTGAGAATTGGGTGGGTTCTACAATGGGCGGGTGGTCTGTCCTGCTAGGTGATGAAGATGAAAATTTACCCTTCTTGAGTTTTGTTATATGGGGTATTGAATATAAATTAAACAAGTGTTGTTGAATTGTTAAAAAACATTGATTAGGTCGTAATGGAAATATTGGCCGGAATTTTTACCTGTGAGGCAAGTTGGGTGCGGGGGGGTGGGGCTGCGTAATGGGTCGGCCTCATGCAACACTCGGCACCACACTGTCCACTTTGTCTTTAACTCAATTACGTCAATTGAGTTAGGCTTGCAGGTTTCCCGGCCAATTAAATGGAGCAGGTCTGATGACATATCAATGACTCACCTAGAGCTCAGATACATAAAGGGACCTTCCACACATCACACTTGAAGGCTGTTGAAGGAGGATCATAGGTCTTTGAGAGAGGTGTGATTGTTGAGAAACTAAAGATTTTTAATCTGAGGCTTGAGGGAAGCATGCAGTCCCAACAACAGAAGGCAGCATCCAGATTCTCCGACTCCTCCCTGGAAGTCCTGCTCCAGGGAGTTGGAACACGCAAGGACATCCTGTTCCCTGGGGATGGACACAAGAGACCTTCCAGTGAGACCAAGAGGGCATGGTTGGAGATTGCAGAGGAGGTCAACAGCAGGGGTGTAGTCAGGCACTCCTGGATCCAGTGCTGCAAAACATTTAATGATCTCATGAGGTCAGGAAAGGTGAGGCAATGCCACATTCAACTACATCCTGATGTGTGTGTCACCCCAACCCATCACTTTGTCTTTCCAAGCCTACTCCTGCACGTCAATCCTCACACCAACCTACCTTACAAGGTGCACCCATCCCTCACTCTCTGTGTGCCTACTCACATCCCTATCTGACTAACCACCACTGATACTCACCCTTATCCTAATGCAATCATAGAAAGTAACACCACAGAAGGAGGCCATTTGGCAATGTCACGCCACTCCCTCATAGTCACCCTCTACAGATGTAGCCCATCCATTCCTAACAGTCATTCCATCACTCTCACTCAAAGTTCTTTTCTTTCCCTCCTTGCAGGAGAAGAGAGCCCAGAACATCCGGGAGAGGCAAAGAACCGGAGGTGGCCCTCCAATTTACACCAACTAGACTCCAGCAGAAAAGGAGGCATTACAAATCAGTAGAGTTGCAGAGCTGCTGGCAGTGGGAGACGGAGAGAGGGGACCTCCCAGCAACCTGGTGACAGAAGTAAATATCATGGCATACAACAGTCATTCATGGTGACTTGATGTCAGCAGTCATGAAATGTCACCATGTGCATAATGCTAACGTTGCACATTCTTATCATTAAAGTTCTAATTCATGTCTTTACTCTCTCAAAGGTCCATCAACCTTGGGGGCCATCAACAAAGAGGTTGATCTTGGAGGAGCAGCAACAAATGTGTGAGGTGCTGGTAACTTTTCCAGCTGCGACGTGTGTGATTGTAGAGAGAATGGAGGAGTCCATCTCCAACATGCGATGGCGATGATGTGCTGTTCCATGCAAAGGATGGCCACCTGCATGGACCAGCAAATGCGCCAGTCAAACATTCTGTGATCAACATGTGGGGCTCTTCTCAAAGCGCTCCCATTTGTCCCCCATTGCCTCTCCCTCAGTCAGAGCCCCACATGCTGCCTCGGATCCCAATGGCCGAATCTGCCATTGTACAATTGCAGGAGGAGCAGACTTTGGCAGGACCTTCACAGACTCCAAAACCCAAAGGACGTTCGCCAAAAATGTCTGAGCAGTTGCAGCAGGGAAGTGAGCAGCTTGCCTCTACCTCAGGCGAAGTCACAGGGGTTGCACCTCGTAGAAGCACTCGGAAAAGAAAAAAGACACAATTGTTGATGCACAAGGGTATGCACATGGGTGTTTGCCAAAACGCCAGTGTTAAGTTCCAGTTCTATTTATTACGCACATAGATTTATTTCTTTGCACTACTTTCCCATCTTGTCCATTTTTGCCTGCGACCTCGGAAATGGCTTTGTCACTTGAAGTGAATGGTGAGACATTACTTAACCTCAAGCAATGGGAGTTTGGTTGACAGGAATGGCTTGGTCATTGTAGGAATGCTTTGTGGTGTTGGGGGGGGGATGTTGTTATCGCATCTGGGAGCCATATAAAGAAAAAAGAAAGACTTGCATTTATAGCGCCTTTCACGACCACTGGACATCCCAAAGCACTTTACAGCCAATTAAGTACTTTTGAAGTGCAGTCACTGTTGTAACCATTTTGCAGCCAGTCTGTGCACAGCAAGCTCCCACATACAGCAATATAATAATGACCTGATCATCTGTTTCAGTGATGTTGATTGAGGGATAAATATTGACCAAGTCCCCTGCTCTTCTCCAAAATAGTGCCATGGGATCTTTTACGTACACCTGAGGCCTTGGTTTAATGTCTTATCCAAATGACAGCACCTACAACAGTGCAGAACTCCCTCAGTACTGCATTGTAGTGTCAGCCTAAATTTTTGTGCTCAAGTCTCTGGACTTGAACCCACAACCTTCTGACTCAGAGATGAGAGTGTTACCAACTGAGCAACAGCTGACACTGGTGCAAATTAAGTAAATCAGGCCATTATGAGCCCCCCACCCCGGCAACAATGTGCACTGCTGCTGGTGCCATCTCCACCTCAGGTTCCTCCTCCTCTGAAGAGGCGGTGCGCTCTGCACCTTGCTCCTCCTGCAGCCCCAATCCTCGCTGCTGTGATATGTTGTGCAGCACGCAGCATACGACAATGATTCTGGAGACCCTGGCTGGTAAGTACTGAAGGGCTCCTCCCGATCTGTCAAGGCATCTGAAGCATATCTTCAGCATGCCGATTGCTTGCTTTATGACACATCTGGTGGACATGTGGCTGTCATTATGGCGCTCCTTATCATGGGTAACTTCAATCTACATATAGATTGGGCTAACCAAATTAGTAACAATACTGTGAAGGAGGAATTCCTAGAGTGTATGCGGAATGGTTTCCTGGACCAATATGTCGAGGAAACAACTAGAGATCAGGCCATCTTAGACTGGGTATTCACAGAATCACAGAATCACCACAGTGCAGATAGAGGCCATTTCGGCCCATCGAGCCTGCACCGACACATATCCCACCCTATCCCCGTAACCCCACGTATTTAATCCCCTAACACTAAGGGTCAATTTATCATAGCCAAATCAACCTAACCTGCACATCTTTGTAATGAGAAAGGATTAATTAGCAATCTTGTTGTGCGAGGCCCCTTGGGGAGGAATGATCATAATATGCTAAAATTCTTCATTAAGATGGAGAGTGAAGTAGTTGAATTAGAGACAGGGGTCCTGAATTTAAATAAACAAAATTACGATGGTATGAGGCACGAGTTGCTAGAATGGATTGGGGAATGTTGCTTAAAGGGTTGACGGTGGATAGGCAATGGCAAACATTTAAAGATCGCATGGATGAACTATAGAATTGGTTCATCTCGGTCTGGCATAAAAATAAAACAAAAACGGTGGCTCAACCGTGGCTAACAAGGGAAATTAGGGATAGCATGAGATCCAAGGAGAGGACATATAAATTGGCCAGAAAAAGCAGCAAACCTGAGGATTGGGAGCAGTTTAGGATTCAGTGAAGGAGGACAAAAGGATTAATTAAGAGTGGGAAAATAGAGTGTGAGAGTAAGCTTACAGGGAACATAAAAACTGACTGTAAAAGCTTTTATAGATATGTGAAGAGAAAAAGATTGGTGAAGTCAAGCGTAGGTCCCTTGCAGTCAGAATCAGGGGAATTTGTAATGGGGAACAAAGAAATGGCTGACCAATTAAATACATACTTTGGTTCTGTCTTCAAAAAGGAGGACACAAATAACCTCCCAGAGATGTCGGGGAACATAGAGTATAATGAGAGGGAGGAACTGAATGAAATCAGTATTTGTAGGGAAATGGTGTTCGGGAAATTGACAGGATTGAAGGCCAATAAACCCCCAAGGCCTGATAAGCTACATCCTAGGGTACCTAAGGAAGTGGCCCTAGAAATAGTAGATGCATTGCTGGTCATCTTCCAACATTCGATAGAATCTGGAACAGTTCCCATGAATTGGAGGTTAGCTAATGTAACCCCACTATTTAAAAAAGGTGGTAGAGAGAAAACGGGGAATTATAGACCGGTAAGCCTGACATCGGTAGTGGTGTAAATGCTAGAGTCCATTGTAAAAGATGTAATAGCAGAACACTTGGAAAACAGTGACAGGATCGGACAAAGTCAACATGGATTTACAAAAGGTAAATCATGCTTGACTAATCTATTGGAATTTTTTGAGGATGTAACTGGTAGAATAGATAAGGGAGAACCAGTGGATGTGGTGTATTTGGACTTTAGGAAAGGCTTTCGATAAGGTCCCGCATAAGAGATTAGCATGCAAAGTTAAAGCACATGGGATTGGGGGTAAGGTACTGACTTGGATAGAGAACTGGTTGGCAGACAGGAAGCAAAGAGTTGGAATAAATGTTTTTTTTTCCGAGTGGCAGGCAGTGACTAGTGGGGTACCGCAGGGATCGGTCCTAGGACCCCAGCTATTCACAATATATATTAATGATCTAGACAAGGGAACTAGATGTAATATCTCCAAGTTAGCAGACAACACAAAGCTGGGTGGGCGTGTGTGCTGAGAGGAAGATGCAGAGAAACTCCAGTATGATTTGGACAGGTTGGGCGATTGGGCAGATGCATGGCAGATGCAGTGTAATGTGGATAAATGCAAGGTTGTCCACTTTGGTGGCAAAAACAGGAAGGCAGATTATTATCTAAACAGCAGTAGATTGGGAAAAGGGGAAGTGCAAAGAGACCTGGGTGTCCTTGTGCACCAGTTGCTGAAGGTAAGCATGCAGGTGCTGCAGGCAGTTAAGAAGGCAAATGGTATGTTGGCCTTCATAGCGAGAGGATTCGAGTACAGGAGCAAGTATGTCTTGCCGCAGTTGTACAGGGCCTTGGTGAGACCACACCTTGAGTATTGTGTGCAGCTTTGCTCGCCTTATCTGAGGAAGGATGTTCTTGCCATGGAGGGAGTGCAGCGAAGATTCACCAGACTGATACCTGGGATGGCAGGAATGACGTATGAGGAGAGATTGGATCGATTAGGCTTATATTTGCTAGAGTTTAGTAGAATGAGAGGGAATCTCATTGAAACTTATAAAATTCTAACAGGACTAGACAGACTAGATGCAGGAAGGATGTTCCGCATGGCGGGGGAGTCCTGAACCAGGGTTCACAGTCTAAGGATAAGGGGCAAGCCGTTTCGGACTGAGATGAGGAGGAATTTCTTCACCCAGAGAGTGGTGAACCTATGGAATTCTGTACCATAGAATGCAATTGAGGCCAATTCATTAAATATATTCAAGAAGGTGTTAGATATATTTTTTAAGGCTAAAGGGATCAAGGGATATGGGGAGAAAGCAGGGTCAGGGTACTGAATTTGGATGATCATCCATCATCGCATTAAATGGTGGAGCAGGCTCGAGGGGTCGGATGTCCTGCTCCTGCTCCTATCTTCTATGTTTCTATGTTTCCTTGGCCTCATTGCTTGGCCTCCTCAATGGTGTCATCAGCCACATCTTCAGTGGATAGCCCATGTCTCCAAGCTGCCAGCCGTTAAGTCTGCTTGAAGGTGTGCAGAGCTGAAGGAGGGTGGACTGGCGCAGAACAAAAGAGTCATGACAGCTGCCAGGGAATCTGGCACACACATGCATGATCATTTTTTTATGTTTGCAGATGGGCAGCACATAGGCATTGTTGCCTCACAGCGCCAGGGACCCGGGTTCGAATCCGGCCTCGGGTGAATATATTTATAAACTCAGGGATATACCTGTTTATACACTGTATGAATGGAACCGTGTTTATGTGTTCAACCATAAATGTATTTTGATGCTTTGGCAACATAAGATGTACCTTATCATGCCAATAAAGCGATTTGTATTGTATTATTATTGTATTGTATTGACTGTCTGTGTGGAGTTTGCACATTCTCCCCGTGTTTGCGTGGGTTTCCTCCGGGTGCTCCGGTTTCCTCCCACAGTCCAAAGATGTGCGGGTTAGGTTGATTGGCTATGATAAACTGACCCTTAGTGTTAGGGGGATTAAATATGTGGGGTTACGGGGATAGGGTGGGATATGTGTTGGTGTAGGGGTTACGGGGATCGGGTGGGATATGTGTCGATGCAGGCTCGATGGGCCGAAATGGCCTCTATCTGCACTGTGGGGTTTCTGTGAAATTCTGTGAAATGAGCTGCACATTGAGGGAGTGGAAGCCCTTGTGGTTCACAAACACTCCTGGGCAATCTCAAGTGCCTTGATGGCCACATGTGTGTAGTCAATGATGTCCTGCACCTGTGGGAAGCCAGCCACAGCTGCAAAGCTGAACACCCGCTCAGTAACACTGGCCTCATCAGTGGCAAAGTTTAGATAAGTGGCTGACTTGTGAAACATGGCATCAGTCACCTGGGTGATGCATCTGTGGGTGGCCGACTGTGAGATCCTTCAAATGTCTGCTGCAGATCCCTGAAACGAGCCTGACGCGAAGAAGTTTAGGGTGGTGGTAACTTTGACAACCACTGGTAAGGCATGTCCACCAGGACCTCTGGGCAGCAGGTCTTGTTCCAGCAAGCTATAAATGCCTGCAATGACATGGCACAATAACCTGAGCCTTCTGAAGCACTGCTGTTCAGTTATGTCCAAGAAGCTCATCCTCTGCCTGTATACCCTGTGTTGGGGGTATCGCCTCTGGCACGGTGCACCCTTGTGCTCATCCCCTCTCTCCTGTGGAGCATCAGATCATTGAGGAGAAGGCTGCTGTTGCTGTTGCTGGTGGTGTTGTTGAAGCTGCTGCTGGTGTGGCTGGTGTTGTTGGTGCTGGGGCTCACCTTGGTTCAAATCTGAGGTCCAAAGTGAAACAGCATAAGCGGCACCCATACTGATCTGATAGATGCCAAGTAAAGTGGAGATCAGAGGCACAATCCTCCAATATACTGAGAATGACTTCCAATGTGGTGAGAGTGGCTTCTGAGATTGCAGAAATTACCTGGAAACTTCTGACAGCTAAATCTCTGCACAAAATGGTGTCAGCAAGAACCTTTCCTTTAGGCAAGGAAGGAGGTGTGAGCTGTCTGTATTTATGTGCTTTTGCCAGCTGTCACTTAATGAAGTCGCACACTTGCCACTGAGCTCCCACCTCCTCTTCACAGTCAAGGTTCCCAAGGTGCGTGAATCCCGTGCGCAACCACGGGAAACCTCACGCTATCTCCAACAAGCGAGAGTCTAACCACCGCCCCTTGACATGCAACGGTATTACCATCGCCGACTCCCCCACCATCAACATCCTGGGGGTCAGCATTGACCAGAAACTTAACTGGACCAGCCACATAAATACTGTGGCAACAAGAGCAGGTCAGAGGCTAGGTATTCTGCGGCGAGTGTCTCACCTCCTGACTCCCCAAAGCCTTTCCACCATCTACAAGGCACAAGTCAGGAGTGTGATGGAATACTCTCCACTTGCCTGGATGAGTGCAGCTCCAACAACACTCAAGAAGCTCGACACCATCCAGGCCAAAGCAGACTGTTTGATTGGCACCCACCACATTAAACATTCACTCCCTCCACCACTAGCGTACCGTGACTGCAGTGTGTACCATCTACAAGATGCACTGCAGCAACTCGCCAAGGCTTCTTCGGCAGCACCTCCCAAACCCACGACCTCTTCCATCTAGAAGGACAAGGGCAGCAGGCGCATGGGAACACCACCACCTTCAAGGTCCCCTCCAAGTCACACACCATCCTGACTTAGAAGTATATCGCTGATCCTTCATCGTCACCTAGTCAAAATCCTGGAACTCCCTCCCTATCACCACACAGACTGCAGCGGTTCAAGAAGGCGGCTTACCACCATCTTCTCAAGGGCAATTAGGGATGGGCAATAAATGCTGGCCTTGCCAGTGACACCCATATCCCATAAATGAATAAAAAAAAGGCTGTTAAGTGTCTCTAAATGAGCAGTTAACTACCTCAATGAGGTCGCCTGCCTCTCCCGAGTGGGTCTGTGGGGCACTTCGAATCGCGCCCCAGTTAAATGTGGAAGTTGGCGGGTTCCCAACGCGCTGTCAATTTCAGCGCTTTTAACCACCGACACCGCACCCAAACCCGCACGCTCTGCAATGTGAAAATTGAGTGCAGTTCTGGGCAACCCATTACAGGAAGAATATTAGCGCCATGGAAAGGGTACAGTAAAGATTCACTGACATGATACCATAAATTAAAGGTTATAATTGTGAAGACATGGCTTGATTTTTTTCCCACAATAACAAATGGTTTAAGGGGATCTAACAGAGGTTTTCAAAGTTATGAAGGGTGTTGACAGGGTAATTAGTGAAAGATTATTTCCACTGGTTGGCAAATTAATAAAGTGCCATAACTTCCAGGATTATCATCAACAGAAAGGAGCAGGTAATTAAAAGTAAAATATCACGCCTAAGACTATTGGAACATTAAATACTTATCATAAGTGGCTCGTGAGGCAAAGGCTATAAAATTATTTAAATCATATCCTAGCCTGCATCGATTTCCACTCGCCCATCATCTCTATCTTCACTGATCTATGGTAGCTCTCAGTCTCGCAATACCTCAAATTAAAAATTCTCATCCTTATTTTTAAACCCTCCATGGCCTCACTCTGCGCTAGCTCTGTAACCTCCTCCAGTCCTACACCCCTTCAATTGTTCCAGTTCTGACTCCAGCTTCTTGTGAATCCCCCTTCACTTCACCCTATCATTGACAGTCGTGCTTCAGCTGTCTAGGCTCCATATTCTGGAATTCCCTGGTTAAACCTATCTACCTCTCCACCTCACATTTTTCCTTTAAGGCCCTCCTTAATACCCACTTCTTTTGCCAAGCCTTTAGTCATCCCCTCCTAATATTTCCTCTTTGGCTCTGCATTCATTTTTTTCATTATGCCTTTGTGAAGCTCCTTTGAACACACTTCGACATTAACCATCCTATATAAATTTTGCTGTTGTTTAAAGGGAATTAAATAAGTATTTGAAAAGGAAGAATATAAAAGGATACAGAAAAGAAAGAGGGAAATGGGATTGCAGTAGATCCATCCAGGTGAAAAGCTAACACTGGCACAGGCCTCCAAATAGCTGCCTTCTGTGCTGTAATTTCTATGATTCTATTAGAGTTTGAGACAAACTGTGTAAGGGGGGGTGGCGGGTGTGGCGCATGTGCCCAGTCAGTTATGCCCCTGACTGTTTGGTGAGCAGTTCGAATCGTTCCCACGCCCCTTGGGTTCTAGACACCGGATTTAGGTACAGGTGGCAATACAGAAAAGACTCGAGTAGACAGGTGTTTTGGATGTAAGGAAACCAAGGTTTTATTAAAACAGAGGGTAACACAGTCTTATGAGAAATTAGTAGCATAAAATACAGGCAAATGCAAAATAACTATACTTATACAGAGAATGGGGAACACATGGTACATTGAGGGAAAACAAACTATATTAACAACCCCCTTATCCTTATCCCACCCCCTATACCTAAATGCGGATTTTGAGGTTTGTTTCTCTGTCCTCTTAGGTACCCCGTCGCCACGTGGTCTTCAGGGGCACGGTGCGGGAGCTGCTACTGCGACGCACCTTCTTCTCCTCCGCTACCGTCGCCATCTCGTCCCGATGGGTACTCCTCTTCTTCTCCCTCGGGCGGTCGTCAGCGGTAACGTTATGTTTATCGGACAGTTAACAGTCTTTGTCGTTTAGATTTTGTTACCCATGCATCGAACAACAGTATATTCGTCGTGGTGTAAACACCTGCGTTATCGCAATGTTCAACAAGATGTTCGTCTTCCCACGCACCAGCTTATAACTCGGCGCTTGGTCTTTATCGATACGTTTTTCGCTGCCCTGCTCTGCCTTTAGTTTATCGAGTTTTATCGTCTTCTTCGTCTCTACTCGTCTCGTCTACCTGCTCAAATTTTGTCTCGCCCCTTTTGCGGCCTGGGCATCCCAGATGTCGAGGGACTCGGGTCTTGTTCTCCTCCCCGGCTGTTGGTATGGTGTCCTTTGCTGCTAACAATTCACCACGGGGAGTGAGGAGAGACCCGTCACGAGGCCAGGGCACGAGTGAGCCAGGAACCAAGAGTGAGGGCCAAGCGTAAGAGAGAGCAGAGAGAGAGCTAGATTGCTACCTGGGGCCTGCAGTTATACCCGTTGTTTTATCCCTTAACTGCGCGCCAAATCAGGTTAGTTCATTGTTCCAATTTTGGCGGGCTGTTTTATATAATTACAGCAATCTAAACTAACTCGATAGCAAAATACTGCAGATGCTGGAAATCCGAAATAACAACAGAAAATGCTGGAAAAACTCAGCAGGCCAGGCAACATCCGTGGAGAGAAATTAGAGTTGACGTTTCGGGTTGAAACCCGTTTTCAAAACTGGAAAGGAAATAAAATAGATCGAAGTCAGGGCTGCGATAGAACAAAAGAAGTAAAAGACCTCACCGTCCTCGGCCTCTTGCATTGTTCCACGGAAGCTCAACGTAAACTCGAGGAACAGCACCTCATCTTCCGATTAGGCACTTTGCAGCCTTCCGGACTCAATATCGAGTTCAACAATTTCAGATCATAACCTCGGCCCCCATTACATTTTTACTTATATTTTTTTCCACCCCTTTGTTTTGGGTCTTCCCTTCCCCCCCACCTTTCCTTTTTTTCTCTCTCTTCTCTCTCCCACATGGCAGCTGTCTCTTATCCTGCCAGTACACTTCACACCTAATCTCAGCCGTCTTTAGTCTCCACTGTCCTATTAGCATCTTGTCTGGTTTTGAATACCTCTTAATGTCTCTTTTACTTGTTTTGTTCTATCGCAGCCCTGACTTCGATCTATTTTATTTCCTTACCAGTTTTGAAAACGGATTTCGACCCGAAACGTCAACTCTAATTTCTCTCCATGGATGTTGCCTGGCCTGCTGAGTTTTTCCAGCATTTTCTGTTGTAATCTAAACTAACTGTTTTTAGATGGCCGTTTATCGCACCTAATGGCCTGATGTCCAAGCTGTATTGTTATTAATGCATTCTAATCAGCCTGTCCGGCCTCGATGGCTTCCTTACGCTGTTCCCAATTATTTATGCAGACGACTTGATGGCCTCAAGTATAGGCCCAACTAGTTCTGATCTGTCTACGATCTGGCTTAATGCATATTCTAAAGTTTGCTGTCTGCTTTTCCAAAACACAAATTCCTTTTCACAGAAACTGCATTTTAGGTTTCGATTTCCCCACAAGCTGCTTGTTCTGTGCTGCAGAGTTCAAGCTTTAAAAATCTTGCAGGCTTTTGACCACGAGGTGCGGATGCCATCTTTTGGGTACGCTTTTTTAAAATGTCCATGCAGGGTACCTTTTATTAATAACTTTGGGGAAATGTGGAAATTTTGCAAATCCTACACTCCCCCCTGTGATACTAAAACTTGCTTGAAGTATCATTCTTACAAGGTGAGCAAAATTTTTCTGACCCTCCATAGTCAACCTTCCCCTGTAATTACCTGTCTAACATACCCACGACACGTGCACTTCACATTCCGTGAAAATGTAGTGTACATAAGCATACATAGAATAACTACAGACTTTTACACACATCCAAGCATGGAGGGGTCCAACACCCCTGCACCACTTGGTACACATACATCTTTATTAAACACATCACAAAAAAGAAAATAACTTTATTAAAAACAACAAACACAAAAAAAAACAATCTTTAATTGAAAATACAAGGAAAAGGCCACCTTCACATAATGTTCCTTCCAGATCTTCTGGTTTCGGAACTCTAACAACTGCCCTTTTCCCTTACATTGAATACAAACTAGATACAACACTATCCCTAACTGGCAAACCACAAGAATGTGGGAAGCCAGTCTGATCCACGAAGGGACCTCTATGTTATTGAAAATGCCCCACCAGGGTGGAATCACAATATCCAATATCTTAGTCCCTATCTCTACTGTTTTCTGCTCTAGAGTGTAAAAATGTTTCTGTGAAACTATAACAGCCTTGAGTATTTTGGTAAGGTGTTCTGGGAGAGGGGGAATTTTGTAGCCAAAATGTGCTACGTACTTTTGCAAATTCGTAAAATTCTCCTTCACAGTGAGGTGAACAGTGGAGGGTTGAGGAATGGGAACAATTCACTCCTGGGCCACTTGAACTTCTGCCTTGGGTTTAAAATAGAAACTGCTGTCACTCACCGGACACCAGCTATGCTGTCCATGCTGGTAGTGGGACATGCCGGTGGTGACACAGTATGTCCCACCTCCTTTGTATGCTACCTGCGGGGGAACATGGCATTGTGCCATTGCATCCATGGTAAAATTTATAGGCTTCGTGGTTTATATTTTCTAGGGTCTCTCTGGTGTAGCGGGGACTTCTGCCATACAAGCGCCCTAGAGTATATCTTTAATTGGTGGTATTGAGTTAATTTAAATTAATTAAAGGGTAAGTCATGTCAGGACAGCCCAGCCCCATGTTATGCTCCACCTGCGCTATGTGGGAATTCAGGGACGCTGCCGGTGTCCCTGATGACCATGTGTGCTGGAAATGTATCCAGCTGCAGCTACTAGCAGACCGCATTGAGGCGCTGGAGCTGCGGAAGGATGAGTTTTGGAGCATTTGGGATGCTGAGAAGGTCGTGGATAGCATGTTTAGTGAGTTGATCACACCGCAGGTAAGGGCTGCACAGGCAGAAGGGAAATGGGTGACCATCAGGCAGAGCAGTAGAAGCAGGCAAGGTAGTGCAGGGGACCCCTGTGGCCATCCCCGTCTCAAACAGGTATACTGATTTGGATACTGTTGAGGGGGATGACTTACCAGGGGAAGGCAGCAGCAGCCAACTTCCTGGCACTAGGGGTGCTTCTGCTGCACAGGAAGGGAGGAAAAAGAATGGGAGAGCAATAGTGGTAGGGGATTCTATCGTAAGGGGAACAGATAGGCGTTTCTGTGGCTGTAGACGTGACTCCAGGATGGTTTTTTGCCTCCCTGGTGCCAGGGTCAAGGATGTCACTGAACAGCTGCAGGGCATTCTGAAGGGGGAGGGTGAACAGTCAGAGGTCGTGGTTCACATTGGGACCAACGACATGGGTAGGAAGAGGGATGAGGTCCTGCAGCAAGAATTTAGGGAGCTAGGTAGCAGATTAAAGAGCAGGACCTCAAAGGTTGTAATCTCTGGATTACTCCCGGTGTCACATGCTAGTGAGTATAGGAATAGGAGGATAGAGCAGATGAATGCGTGGCTAAAGAGTTTGTGCAGGAGGGAGGGCTTTAGTTTCCTGGATCACTGGGTCTGCTTCTGGGGAAGGTGGGACTTGTACAAATCAGACGGGTTGCACCTGAACCAGAACGGGACAAATATCCTTGCAGGGAGGTTTGCTAGCATTGTTGGGGGGGGGTGGTTAAACTAACTTGGCAGGGGGATGGGATACAGAGTGGAGCTATAATAGGGGGTGATGTACAGCCAAATATAGAGGAAAAAACAAGTCAGCTTGGAAGGCAGAGCAAATATGTAACGGCACAAGGGAGTATGGCAAGGCTGGATGGCATTTATTTTAATGCAAGGAGTTTTGCGAATAAGGTGGATGAACTGAAGGTGTTGATGAACACATGGGAGTATGATATTGTTGCTATCACGGAGACATGGTTGAGGGAGGGGCAAGACTGGCAGCTCAATATTCCGGGGTATAGAGTCTTCAGGCGAGACAGAGGGGGGGGGGTAAAAGAGGAGGGGGTGTCGCAATATTAATTAAGGAGTCAATTACTGCTGTAAGGAGGGATGATATATTAACAGGTTCCTCTAATGAGGCCATATGGGTAGAACTTAAAAACAAAAAGGGGGCAAGCACTTTGCTGGGAGTGTACTATAGGCCCCCAAACAGTCAGGGGGAGATAGAGGAACAGATATGTAGGCAAATCTCAGAGAAATTTGCAAATAATAGGGTAATAATAGTGGGGGATTTCAACTTCCCCAATATTACCTGGGATAGTCAGAGTGTGAAAGGCTTAGATGTTGCAGAATTCTTAAAGTGCATCCAGGAGAGCTTTTTGAGCCAGCAGGTAGAAAGTCCTACAAGAGAGGGGGCGGTACTGGACCTAATTCTAGGGAATGTGGCCGGGCAAGTGGTAGAAGTGTTAGTAGGTGAGCACTTTGGTGACAGTGACCATAATTCGGTGAGATTTAAGGTAGTCATGGAAAAGGAAAGAGATGGACCTGAAATAAAGATTCTAAATTGGGGGAAGGCCGATTTTAATATGATAAGGCAGGATCTAGCCAAAGTGGACTGGGATCAGCTACTTGTAGGAAAATCCACATCGGAGCAATGGGAGTCTTTCAGAAAGGAAATTGATAGAGTACAATGGCAACATGTTCCCGTAAAGGTCAAGGGTGGGACCAAGAAGCCCAGGGAACCTTGGATGTCAAGGGATATACGAGAATGTATTAGGAATAAAAGGGGGGCTTTTGGCAGATACAAAGGACTAAAGACAGAGGAAGCCCTAGAGGAGTATAAAAAGTGCAGGGGGATACTTAAAAAAGAAATTAGGAGAGCAAGGAGGGGCCATGAAATAACATTGGCGAGCAAAATAAAGGAAAATCCTAAGGTGTTTTATAAGTATATTAAGGGCAAGAGGATAACTAGGGAAAGAGTAGGGCCCATTAGGGACCAAAGTGGCAATCTGTGTGTGGAGCCAGAAGATGTAGGTGGGGTTTTAAATGAATTTTTTGCATCCGTGTTCACTATGGAGATGGACGATGTAGACAAAGAAATCGGGCAGGTGGACTGTGATATACTTGAACATATTAGCATCGAGAGGGAGGAGGTACTAGCGGTTTTAGCAGGCTTAAAAGTGGATAAATCCCCAGGCCCGGATGAGATGTATCCCAGGCTGCTGTGTGAGGCAAAGGAGAAGATTGCAGGGGCTCTGACACAAATTTTCAGAAGCTCTCTGGCCACAGGGGATGTGCCAGAGGACTGGAGAACAGCTAATGTAGTACCATTATTCAAGAAGGGTAGTAGGGATAAACCAGGGAATTACAGGCCAGTGAGCCTTACATTAGTGGTAGGGAAATTATTGGAAAAACTTCTGAGGGACAGAATTAGTCTCCACTTGGAGAGGCAAGGATTAATCAGGGATAGCCAGCATGGCTTTGTCAAGGGCAGATCATGTCTGACTAATTTGATTGAATTTTCGAGGGGGTGACTAGGTGTGAGGATGAGGGTAGTGTAGTGGATGTGGTATACATGGATTTCAGTAAGGCTTTCGATAAAGTCCCGCATAGGAGACTGGTCAAGAAGGTAAGAGCCCATGGGATCCAGGGTGACTTGGCACATTGGATCCAAAACTGGCTTAGTGGCAGAAGGCAGAGGGTGATGGTCGAAGGTTGTTTTTGTGACTGGAAGCCTGTGTCCAGTGGGATACCACAGGGATCGGTGCTGGGTCCCTTGCTGTTTGTGGTCTACATTAATGATTTGGATGTGAATGTAAAAGGTATGATCAGTAAGTTCGCAGATAACACGAAAATTGGTGGGGTGGTAAATAGCGAGGAGGGTAGCCTCAGTCTGCAGGACGATATAGATGGGTTGGTCAGATGGGCGGAACAGTGGCAAATGGAATTTAACCCTGAAAAGCGTGAGGTGATGCATTTTGGAGGGACTAACAAAGCAAGTGAATACACAATGAATGGTAAAACCCTAGGAAAGACAGAGTATCAGAGGGACCTTGGTGTGCATGTACATAGATCCCTGAAGGCAGCAGAACAGGTGGATAAGGTGGTTAAAAAGGCATATGGGACACTTGCCTTTATTAACCGAGGCATAGAATATAATAGCGGGGAGGTTATGATGGAGCTGTGCAAAACGCTGGTTAGGCCACAGCTGGAATATTGTGTGCGGTTCTGGTCGCCACACTATAGGAAGGATGTGATTGCTTTGGAGAGGGTGCAGAGGAGATTCACCAGGATGTTACCTGGGCTGGAGCGCTTCAGCTATGAAGAAAGACTGGACAGGCTGGGGTTGTTTTCCTTGGAGCAGAGAAGGCTGAGGGGGGACCTGGTTGAGGTGTACAAAATTATGAGGGGCATAGATAGGGTAGATAGAAAGGAACTTTTTCCCTTTGTAGAGGGGTCATTAACAAGGGGGCATAGATTCAAGGTAAGGGGCAGGAGGTTTAGAGCGGATTTGAGGAAAAACTTTTTCACCCAGAGGGTGGTTGGAATCTGGAACTCACTGCCTGAAAGGGTGGTAGAGGCAGGAACCCTCACAACATTCAAGAAGCATTTGGATGAGCACTTGAAATGCCATAGCATACAAGGCTATGGACCAAATGCTGGAAAATGGGATTAGATTAGACAGGGCCTGATAGCCGGCATGTGCGCGAGGGGCCGAAGGGCCTCTTTCTGTGCTGTATAACTCTAAGACTATGACTCTATGACTAGCAGCTCTGAACCCACACTGCGGTTTTGAATAGGCATTCAACTGCTGGGGACACAGGATTATGTGTGCTCCCCATCTCCGGCACCCTGAGAGGTCAGTACCTGTCATAGTGTGCTCCCACTTTATGATGTAAGGTGGGATTGCTGTGAAACGAATGTGTGCACCCCCTTGAATGACCCCAAAGTTCTCTACCCTGTACACCGGCGCGGGTCGGGCTGTCCTACTCATGACCGGCATCCTAACTACTATTCCCATGATTGTGTGGTTGGACCGTCCACAATCCACGGGGACTGGGTAGGCTTCGGAGGCTAGCCGGAGTTGGCACGAGCTTAATGCATTCTCAAATGGGTGGAGGGCTGCGAGGTGTTTGTTGCTGATCCAGGAGGGGATTAAACCCTATTTTAAATCCTCCAGATTACTGCGGCCCTCGCCCAGTAACCACGCCCCGTATAGCACGCACACCTCATTCTGTGCAGCCTGGTCAGAAGCATTTCTGTCCTCCCTTATGAGGGCATTTACAGTCTTTGCGTGCTTCTCCAACTCCGCTATGATCTCCTTTAAATGGACCGTCATGGCCTGGTCCTCATGCAACTCCGAGCCCACTACTTTATTCTCATCCATTAATATCTTCTTTAACTGTGTTTTTAAACCGTTTATCTGGGTCGGCAGCTCTATGTCATCCAAACTGTTGATGACAGAGGACCCAGTATTAAACGCAGTAAAAACATAATTCCATACTCCCCTTCTTTGTCTCCCTGCATTACCCAAAAACTCTCGGTGTGTGGTGTACAGTTCGGTTTTGTCCACATGGGCGAAATCGAACTCAAAACTTCTTGAACATGTCCTTTAATAACACACACTTAATCCTCCATGAGTCCTGGTATAGCTGCTCTGTTTCTTTGGGGCACCACTCCGGTAAATGTACCTCGGTGAGATTTAAAATCACGGAGGCTACCGCATAGTGTACCGTCTGGTACAGCACCTGATCGGTAGGTACTAATACCAACCCATCCCTGGTCCCTTGGTGGTGGTGGTGTAAGATCCGCAAAATTAATATTGTCAGATAAGGGTCCTTTGGCAGAAGAGGCCTTTACTTTTAAAAGACTGTTTTAAAAGAAGCCCAGGAAAAGGGGCATACAAAATGGCCGCCAGACCCCGTGACCAGCTTTTTGGACACTTTAAAATGGTTCCTGCAGTCCCCAGACAGCCTTTGTGGATTCAGCCCACAGTAAGTTCTGGAAGGCCGTTTCGGAGAAAATGAATCCAGACAGAACCACATACATATGGATTGGATGCAGATCCCGTCAGATCGGTCTGTAGATAAAGGCCATCTAAATGTTTACCCAGACAAAGGGAAACAGTTTTATATTCATATAAGGGGAGCATCAAAGACCCATTAAAGACATCAAGAAGACATTCAAAACAATACCAGGTCATTCCAGACCAGAGATGGCCATCACCGGCCATCCCGAAAGCAGTTTAAATATAACAACTACCCAGCTGTGCTACAAGCCCACCAAACGTTAAACAAAGACTAACCTTGATTTGGCAGGAGATAAAGGCCTCTTTTGAGAAGTATATCTGGGAGACCCGGGGTAGCGCTCAAGGTTCGGAAAACTTCGATGTTCTGAGAAAGATCGAGGTGCTGAGGAGGTTCACAAGACTGGTTGCTTCAGCTGGGGGAATCATCCTTCGCAGATCACCAGCTAGGAAGGGCTGGAGAAGAAAGAACATCGCCAGCCATCGACAACGCAGCCCTGTTCGGTGCAGAGTTTGGGTGGGGACGACGAGGTTCGAGATGGGAGATCAAGTCAGCATCTAGCCCCGGGGTAACTATCGGGAGATCATCGACCAACCCCGGGACGCTGATGAGACAGGAAGAGGCCTATATGAAAATGGTCAAACAGTAGGTCTCGCCCCGCATCAACTTCCAGGCCTGCTGGCATCCAGCCTGTCCGTGATCTTCACCTCGAGGGAGGAGAAGGTGTGTCACAGCTCGTTGCGTTCCGCTGACCACGTGGAGACAGGACGCCTGAAAGGATCAAAACGCAGACCTGTTTCAAAACTCTCGCAGTTCCTAACTGGATTGGTGAGCATGTTTCTGGCCCCTCACAATCTGATCTAGATAGGTTTAGGGGGTGGGCATTTAAGGGGTAATTTTTAACAATGAGCTGCTGTCCCTCGATGTTCCGTGTGTTTCCCCATTTCATGATGACTTTTGTAAAGTATAATATGGCTGTATCTATCTCAGTTAGTAAAGTATTATGAATTTGTTTTTCCCTCCCATGTACCTTTTATTGACTTGCATTTGATTTGTGTTCTCTATGCAATAAAATTTCATTTAGTTTCCATTAAAACTGGTCTATTGAGTATTCTCTACATTGTAGTTCCTGCATCAAAGTCCAATGTCTAGAACCTAAGGGGCGAGTGGGTCGAACCACTCAAGGTTTTACTATGCAAGAGAGAGAGGCCTCTAGAGAGAGAAACCTCTGCGATCGAAAGCCCCTTTACAGAAAATGGCGACCTCGTCAGGACACTGGCAGCAGGATTGCAATGTATTAGACCCAGGTTTGAATGGACAAAATGTTATGGATGAGAGGATGGTGGATTATGTCTTTGGAAAGGTAAATCTCACTAAGCAGTGGATTTCCGATCTCTTACTGCATGGGCGTCCGGTAGACGCAGCCATCAGGTGGACAGAGAGCAAAGAACATAAAAAGTCAGTGGAAAAGGCAGTGTGGCTAATGTGTTACAAGAAACAAGGCCAGATTTTGGACAGAGTTGTTACAGCACAGGCAGCCAAGATCACTGCCCAGGAAGCAGAAATAGAGGAAAAGGCCATGGGTGGGGAAAAACTCATCACAGCGCTTCACGCACTGAATCAGGAACGCCAAGTTGTAGCCAGCCAACACCAGGCTAGAATAGAGTACCTGGAATGCCAGGTTACTGAGGCAAAGATACACGAAGCGAGAATACGGGAGAAAAACACCTGCCTCGCACAACAGCTAAGAGCGCAGGAGGAGAGAGTAGTAGAGGTTAAGGCAGCTTACAAGCAGGCCCTTGAGCATGGGTTCGAGAGTGCCGACCATGGCCCCTGCCAAAAGACCATAGAGGACCTGAGAACGGCCTTGGTTAAGGCAAAAGGCATGGTATGCCTCGTAAGCCCAAAAGCAAGTCACATAGACTTTTTGCAGGAATCCAAACATCCAATTCCTTGTGAAGTAGTTGTGGCACCAGCCACTGAGCCCTCAGCCCTGCCGAGCTATAGTGAGGCTTGGCCCGAAGGGGGGGTGGTTAAAGAAAGGGTAACCATGGTGGAGCAGGAGGAGGAACAACCCCTGGTAGTAAAGCCGGAGCCGGCACCAATGTGTCCTACTCGGCACCAGAGGTTCGGTGCCACCACCGCAAATGGCGATGTGGGACCCCACATGAACCAACTCGTGGTGCCCCATGGTGCCCAACAACTCAGAGCAATGATAAGCCACCTCCCAAAACTCTCCGAGAAGGGAGATCCCTCAGTCCATTTCAGGGAGGTAGAGGAAACAGCCGCCATCAATGATTGTGATGATCTTGAACAGGCAAAGATGCTGCTCTTCTCCCGGGATAGCACAATCCTTCAGTGCCTCTCAGACGGGAGTAAGAGGGGACGGACAGGGTATGTGGAACTCAGGGATGAGGTCTTGGAGGTTCTGGGAGTGGACGACGGTAATCCGTTCCTCTGCGTGGAAGGGACTGTGCAGCTAACTGGAGAACGCCCGCGGGTTTTCGCAGAAAGGCTGTGGCTAGTGTATCGGCGCAGTTGTCCGGGCATGCCGGAATGGGCCGCAATGACCGCTGAACAGCGGGTTCATTGGCTCCGTTGTCTGGTTGCTAACAGCTTGCCCCAGATACGGACCCAAGCCAAATCTTGGTTTGACCCCCAAGGTCCCGGTATCACGGAGGAGACAGTGCTCCGACAGCTTAACATTGCGTACAAGAACTGTAGAAGTCAGGAGGCACCTCCCTCTAAGGGAAAAGTGCATGAGGCAAAGCCCGCAGCCCCAAGCAAGAAGGAGTGGCGTCAGGAGGGGAATTGCCCTGCCCAAGCCAAGCTCAATTGTTACGGGTGTGGGAAGGATGGACATTGGCGCAGGGACTGTAAAAATACGTGGAAGGATAATAAGGGAAAAGCTCCCGCAGCCCAAGCCCAAGCCCAAGCCCAGACCGCCGCCCCAGCACAAGTCCAGATCCAAGACGCAGCCCCTGCCCCTGAAAGAGGAACTGGTGCAGCTATGGATCCCGCTGCGATAGAGTCAATTTTAGAGACAATGCGGTCTCTTATGATCTCGCAGGAGAGAGTAGCAGCCACCACCGGTCCTGTCGTTCTTACAAACCCGACCGTTGCACCCAAATGACTAGAGCCAGCGCAGCCCGTTTACCTTTGTGCGCTGCGATATGATGTATGGAGGCGACCCCTCATGGAGATAGAGGTAGAGCAGGAAAAGCGAACCTATCTGTTGGATACGGGGGCATCGTGCACCATGATTCACACAGACAACCCTTCCACCTCACCTCTGTCCACCGGGGTCCCATATATTCTGTCGGGCTTCACAGGCAAAGAACAGGCTGGTGCATTTTCCATCCCCCTCTCCATTTGTTTAGGACCACTCCACACCAAGTGGAAGTGTATACTGATGAAGTGGGAGGTGGGGGTGGAAAAGTAATCCTTGGGTCCGATTTCTTAGCAGAACACGGGATCCTCGTGGATCTAAGAAATCATTGTCTTTGGGGAGCGGGTAAGGGTAAGAAGGGCGAGGTAGTCATCATCCCAGGAAAGGATGGGAAAGGGACCCTATGTACCGTGAAGCCAAAAGAGGGCTACGACCTCGAGCTCATGGTCGCAAGTGTCCCACAAGATCTGCAGGCATTCGTGTCAGACCACCTGACTATGTTTGCCACTCACAAACACGATTGCGGGAGGGTCACTGGGTTTGAGGTCAGAGTAGACGGGGATCCCATGGCCCGACCCCAAAAACAGTACAACTTTCCCAGGGAAGCGGAGCCTGACATGGAGACTGCAATGTCTTCACTGGTGCAGCAGGGTGTGTTGAGACCGATGTAAACTCTCCTTTGTGGCCGGTGAAGAAGCCGGACAATTCTTGGAGAGCCACGGTGGACTACAGAGTCCTCAATAGCAACATCCCAGCCTGCGCGCCAACGGTAGCAGCAGTTGCCGACCTGATAGGGACTATCCCAGCATCCGTGACCACATTCACGGTGCTGGATATTTCCAATCGGTTTTGGTCCATCCCTTTAAGGAGGGAGGATCAGTACAAGTTTGCCTTTACTTTTAAAGGGCAACAGTACACCTGGAACTGCTTGCCACAGGGTTTCCATAACAGCCCCAGCATTTTTCATCAATGTATGGCAGAAAGCTTAAAGGAGTTTAGCCAGCCCAATCAGCTAGTGCAGTATGTGGACGACCTGCTCCTGTTCACAGATTCCAGAGAGGAGCATGGCCCACTATTGGCCAAGCTATTGGAGCTGTTAGGCAGAAAGGGTTTCAAGGTAAACCCAAAGAAAGCACGGATCGGCCAGCAGGAGGTAAAATTCCTGGGTCTGACCATCCGCGCTGGAGAGCGAGCCATAGACAAGGCTAGACGGGAACCGGTGCAAGACCCACCGGTCCCCACCATCTACGTAGTGGAGGTGCCCCGGCGCAGTAAATGGTTTCACGTAAATCAGTGCAAACTATTTAAGCCGGGTGCAAAAGAGCCAACAACCGAAGTCAGGTCTGAGGGTAAAAATCCTCAGCCTGAGGCGTGCAATAAGTCACAGACCACACAGGCTGGAACCGCAGCCTGCTTGAAGGGAGAAGCTGTCCCGCCCACCTGGGAGGTTTCCCCATTGGCCTGGGACTCGGACGAGGAGGAGCCCGAAGACCAAGGCCCTCCTCCTGATCCGAACGCCATCGGGGGGGAGCCCGAACAGCTAGGCCCCGCCTCTGACACGATTCTGGAGGAGGTGGAGTCGGAGGACGGAGATCCCGCCCTCGACTCAAGTTTGGGGGAGGTAGAATTTGGGGGCGGAGGGAGAAGTCATCTGCCACAGACCCAAATCCCAAAGGGGCGGAGCCTGAGGAAAGGGAGCCGAAGCCGGCAGTCGTGGAGGAGCCACGGGCTGTGAGGGCTAATGTCCCAACCACAGGTCCACTCGCTAAGGGAGCCTCGCCAAAGGTACCTCCTCGCAGATCGGCTCGAACGCCTCAGCCAAGGAAACTCTGGCCAGATTCCCGTTACCCCAGCCGACACAGACTTGGCAAATCCCTGGAAAAACGCAGTCCTCAATTGGCAGCAAAAGGCTGCGAGGGACCCAAGCTACAGGTCAATGCAGCCCTGCCACAGGGAGCGGTGAGCTGCAGTCCAAACAGGGATTAGACAGGCCGCCCGGGGACGGGCGGTGTTGTACATAAGTTAAGTTTAAGTTTAGTTAAGTTAAGGTGTGTAATTTTAAGATGATAATATGTATATGTAATAGTTTTGGAATCTGCCCAGCATGTGTGTTGTTTGGATCGAGGTTGAAAGACCCAATCATGCCTTCACCTAGGCCAGAATTTCTCGGGAGCCTGGCTGTATCGTTTAATTTGTTACAGGAACCAAAAGGATAATGACGGCGATTCTCGTCGCGTTCGCGGTGATTGGGTGTAGCCCGGCCTACCGGGGCTACACCAAGGACTCCATCGTGTATGGCTGTTCCGGGGACACAGCCCCCATCGCGACCGATGGGTCGGGCGTGTGTGACGTTGAGGAGACAGCTACCTATTTCCACGAAGGGAGGTGGCCAGGATGGCTGGGGTCGAACTCTACAGAATACTCCAGCCAGCCGGGTTTCGCATACAGAGAGACTTCTCTAATGTGTCCCAGGGTGAGGATCATTGCACCCAGAGTCAGCGTTACCGTCGGGAAAAGGATTTGTTTGAACTGTACGGGACATGTTCCTTTGGATAGATGGTGGTGGTTGCGCAAGTTGAGCAAAACCATGAAGAACTCCACGGTCGAGTGGGAGCGACTGGGTAACAATATCCATCGGACTATTACGGGGACTCATGGGGGATTGAGTGTCTGCTGGGACAAATGGTGGGAACCAGATGAGGGGATTTACATCTGTATGTGGGGTTCAGCACGCGTCTGCCCCACAGGCGTCTCCATCTTTTTCCAAAGACAGTGGCAGGATGCTGGAAAAGGGATGAGATGGGACGTCAGCACACGGGCGTGCGGAGTCCCATAATCTCAGATCCCAGTAAACGTCACTGAGCTCATCACCCGCCCCCGCAAGCCCCTGCCCATGATTCCGGTAGCCAAAGCCCGCAAGGAAGGGTGCCCCACCACTACCAAAGGACCCGGGAATGGATTGGTATTAGTGCCCACATGTCAGGTGCTGTACCAAGGGGTGCACTACGCGGTGGCCTCAGTGATTTTAAACGTCACCGAGGTGCGATTGCCAGAGTGGTGCCCCAAGGAAACGGAGCAATTGTACCAGGTCCTGTTAACAAACATGTTCAGACAGTTTTATGAGTTCGACTTTGCTGATGTCGACAGAGCCAGACTGTACACCACACCACATGAGGTTTGGGACAGGGTAGGGAGACAAAGAAGGGGTACAGTAAATGATATTTTTACAGCTTTTAACACAGGGACTTCCGTCATCAACACTCTGGATGACGTGGAGCTGCAGACTCAGATCAATGATTTAAAAGGGCGGTTAAGAAAGATACTGACGGATGAGAATAAGGTAGTGGGTTCTGAGTTACATGAGGACCAGGCCATGACACTACACTTAGAAGAAATTATAGCTGAGCTGGAGAAACACACGAAAATGGTAAATGCTCTCATCAGGGATGATTGGAATGCATCAGATCAGGCTGCGCAGAATGAGGCGTGCGTGCTGTATGGGGCGTTGTTCACTGGGCGAGGGCCGCAGTAATCTGGAGGATTTAAAACAAGGTTTGGTCCCCTCCTGGATCAGCAATAAGCACCTCGCAGCCCTCCACCCTTTTGAGAATGCATTAAGTCCGTGCCAGCTCAGACTAGCTTCAGAGGCCTACCCAGTCCCAGTGGACTGTGGGAGGTCTAATCATACCATTATGGGTATAGTGGTAAGAATGCTGGTTATGGGAAAGACAGCAAAACCCACCTCAGTATTACATGGTGGAGAACATTGGAGTCATTCAAGGGGGTGCACACATTCGCAACACAGCGGTCCCACCGTACGTCATTCGATGGAAGCATGCAATGACGGGTACCGACCTCTCGGGGTGCCGGAGCTGGGGAGCACACATCAACCTGTGTCCCCAACACTTGAATGCCTATTCGAAACCACAGTGCGGTTTCAGAACTGCTGGCGCGAAGCCTATAAATTGCACTATGGAGGCAATGGCACAAGGCCATGTGCCCCCGCAGGTGACATACCTAGGAGGTGGGACATACTGTGTCACCACTGCAGCGCCCCACTACCAACATGGACAGCACGGCTGGTGTCCGGTGAGTGACAGCAGTTTCTGCTTCAAGTGGCCCAAGAGCGAATTGTCCCCATTCCTGAACCTTCCACTATTCTCCTCACTGTGAAAGAGAATTTCACCGATCTGTAACGATTCGTTGCACATTTTGGGTATATCATTCCCCCTCTCCCTGAACACCTCACCAAGATACTAAAAGCCGTTGCCGTTTCACAGAAACATTTTTACACGCTGGAGCAGAAGACGTTAGAATTAGGGGCAGACATATTAGATATAGTGACCCCACAGTGGTGGGACCTGTTCACTAATATAGAAGTCCCTTCTTGGATTAGGATAGCCTCCCACATCCTTGTAGTGTGTCAGGTTTTTATCATAATTTATTTACTGTTTGTACACTGTAAAAAGGTCAGACATTCGCAGAAGTATGAGAACAGAGGAGAATGGAGGGAGCATTATGTGCGGGTAGATGAGGAGACACCCGTTTAGTTTCGCTGCTATGTATAAAGTTAAAGTTTCCCTCCCTCCTTTATGTTTGATGTTTGTTCATGTGCAATTTTGTTTGTATTTTATTTTTATTATTGAAGTTCATTAAGTGAGTTGTTGTTAATAAAAGATAATGGGCTAGAAATTCACTTTGGGCCCGCCAGCTGGCTAGCGCCCAGAAGTTAGCGCTGCGCGCGGAGCCAGTTGCGCCCGTCAGAAATTCAGTTTCTGCGCCCCAAGTCGAAACCGGCCGCTGTTCCAGGGTGTGCCCGCCCCCACTTGGGGCGCTGAAACTGAATTTCAGCACGCTAGGTGCCGCAGCGCCACCCGCTGCGGAGCGGCAGGCTGCGGTACTGCAGGCCTTCCTCCTTCTCTTAAGGGGGAGGTGCCTGCAACGGGGTGATCACCGCTTGAAAGTGCCGGCAAATGAGCCCGGCACCACGGAGAAGTGCCGGGCTCCCGGAAAACAGCCGGCAATGCCGGAGGGGGAGGTGGTGGAGGAGGCCGGGGAAGGAGGTGCGGGCAGGCGGCCTCCGAAAAAGCGGCCGGCCGCACCTCCGCCTTAACTCGCCCCACTAAGGCTGCAGGACGGCCCCGTCTTCACATCGTTGTATGCGGCCGCTGCGGAAGAGGCGGCCGCAACTAAATATGGGGGTCGGGCCGGTAGCGGGGCGGAACCGGGGCACTGCGCACACCGATGACGTCATCGGTGTCGGCGCAGCGCTACCGGCTACCGCCGCCATTACCGCAGCGCTGAATATCAACGCAAACTCCTCAAGTGGCGCAGAAGCCCTTTTTGGGCGGTAAGTGGGCGCAAAGCCCACTGAATTTCTAGGCCAATGTGTACGAACCAGGTGGTGTAGGGGTGTTAGGCCCCCCTCCATGCCTGGAAATGAGTGTGTCAGATTTTAAATCCAATGTATTGCCATCTATAGATGCTGAATGTACACTGTAGGTTTTCTGAAATGGGAAATACATGTGTTGTGGGATCATAGATAGGTAATTACAGGGGATGGTTTGATTGTGGCGAGTCAGAAAATTTTGCTCACCCAGATTTATGATACTTCAAGCAAGTTATAGTATCATCAGGGGGGACTTTAAGATCCGCAAAATTAATATTGTCAGATAAGGGTCCTTTGGCAGAAGAGGCCTTTACTTTTAAAAGACTGTTTTAAAAGAAGCCCAGGAAAAGGGGCATAAAAAATGGTCACCAGACACCATGACCAGCTTTTTGGACACTTTAAAATGGTTCCTGCAGTCCCCAGACAGCCTTTGTGGATTCAGCCCACAGTAAGCTCTGGAAGGCCGTTTCGGAGAAAACGAAACCAGACAGAACCACATACATATGGATTGGATGCAGATCCAGTCAGATCAGCCTGTAGATAAAGGCCATCTAAATGTTTACCCAGACAAAGGGAAACAGTTTTATATTCATAAGGGGATCATGAAAGACCCATTAAGAACATAAGAACATAAGAACATAAGAAATAGGAGCAGGAGTAGGCGAATCGGCCGCTCGAGCCTGCTCCGCCATTCAATAAGATCATGGCTGATCTGATCCTAACCGCCAATCCACTATCACAGAACCATCTCCTGAATCTAACAGAATTAGACACACGAAATAGGAGCAGGATCAGGCTACACGGCCCCTGGGCCCGCTCCGCTATCCACAGGGCCATGACCGATCCGAACCTAGACTCATGTCCAAATTCCTGCCCGCTCCCCATAACCCTTAATTCCCTTTACTTCTAGGAAACTGTCTATTTCTGTTTTAAATTTATGTAGTGATGTAGCTTCTACAGCTTTTTGGGGCAGCATATTCCATGGACCTACCACCCTCTGAGTGAAGTAGTTCCTCCTCATCTCAGTTTTGAAAGAGCAGCCCCTTATTCTAAGACTATGCCCCCTAGTTCTAGTTTCACCCATCATCGGGAACATCCTCCCCGCATCCACCCGATCCAAACCCTTCACAATCTTATATGTTTCAATAAGATCGCCTCTCATTCTTCTGAACTCCAATGAGTAGAGTCCCAATCTGCTCAACCTCTCCTCATATGTCCATCCCCTCATCCCCGGGATTAACCGAGTGAACCTTCTTTGTACTGACTCGAGAGCAAGTATGTCCTTTCTTAAGTATGGACACCAAAACTGTACGCAGTATTCCAGGTGCGGTCTCACCAATACCTTGTACAACTGAAGCAATACCTCCCTGTTTTTATATTCTATCCCCCTAGCAATGAAAGCCAACATTCCATTGGCCTTCTTAATCACTTGCTGCACCTGCATACTAACCTTTTGAGTTTCGTGCACCAGGACCCCCAGATCCCTTTGTACTTCAGTACTTTCCAGTTTCTTGCCATTAAGATAATAACTTGCTCTACGATTTTTCCTGCCAAAGTGCATAACCTCACACTTTCCAGCATTGTATTCCATCTGCCAAATCTCTGCCCACTTACTTAGCCTGTCTATGTCCCCTTGCAGGTTTTTTATGTCTTCATCACTCACTACTTTCCCTCCCATCTTAGTATCATCTGCAAACTTTGATATGTTACACTCGGTCCCCTCCTCCAAATCGTTAATATAGATTGTAAAGAGTTGGGGACCCAGCACGGACCCCTGCGGAACACCACTAGTTACTGATTGCCAGTCTGAGAATGAACCATTTATCCCAACTCTCTGCCTTCTGTTAGATTACCAATCCTCTATCCATGCCAGAATATTACCCCCAATCCCGTGATTTTTTGTCTTAAGCAATAATCTTCTGTGTGGCACCTTGTCAAATGCCTTTTGGAAGTCTAAATACACTACGTCCACTGGTTCCCCTTTATCCACCCTATATGTTACTTCCTCAAAGAACACCAGCAAATTTGTTAAACATGACTTCCCCTTCATAAAACCAGGCTGAATTTGTCTTATTAAATTATGATTATCTAAATGTCCTGTTACTGTCTCCTTAATAATGGACTCCAAAATTTTACCTACCACAGATGTTAGGCTAACCGGTCTATAGTTTCCAGCCCTCTGTCTACTGCCCTTTTTAAATAAGGGTGTTACATTAGCAGTTTTCCAGTCTGCCGGGACCATTGCCGAGTCCAGGGAGTTTTGGAAAATTATTACCAATGCATCCACAATCCCTACCGCCACTTCCCTCAAGACCCTAGGATGTAAGCCATCAGGTCCAGGTGATTTATTCGCCTTGAGTCCCATTATTTTACCGAGTACCACTTCCTTAGTGATTTTGATCGTGTTTAGCTCCTCCCCCCCTTTAGCCCCCTGTTTGTCCAGTGTTGGGATATTCTTCGTGTCTTCTACTGTAAAGACTGATGTAAAATATTCATTCAGTGTTTTTGCCATCTCCATATTTCCCACCATTAATTTCCCGGTCTCATCCTCTAAGGGACCAACATTTACTTTAGCCACCCTTTTTCTTTTTATATAACTATAAAAACTCTTACTATCTGTTTTTATATTTTTTGCTAATTTACTTTCATAATCTATCTTCCCTTTCTTAATCAATCTTTTTGTTATTTTTTGCTGTCTTTTAAAGTTTTCCCAATCCTCTATCCTCCCACTAGATTTGGCTACCTTATATGCCCTTGTTTTTAGTCGAATACTATCCTTAATTTCTTTACTTAGCCACGGATGGCTGTCTTTTCTTTTACACCCTTTTCTTCTCAGTGGAATATATATTTTTTGGAAGTTGTAAAATAACTCCTTAAATGTACACCACTGATCATGTATCGTCTTACCCTTTAATCTATTTTCCCAATCCACTCTACTCAATTCCGCTCTCATACCTTCATAGTCTCCTTTATTCAAGCTTAGCATGCTTGTTTGAGAACCAACCTTCTCACCCTCTAATTGAATATGGAATTCAACCATGTTATGGTCACTCATTCCAAGGGGATCCTTTACTAGGACATTTTTAATTAATCCAGTCTCGTTACACAGAACCAGATCTAAGGTTGCCTGCCCCCTGGTCGGTTCAGTTACATACTGCTCAAGAAACCCATCCCTAATACACTCAATGAACTCATCCTCAAGGCAGCCCTGCCCAATTTGATTTGTCCAATTAATATGATAGTTAAAATCCCCCATAATTATAGATGTTCCCTTATTACAAGCCTCAACTATTTCCTGATTGATACTCCGTCCAACAGAGTTGCAACTGTTCGGAGGCCTATAGACTACGCCCACTAGTGTTTTTTTCCCCTTATTATTCCTTACCTCCACCCAATCTGTTTCATTATCCTGATCTTTTGACCCAATATCATTTCTCTGTATTATAGTGATTCCTTCCTTTATTAACATAGCCACCCCACCTCCCCTTCCTTCCTGCCTGTCCTTCCTGATCGTTAAATAACCTGGTATGTTTAATTCCCAGGCATTGTCACCCTGCAGCCATGTTTCTGTAATGGCCACAAGATCATACCCATATGTAGTTTTTTTACCATTAACTCATCTATTTTGTTACGAATGCTACGTGCATTCAGATAGAGAACTTTCAAAGATGTTTTGTGACACTTAGTTCCTGCTTTTGCCCTTTTTATTACTTTACCTTTTACTCCATACCTTCTGCCCCTTCCTGACATGCTCTGGTTTTTAATTTCCCCACTGCTACCTAAGTCTATGACCTTCTCTGTTGTCATTTGTATTATTTGCTCTCTAGGAACCTCTCCCCCACTAGTTAGTTTAAAGCCCTCTCTACAGTCCTAGTTATATGATCCGCCAGGACTCTAGTCCCAGCACTGGCCAAGTGAAGCCCATCCCAATGGAACAGCTCCCTCCTGCCCCAGTACTGGTGCCAGTGTCCCAGGAAGCAAAACCCATTTCTCCCACACCAGTCTTTGAGCCACGCATTTAACTCTCTAATTTTATTTGTCCTAGCCAAATTCGCTCGTGGCTCAGGTAATAATCCAGAGATTATTACCCTTGTGGTTCTGCTTTTTAATTTGGCCCCTAGCTGCTCAAACTCCCTCAGCAGAACTTCCTTCCTTGTCCTATCTATGTCGTTGGTACCAACATGGACCACGACAACTGGATCCTCCCCCTCCCACTCCAAGTTTCTCTCCAGTCCAGAGGAGATGTCCTTAACCCTGGCACCGGGCAGGCAACACAGCCTTCGGGACTCTCGCTCTCGGCTGCAGAGAACTCTATCTATCCCCTAACGATAATATCCCCTACCACTACGACATTTCTTTTAACTCCCCCCACTTGAATGGCCCCCCGCTCCACGGTGCTGTGGCCAGGTTGCTCATCCTCCCCGCAGTCCCTGTTCCCATCCTCACAGGGAGTAAGAGCCTCGAACCTGTTGGACAAGTGCAATGGCTGCGGCTCCTCCAAAACTACCTATGAATTTTATTATGAATTTGTTTTTCCCTCCCATGTACCTTTTATTGACTTGCATTTGATTTGTGTTTCTCTAGCAATAACATTTCATTTTGTTTCCATTAAAGCTGGCCTATCGAGTATTCTCTACATTGTAGTTCCTGCATCAAAATCCAGTGTCTAGAACCTAAGGGGCGAGTGGGTCGAACCACTTAAGGTTTTACTGTGCAAGAGAGAGAGGCCTCTAGAGAGAGAAACCACTTCGATCTAAAACCCCTTACAGTGGGGCACCCTTCCCTGGATAACCTGGCCGCCTGCGCTGTGGGCGGGGCACAAGCTGAGTGGCATTGACTGGGATCGGGGTGTACGGGACCGCACACACCTTCAGGCTGGTATCCCACTTCATCCCCTCCCCGGCGTCTTGCCACTGCCTGTGGAAAACAATGGATATGCCTGCGGGGCAGACGCTCTCTGACCCCCACATACAGATATAAATCCCTTGATCCGGATCCCACCACTTGTCCCAACACACACTTAATCCTCCATGAGTCCCTATAATCGTTCGGTGGGTATTGTTCCCCAACCGTTCCCACTCGACTTCGGGGTTCCTCATATCTTTGCTCAGCTTCCTGAGCCACCACCACCTATCCAGAGGAATGTGTCCTTTACACGTTAAACATATACGCTTTCCAACGGTGACGCTGACCCTCGTGGTAACGACCCGTACCCTGGGGCACAGGATGGAGGCTTCCCCGTACGTGAATCCGGTTTGGCTGGAATACTGAGATGAATTGGACCCCAGCCATCCTAGCCACCTACCCTCGTGGACGTAGACGGCGGTCTCCTCCGCATCCCGTTCTCCGCTTCCGTCGGTTGCTATGGGCGCCCTGCCTCCCGAGCACCCGTAGATGTGGGAATCTTGCACATCACCTTGCCTTCCGACGCTCATCCCAATCAGGGCAAATAGGACTACGATCCCCTTCATCCTGAAAGTCTTTCTTCAAAAAGATATAAATACATGCAGCCAGGTCCCCAAGAGATTCTCTGGCTTGGTGAAGCATGGTCGGGCCCCGCGACCTCGACCCAAATATATACACTCTTGGCAGATTACTACTTAACCTAAACTATCCATCACCTTAATTTAACTTAAGCTAAAACACCCAAACTTAAGCTGAATACCTAACTTAACAATAACCAAAACTTAAACTACCTAAACTATGTACAACCGCTGCCCGTCTCTGGGCGGCCAGGCTAATTCCTGGTTGGGCTGCGGCTCACCGCTACCTCCGGCGTGGCCGCACTGTCCTGCATGGTTGGTCACTCGCAGCCAGTGGCTACTGGCTGAGGACCTCTGTCGTTGGACCTCCCCCTAGCTCGAGGGGCGGCCCTTGGTAACTGGAGAGCTGGCGACCATGGCTTTCTCGGCTGGGGCATCCGTGGTGACCTTCTGGGGGTTTTGGTGGGTGAGGCTTTCTTGGCCAATGGGCCTTTAACACGAACCGCCGTTCCCTCAGACTTGACCTCTCCCGAACCTGGGACAGGGGCAGGTAACTCTTCGCAGCCTGTTGCTGCAAGCTGAGAGTCTCCGCCCCCAGGTCCCATGGTTCGGTCCGGGGCGAGGTTTTCGGCCTCAGGTCCCTCCCTCTCTACACCTGGGTTAGGGGCAGGGTTTTCACCCTCAGGCCTCTCCCCCTCGTCTGGATCCCAGAAGAGTGGGGGAGTGTCCCAATCGATGGGCGGGATGGCCCCTCCCTTTGAGCAAGCCACAGCGCCTGCCTGTGCAGTCTGTGAACTCGCTCCTGCTGCAGGCTGGGGATCTTTATCCTCAGACCCTACCCCAACTGGCTGCTTTCCCCTTTCAGGTCTGAACAGCTTACACTGGTTGATATGGAACCATTTTGTATGCCGGTGCATCTTCATGGCGTATATCATGGGGCTGGCTTTATCTACAATGCTGTAGGGCCCCATGTACAATGGTTCCAAACTTCCTACTCAGGCATAGTTTCTTACCATAACCTAATCTCCTACCTCCCACTCGTAGTGCTTTCTGGGTTCGAGCAGCAATCGGTTACTCCGATGCTGCCTTCTCATGTTCCCAGCCGCCTGCCCATGGACCTGCTTCAGGTGCTCAAAGAGATTTCGGACGAACCTGTCCCGGTTTACCTCTCTGAGCTGACCCTCCGTGAGCACCAGGGCTAGTACATGGGTGGGGGTCCACCTAACCCTGCCAGTCATTAGCTCGTACGGGGAATACCCCATGCTTTTAGACTGGCTGGCCCGGATCCCCATCAAAACCAACGGTAGGACTTCGGCCCATTTACGGGGCGAGTCCACCGTTTCCTTCCTCACCCTTTCCTTCAGGGTCCTGTTCATATGCTCCACAATCGCTGATGACTGGGGGTTGTGGGCCACATGACATTTCCCCTCAATGCCTAACAACATAAGGGTCTTCTGCATCACCTGTCCAGTGAAGTGACTCCCTTGGTCGGACTCCACATACTGTGGTAGTCCCCACCTTGAGAACACTTCCCGGACCAGGATCCTGGCAGCAGCCAGAGCTGTGGCTGTCCTGCAGGGGAAGGCCTCTACACATTTGGCGAACACGTCCACCAGGACTAGGCAGTACTTATAGCCTCCCTGGGCGGTGGGCAGGGGCCCGATGTAGTCCACCCATATCGACTGCCATGGTCCCTCTACCCTCCTGACGTGTCCCATAGGTATCTTCCTTTTGTGGGGGCCAGGGTTACTCGCAGCGCACACAAGACAACCTGTACAGAACTCACAGACATGGTTCCTGAGTCCCGGCCACCATCCCACCTGTTCCACCTGCTACCAGGTGGTCTCAGGCCCGGGTTGTCCCACCCCTGGACCCTCATGGGCCAGTTGAAGGAATTCCCTCCAGTGCTGCTGCGGCACAACTCACTGCTCCCCCCGGAATAGCATGCCCTCTTTTACGGAGAGGGTTGCTGTGCCGTATGGACCCTCTCCCCCTTTTCCCTCAGTTACTGCACTGAGGACTGCTTTGAGGACGGGGTCTTGGGCTTGGACCATCTTAAGGTCCGGGGCTATTGGTACCCCTACACTCCCTTGGGTCCCGTCCCTACCTCTGACCGCTGCCATGGGTCTGGACCCAAATAGGTCCCAGAAAGTGCCTATGTGTGCACCCTTCTTGGCGAGCAAGTCAGCCTGCTGGTTGCCTTGGCCGCGGGGTTCTGTGGAGAAATTGGCTTTCACCTTGTGGATGAAGACCTCCCCTTCCTCCCTCACTGCAGCCAGGATCTTTTCCAGCAGGGGTTTTACAGTGAGGGGTCTCCCGTCAGCGGAGGTGTATCCGCGGCGGGACCAGATGGCCAGGTACTCCGTACACGAATTGCACGTGAACATGCTGTCCGAGCAAATCACGTAGGGAGTGGGGTAGATTTTGGGGTGTGTAACGACGTACACTACCGCGGACAGTTCAGCCTGCTGGGTGCTCATGGTGCTGGGGAGCTTAAACGCCAGGGCAATGTTTGCCGCTGGGTCATAAACTCCACACCCCGTGAGACGCTCGCCAGCAGATACCGTGCTGGAACCGTCTACAAAGACCTCGCGGCCTGTGGGATGTATCCCGGCCCGTAAACCTATGTTCACTTCCCAAACCCTTCTATGGAACACCGGTGGGCTGTTCCAGGATATACCAGGTTGACTGCGAGCTTTGGCTCACAGAGGCCCTTCACCTTCAGATCCATCTATGAGAGGAGCAAGGTCCAGCGGGCAATGATGGCACTGCTCACTGTTCCATCATTGATCCTCCCATCTAGAAGCATCTGGGTGGGTGTGTGATGGATGAGGAGGGTGATGGGAGAGGTGCCTGTGAAGATCAGTAATCTCTTCACAGCCCAATGTGTGGCCAAGAGGTTCTGCTCACAGTTGGAGTAGCTCCTCTCCACATCCGTGAGTATCCTGGAGGAGTAGACCACCGGCCGTAGCCGACCGTGCCGCTCTTGGAGCAGCACAGCACTCAGGCTGTCTCCGCTGGCTGCTACCTCCAGGAAAAACTCTTTCACCCCATCTATAGCCCCTAGAGCTGGTGCGGTCTGCAAGTCTTTCTTGAGCCTGACAAATGCTGCCTGGCAACCCTCATCCCAATGCCACTCCACTCCCTTGTGTAGGAGTCGGAGCAGAGGGGCTGCAGTGGCTGCATAGCCCTCAATAAAGTCTCTGCAGTACCCGGTTAGCCCTAGGAATGACCTCACACCCGTTACTGTGTTGGGGACCGGTAGCTCTTGTACCACCTCCCTCCTAGCCTTACCTATGGCCCTTTCTCCAATGTGCATGGTCAGGCCTAGGAATTTTACCTCCTGCTGGCCGATCTGCGCTTTCTTTGGGTTTACCTTGAAACCCTTCTGCCCTAGCAGCTCCAGCAGTTCGGCCAATAGCGGGCCATGCTCCTCTTTCGAATCAGTGAACAGGAGCAGGTCATCCACATATTGAACCAACTGTCTGGGCTGGCTAATATCCCTTAAACTGTTGGCCATGCACTGATGTAAAATGCTGGGGCTGTAGTGGAAGCCCTGAGGCAAGCAATTCCATGTGTACTGTAAGATTTGCAAAATTTCTACTTTTCCCCAAAGGTTATTATTAATAAAAGGGACCCTGCGTGGACATTTTAATTAAAATGGGTACCCAAGATGGCGTACGCGCCTCGTGGCAGAAAGCCTGAGATTTTTTTTAAAACTTGGACTCTGCGGCACAGGCAGCTCATGGAGAAATCGAAACCAAAGCTGCAGTTTCTGTGAAGAGAGACTTTGCATTTTGAAAAACCAGACAGGACTGTGAATTATGTATTAGGCCAAATCGGAGACAGATCAAAACCCAGCTAAGCCTATAAGTAAGGCCATCAAGCAGTTTGCATAAATAATCGGGAACAGCTTAAGGAAGCCATTGAGGCTGGACAGGCCCATTAAGATGTATAAATAACAAAACAAGTCAATTATCAGGCCAGTAGATGTGATTACCGGCCATCTAAAAACATTTAGTGTAGATTGCTACCATTATTTAAAATAGCCCGCCAAGATTAAGACAAAGAACGAACCTGATTTGGCGCGCAGATAAGGGTCATCCGAAGGAGTATAACTGAAGGTCCCGGGTAGCAATCTCTCTCTCTGGCCTCTCTTCTTCTGCCTCCTCGCCCTCGTGGGTGCTGCTCTTCCCCCGTCCCGCGCTTACCCCCTGGCCTCTGCCCGTGCCTTTCCCCATTCCATCAGGAACGCCCGGCATTGCCCCAGGCGGATATGGACAATCCAGGCCAGGCGACGTGGGATGCGAGGAGGCGAGGAGGCGAGATGAATTGGGAAGACGAATTGGTAAGACGATTGAAGACAAGCTTCAAATGATCGGGCCT
This sequence comes from Somniosus microcephalus, assembly GCF_052327205.1. NCBI lineage: Eukaryota > Metazoa > Chordata > Chondrichthyes > Squaliformes > Somniosidae > Somniosus > Somniosus microcephalus. The sequence goes on along the minus strand of NC_140992.1, from coordinate 72,296,764 downwards.
TCAATTCAGCTAAACTGTGACTATCTTCATGCAAACTCCAACTGCCAACTGAGGAAGAGGAATCATCATCCCTGCGAGGTAAAATACCCAAGCAGAGACGTTAACTTTGGGGTACTCGTACCTGGACAATGCCCTTGCAGCACCCGGAGACCACGTGACGACGGCAGGCTCCAGAGAGCACAAAGAGCGAACCCCAAGCCCTACCGCTGTTTGAATCCAGCAGATCTTTGATTGGTGAGCATAAATTCTGGCCCCTCATAGCTTAATCTAGTTAGGTATAGGGGTGGGATAAGGATAAGGGGATTGTTAAGATAGTTGTTTTCCCTCGATGTGCTGTGTGTTCCCCATTCCCTGTATAAGTATAGATTTTTGTATTTGCCTGTAATTTTATACTAGTAACTTCTAGTAAGACTGTGTTAGCGGGCGAAATCTCGGTGGGAATCATGGAGCGGCGGTAGTACAAAAGGCTTCAAGAGACCAGGTAGGCCTCAGAGCATCAGCGGGCGAAATCTCAGCGGGAATCACGGCGCGGCGGCAGTACAAAAGGCTCCAAGAGACCAGGTAGGCCTCAGAGCATCAGCGGGCGAAATCTCAGCAGGAATCACGGAGTGGCGGCAGTACTAAAGGCTCCAAGAGACTAGGTAGGCCTCAGAGCGTCAGCAGGCGAAATCTCGGCAGGAATCGCGGAGCGGCGGCAGTACAAAAGGCTTCAAGAGACCAGGTAGGCCTCAGAGTTTACCAATCTCCAATCTCAGAGGGAAAGAAGTAAAAAGTAATCGAAGTGTGACGTCACCAGAATGCAGGTAAGTGATTGGTTGGTGAGTATTTCTCTCTTTATAAACTTTAACTCTGTGATTTATAGTTTCTAAATTCTCTGTGGTGTAGCGGGGACTGTTTATAAACCAAGGCCCTTAAATATATTATTTAATGGTAGTGTAATTGGTGGGATTGATTTGATTTAATTTAATTGCAATGAATTAAAGGGTAAGTCATGGCAGGAGAGCCCGGCCCCGTTGTATGCTCCTCCTGCGCTATGTGGGAACTCAGGGACACTTCCTGTGTCCCTGACAACTATGTGTGCAGGAAGAGTGTCCAGCTGCAGCTACTGGCAGACCGCATTGCGGCGCTGGAGCTGTGATTGGATTAATACTGGACCATTCGCGAGGCTGAGGAGGTCGTGAATAGCACGTTTGATCAGTTGGTCACACCGCAGGCAAAGGTTGGACATGCAGAAAGGGAATGGGTGACCAACAGACAGAGTACCAGGCACAGGCAGGTAGTGCAGGGGTCCCCTGTGGACATCCCCCTCTCAAACAGATACACCACTTTGAGTACTTTGGGGGGGATGGCTTACCAGAGGAAGGCAGCAGCAACCAACTTCCTGGCACCAGGGGTGGCTCTGCTGCACAGGACGGGAGGAAAAAGAGTGGGGGAGCTATAGTAATAGGGGATTCCATTGTAAGGGGAATAGATAGGCGTTTCTGCGGCCGCAAATGAGACTCCAGGATGGTGTGTTGCCTCCCTGGTGCAAGGGTCAAGGATGTCTCAGAGCAGCTGCAGAACATCTTGGAAGGGGAGGGTGAACAGCCAGTTGTCATGGTACATATATAAAAAGTGGGATGACGTCCTAAAATTGGAATATAGGGAGTTAGGAGGTAAATTATAAAATAGGACCTTAAAGGTAGTAATCTCAGGATTGCTACCAGTGCCACGTGCTAGTCAGAGTAGAAATAGAAGGATATTTCAGATGAATATGTGGCTAGAGGAATGGTGCAAGGGGGAGGGATTCAAATTCCTGGGACATTGGAACCGGTTCTGGGGGAGGTGGGACCAGTTCAAACCGGACGATTTGCACCTGGGCAGGGCCGGGACCGATGTCCTAGGGTGAGTGTTTGCTAGTGCTCTGGGGGAGGGTTTAAACTAAAATGGCAGGGGGTTGGGAACCTGAGCAAGGGGACAGAGGAAAGGGAAACAAGGATAAAAGCAAAAGATAGGAAGGAGAAAAACAAAAGTGGCAGTCAGAGAAATCAACGGTTTAAATCAAACATGGCCACAGTAAATAATAATTCTAATAGGTTAAGAGCATTAAAAAAACAAGCCTGAAGGCTTTGTGTCTTAATGCGAGGAGCATTCGTAATAAGGTGGATGAATTAGCTGCGCAAATAGATGTAAACGAATATGATTTGATTGGGATTACGGAAGCATGGCTCCAGGGTGGCCAAGACTGGGAGCTCAACATCCAGGGGTATTCAATATTCAGGAAAGATAGGCAAAAAGGAAAGGGAGGTGGGGTAGCATTGCTGGTTAAAGAAGGGATTAACACAATTGTAAGGAAGGATATTAGATCTGAAGATGTGGAATTTATATGGGTAGAACTGAGAAATACCAAGGGGGAGAAAACATTAGTGGGAGTGTTATATAGACCTCCAAACAGTAATGCGGAGGTTGGGGACGGTATTAAAAGGAAAATTAGAGAAGCGTGCAATAAGGGCACAGTAGTCATCATGGGTGACTTTAATCTACATATAGATTGGGCTAACCAAATTAGTAACAATACTGTGGAGCAGCAATTCCTGGAGTGCTTAAGGGATGGTTTCCAGGACCAATATGTCGAGGAACCAACCAGAGATCAGGCCATCTTAGACTGGGTATTATGCAACGAGAAAGGATCAAATAGCAATCTTGTTGTACGAGGCCCCTTGGGTCGGAGCGATCGTAATATGATCGAATTCTTCATTAAGATGGAGAATGAAGTAGTCGACTCAGAGACTAGGGTCCTAAATTTAGATAAAGGAAACTACGATGGTCTGAGGCGCGAGTTGGGTAGGATTGATTGGGGAATGTCACTCAAAGGGTTGATGGTGGATAGGCAATGGCAAACATTCAAAGACCGCATGGATGAACGACAAAATTTGTTCATCTCAGTTTGGCATAAAAATCAAACAAAAAAGGTGACTCAACCGTGGCTAACAAGGGAAAGTAGGGACAGCATACGATCCAAGGAGAGGACATATAAATTGGCCAGAAAAAGTAGTCAACCTGAGGATTGGGAGCAGTTTAGGATTCAACAAAGGAGGACAAAGGGATTAATTAAGAAGGGGAAAATTGAATATGAGAGTAAGCTTGCATGGAACATAAAAACTGACTGTAAAAGCTTTTATAGATATGTGAAGAGAAAAAGATTGGTGAAGTCAAGTGTAGGTCCGTTGCAGTCAGAATCAGGGGAATTTATAATGGAGAACAAAGAAATGGCTGACCAATTAAATACATATTTTGGTTCGGTCTTCACAAAGGAGGACACAAATAACCTCCCAGAGATGTTGGGGAACATAGGGTCTGATGAAAGGGAGGAACTAAAAGAAATCAGTATTTGTAGGGAAATGGTGTTAGGGAAATTGATGGGATTGAAGGCCGATAAAACCCCAGGGCCTGATAATCTACATCCTAGGGTACTTAAGGAAGTAGCCCTAGAAATAGTTGAAGCTTTGCTGATCATCTTCCAGCATTCGATGGAATCTGGAACAGTACCAATGGATTGGAGGGTAGCTAATGTTACCCCACTATTCAGAAAAGGTGGTAGAGAGGAAACAGGGAATTACAGACCGGTAAGCCTGACATCGGTAGTGGGGAAAATGCTAGAGTCCATTGTAAAAGATGTAATAGCAGAGCACTTGGAAAACAGTGACAGGATCGGACTAAGTCAACATGGATTTACAAAAGGTAAATCATGCTTGACTAATCTACTGGAATTTTTTGAGGATGTAACTGGTAAAATAGATAAGGGAGAACCAGTGGATGTGGTGTATTTGGACTTTCAGAAGGCTTTTGATAAGGTCCCGCAAAAGAGATTAGCGTGTAAAGTTAAGGCACATGGGAGTGGGGGCAAGGTATTGACTTGGATAGAGAACTGGTTGGCGGACAGAAAGCAAAGAGTTGGAATAAACGTGTCTTTTTCCGAGTGGCAAGCAGTGACTAGTGGGGTACCGCATGGATCGGTCCTTGGGCCCCAGCTATTCACAATATATATTAATGATCTAGACATGGGAACTAGGTGTAATATCTCTAAATTTGCCGATGACACAAAGCTGGGTGGGCGTGTGTGCTGTGAGCAGGATGCCGAGAAACTCCAGGATGATTTGGACAGGTTGGGTGATTGGGCAAAAGCATGGCAGATGCAATATAACGTGGATAAATGCGAGGTTATCCACTTTGGTGGCAAAAACGGAAGGCAGATTATTATCTGAATGGCAATAGATTGGGAGAAGGGGATGTGCAACGAGACCTGGGTGTCCTTGTGCACCAGTCGCTGAAGGTAAGCATGCAGGTGCAGCAGGCAGTTAAGAAGGCAAATGGCATGTTGGCCTTCGTAGCGACAGGGTTTGAGTACAGGAACAAGGATGTCTTGCTGCAGTTGTACAGGGCCTTGGTGAGACCACATCTTGAGTATTGTGTGCAGTTTTGGCCGCCTTATCTGAGGATGGATGTTCTTGCCATGGAAGGATTCAGCGAAGATTCACCAGGCTGATACCTGGGATGGCAGGAATGACTTATGAGGAGAGATTGGGTCGATTGGGCTTGTACTCGCTGGAGTTTAGAAGAATGAGAGGGGATCTCATTGAAACTTATAAAATTCTGGCAGGACTGGACAGACTAGATGCAGGAAGGATGTTCCCGATGGTCGGGGAGTCCAGAACCAGGGGTCACAGTCTAAGGATAAGGGGCAGGCCATTTAGGACAGAAATGAGGAGGAATTTCTTCACCCAGAGAGTGGTGAACCTGTGGAATTCTCTGCCACAGAAGATAGTAGAGGCCAATACATTAAATATATTCAAGAAGGAGTTGGATATTTTTCTTAAGGCTAAAGGGATCAAGGGGTATGGGGAGAAAGCAGGGTCCGGGTACTGAATTTGGATGATCAGCCATGATCGCATTGAATGGTGGAGCAGGCTCGAGGGGCCGAATGGTCTACTGCTGCTCTGATCTTCTATGTTTCTATGTATCTATGTTATTTTTCTGTTTAATAAAATCTTGAGTTTGCTCACATCCAAACCATCTGTCTACTCGAGTCTTTTCTGTATCGCCGTCTGTACCTAAGTCTGGTGTCTAGAACACAGGGGCTTGGGAGCGATTCGAACTACTCATAAACCGTCAGAGGTATAAATGACTGGGCGTACGTGCCAAACAACCACCACACGCCATCCCCTACAGAAATGGTGACCGCGGCAGGACACCGACAACAGGGTTGCGATACAGTAGTAAATGGTTTGGATGAGCAAACCATGATGGAGGAAAGGATTTCTGATTATGTGTTTAGAAAGGTGAATATCACTAAGAAGTGGATCACCACTCTGTTAAAGGCTGGGCATCCGGTAGATGCAGCAGCTAAGTGGACAGAGGGAAAGGAACACAAGAAGTCCTTAGAGAAGGCAGTTTGGCTGATGTGTTTTAAAAAGCAGGTCCAGCTTTTGGACAGGCTCGTTGCAGCACAGGCAGTCGAGTTAAGGGAGTCAGCCCTGGAGATCCAGGATAAGGCACTCGCAGGGGAGAAGTTATTAATAGCTTTGTAGGCTTTGAATCAGGAGATAATGCATTTAGTAGGAGAACACAAGGCCCAGTTAGAATACCTACGGTGCCAAGTCACCGAGGCCAAGTGAAATGAGTTAAGGTTGCGGGAGAAAAACGCTCGCTTGGCAAGGCAGATTAGGGAACAGGAAGAGATAGTGCAGGAGGTAAAAGCCGCTTACAAGCTAGCGAGTGAACAGGGGTTTGAGGAGGCAGACCACGGCCCCTGTAGAGAGAGGATAGAAAATCTGAGCCAGGCCCTCCGGAAGGCAAAAGTCATGGTATGCCTCATAAGCCCAAAGGCAGGCCAGGCAGATTTTATGGGGAACGAGGGGAGGACAGTTCCAACGTCACCGGTAGTGCTTAGGGACGACCCGGTTGAGAGAGAGGAAACCTCACGGTCACCACCCGTAGCGCCAAGTTTCAGTGAGGTTTGGCAGCAAGGGGGGGTGGAACCGGGAGTGGAGCCAGAGGTGGAGGCGGAGGTAGAGCAAACGCCGCCCGAGAGGCCGGAGCCGGGACCGATGTGCCCAGCATGGCATTGGAGGTTCGGCCCACCTGCCAATGGCGACAATGAGGGATCCCTCCAAAACCAGTTCGTATTACCCTTAAACACCCCGGAGCTTAGGGTTATGATCAACCATATCCTGAAGCACTCTGAAAAAGGAGACCGCTCGATGTAACACATCAAAGTTTGCAGATGATACTAAGATGGGAGGGAAAGTAGTGAGTGAGGAGGACATAAAAAACCTGCAAGGGGACATAGACAGGCTAAGTAAGTGGGCAGAGATTTGGCAGATGGAATACAATACTGGAAAGTGTGAGGCACTTTGGCAGAAAAAATCGTAGAGCAAGTTATTATATTAATGGCAAGAAACTTTAAAGTACTGAAGTACAAAGGGATCTGGGGGTCCTGGTGCACGAAACTCAAAAGGTTAGTATGCAGGTGCAGCAAGTGATTAAGAAGGCCAATGGAATGTTGGCTTTCATTGCTAGGGGGATAGAATATAAAAATAGGGAGGTATTGCTTCAGTTGTACAAAGTATTGGTGAGACCGCACCTGGAATACTACATACAGTTTTGGTGTCCATACTTAAGAAAGGACATACTTGCTCTCGAGTCAGTACAAAGAAGGTTCACTCGATTAATCCCGGGGATGAGGGGATGGACATATGAGGAGAGGTTGAGTAGATTGGGACTCTACTCATTGGAGTTCAGAAGAATGAGAGGCGATCTTATTGAAACATATAAGATTATGAAGGGGTTGGATCGGGTGGATGCAGGGAGAATGTTCCAGATGATGGGTGAAACTAGAACTAGGGGGCATAGTCTTAGAATAAGGGGCTGCTCTTTCAAAACTGAGATGAGGAGGAACTACTTCACTCAGAGGGTGGTAGGTCCATGGAATATGCTGCCCCAAAAAGCTGTCGAAGCTACATCATTACATAAATTTAAAACAGAAATAGACAGTTTCCTAGTAGAAAAGGGAATTAAGGGTTACGGGGAGCGGGCAGGAATTTGGACATGAGTCTAGGTTCGGATAGGTCATGGCCCTGTGGGTAGCGGAGCGGGCCCAGGGGCCATGTAGCCTGATCCTGCTCCTGTTTTCGTGTGTCTAATGCTGTTCGATTCAGGAGATAGTCCTGTCATAGTGGATTGGTGGTTAGGATCAGATCAGCCATGATCTTATTGAATGGCGGAGCAGGCTCGAGGGGTCAATTGGCCTACTCCTGCTCCTATTTCTTATGTTCTTATGTTCTTATGATCCACTTCAGGGAAATAGAACAGACAGCCATCGTCAATGACTTCGATGATGCTGAGAAGGCCAAGATGCTGCTATTCTCCCTGGAGAGTAGTCTTCTCCAATCCCTCTCTGACGAGTGTAAAAATGGGCAGAGCGGGTACGAGGCTTTTGAAATGCGGTTCTGGAGGCCATGGGGATGGATGAGGGAAGTCCTTTCTCGCGCGTGGAGAAGACGATCCAGCTCCCAGGGGAAACACTGCAGGCTATTAGGGACCGGCTGTGGCCGGTGTACCGGAAGGCCTGCCCAGGGACGCTGGACCGAGCATTCCTGAACAGGGATTCCCTGGCCCATTGGTTCCGTTGCCTGGTGGCGAACAGCTTGCCACAGGTCCAGGCCAAGGCAGAAGCCTGGTTCGACCCCAATGATCCCCAGACCACCGAACACACGTTAAGTAGGCAGCTCACTCTGCCCTATAAAAGCGGTAGGGGAGCCGATGCACACCCACCCAAGGGTAAGGTGCATGAGGTAAAACCCGGACTGGGTAGGAAAGTGTAGCACCAGGAAGGGCGTAAACACCCCAATGCAAAGACCAATTGTTACGGGTGTAGGAAGGATGGTCAATGTTTTAAAATGTGCCTAGAACCGCAAAAGACTGCTCTGAGATGGAAAGAACATGGACATGTGGAGTTTGCACATTCTCCCCGTGTTTGCGTGGGTTTCCTCCGGGTGCTCCGGTTTCCTCCCACAGTCCAAAGATGTGCGGGTTAGGTTGATTGGCTATGATAAATTGACCCTTAGTGTTAGGGGGATTAAATACGTGGGGTTACGGGGATAGGGTGGGATATGTGTCAGGCTCGATGGGCCGAAATGGCCTCTATCTGCACTGTGGGGTTTCTAAAAAAAACAAAAAAAACAAACACCGGACTCGTGGAGCTCTGTGGAAAATATTCACAAACATTAAGACAATACTTTTACTAATAAAATTGTTCCCTGGAGTTTGGGCAATCACAAAAGGTTTTAAAATGGCCACAGAAAGCATTGGCCAAGAACAATGGGGCTTGAAAAAAAGCAGCTCGAGTTGTCTGTGAAAATGTGGGAGGATACAGTTGCAGTCAAAGACCTGCCAATCAAAGGGAGGTTCCCTTCAGAAGCACTTGAAGTTGCTTATTGACATAAGGGATTAGCCCACTTGAGACTAACCGCAGGACAATCGATTGAAACTGCTTCTGTTTACACAGCCATGCAAAGCACTCACAGACAATGAGATACTGAAACCATGGGATGGATTTTTTATGCAACAGTTTAGGAATTGAATGGGTTTTTGAAGCACCCATCATTCTGGACAATAGTGCAGTTGCATTCCCTTTTGTTTTAGCCCAGGTGAGCTCCGGATGTGGGCAGGAACATTTCGGCCCCACACTGCAGACACATTAACCCATTCCAACCACTTTGAATCAACCAATAATCAGCATTTTTCTTGTGTATTGGAACTTTGGGCGTGAATTTTGCAGACAGACTTTTCCAGGTATAAAGATAGCTCCTGAGAAGCTATCTCTCTCTTAGCTCTTATTTCGATGGACCCCAGGTGAGCAGGTTTTTTTTGACTCCTCAGCAAAGCAACCTAGTAAGGTTTTGCTATCGTATCAACCTAGTAAGGAGTTGGGTTGATGGTAATTAAGGGGATATTGCTAAGATTGTTTAACCAACATTGTAGCCACTTACCCCTCATTTTTGCCATCTGCCTTCCTCCATTTAAGCAATTTTACTGTCATTTACAGTGTTCGTGTGGTATAGTTTCTTTTAGTTTATAAAGCTTGATTTTTCTCTCATCCAGACCATTTGTCTGTTTTAATATCATTAATTATAAGACCTTCAGTCAGAATTGGAAGGTGGGGTAGTGATTCGAAACCACTGTTTGAAAATTGGTTTATTGGAAATTGGTTTACAGTGTAGCAGCAGGCTGCCTTACCAGGTGAATTACCGTAAACCAGGTAAAAGGTTGGAATTGGTCATAGAGCAGGCAAAGGCTGCAAGACCAGGTAAATTACCTTAAATCAGTTAAAAGATGCCCCCCTACAAAATGGCGACCGCGGCAGGACTGGAGGCCGTTCTTGATTTGATCGGTGGTCTGGATCTGAAGAAAGCACCAGCTTTTGTCTTTCTTGCTTTCAGTCTGTGGGCAGTCCTGTGGAAGGTAGTGGCAGTGTGTAAGCTGACCTATTATAGTATAGGTGGCCAGGTTAAAGAGTCCAAGAATCAGGAGTCCCAGTTTGAGAAATGCCAGGCGGGGGTAGAATGCCTCATGAGTGAGGTGAATGAGACCAGAGCTAGTGGGATGAGGGTGCGGGAAGAGAATCCATGCCTCACACTAGAGGTCACAAAATGCTAGGCATTTGTAGAGCGCCTTGTGCAGGGAATCACTGAGGCCAGGGAAAGTGAGATGAGACTGCGGGAAGAGAATGCCCACCTCACCTCAGAAGTAACAGAGCAGGAGGAAAGGTTTAGGGAAGTAAAGGCAGCCTATAAGCTGGCCTCTGCCCAAAGGTTTAGTGAAGCAGATCATGGCCCCTGTAGGGCAGAGATAGAAAGCCTTAACGTGGCTTTAAAGGTAGCAAGGGGAATGATTTGCCTGATCAGCCTGAAGGCAGGTCAGCTGGATTTTACTGGCAGCCCAAGTAGAACCATCCCATAGGCAGCACCCAGAACGGTGCTGGATAGGGAATTAGATAAACCTGGGGCTCAATATCAGAAAGAGTGGCGCCAGGAGGGGAGCCATCCCTCCCAGAACAAGGTCACTTGTTACAAGTGCGGGGAGGAGGGCCACTGGCACAGGGGTTGTAAAAGGCCTGGGAGAGATGATACAGCCAGGAACCCTGCAGCCCCAACTCAGAAAGCAGAGACAGACACAATCGAGTCTGTCCTGGAGATGTTAAAATCTCTCATGAGGGCCAATCAGGGAAAGGGAGCAGCCATCAATGGTGCTGCAGCCCCCTTGCCCACCTCTGCCTCCCCACTATGACTGGAAAGAAAGGGATTTAAAGTCAACCCCAACCAGGCAGCTGGGAGTGAGCCTGAGAATAGGAATCCTCAGCCCACAGTAGGTACAAGTTCACAGGCAAGTGCGGTGGCTTGTGTGGGGGGAGGAGCCATTCCTGGGCAGAGTAAGCTGTTTAAGCCAGAGAACAGGGAAGGAGCGTTCTGGGACCCCTGTAGAGCAGGTCCAGTAGCAGAAATCCAGGACAAGGGAGGCACACAGGGGATAGTTTTGGCCCCAGACCAAAGGCAAGTCCAAGTCCAAAATTCCCCATTTAAAGCCACCCAGGTAAGAGTACATGAGTTTACCCACCAGACAAGTTCAAGTCCACAGACTGTAAAAACAGGTGCTGTGGCTTGTTTCCAGAGTAAAGTTGTCCAACCCACAAATTGGGACACTTCCCTACCCCAGTGGGACCTAAATTTTGGCAAAAGCTTAAATACGAACCAAAGTTTAAATTTGGAAAGGTTATGTGGCTTAGAAATGGAGAAACAGCAGCCTGGGATTAGAAATCAGCAGGCTGCTGCCCATCCATTCACAGATCGCTTGGAGACTGCCCGCGCATGCGCAGTCGCTGGTCTGGAGACAGGAATCCCTCAGTCTTCTGAACAGCAGGTTCGCGCAGGCGCAGTCGCGCGCCTGATGGGAGAAGTTTCCCAAGACCAGGTTTGCGCAGGTGCGGTTCCCCAGCCCATACCCCCAGCGGATCCTCCTCAGTTTTCCCACACAGGTGCAGTCGTGCACCTGAGGGGAGGGTTTTGCCAGCAGGAGGGCTGCGCAGGCGCAGCCGCGTGGCTGAGGGAAAGGGTTTCTCAACACCGTGTTCGCGCAGGCGCAGTCGTGAACCCGGACCCCCCAGCTGCTCTTGCTCACAGTGAGGCTGAGCGCGCAGGTGCAGTCGGCCATTTAAAGATCCCCGCTTCCCAAACAGTACGCGCAGGCGCAGTGGCCTGCTTGGATGACTCCGCTGTTCCCCAGCCCTTTAAAGAGTTTGTTTGCGCAAGCGCAGTTGCCGGTGGGACCACAGCAGCTCTTCCTCAGCTTTTTCACACAGGCGCACCTGCTTGTTTGAATACAGAGGCTTCACAGCCTCTGCCACAGGACTCAGGGGAGGAGATTCACACAGGCGCAGTCGCCTGTTTAAAGGGACCAGCTTCCCAGCCCACTTCTAGAGTGGTCCCCCCCATGATGTGGGACCCTGGGGAGGCAGGGATAGCAATCCCTCTTGCTGGAGACATGGGGAGGGAGCTGACACCAGGTTATGGATCGGGAGAGGGAGATTTGTACCAGCAGGCTGCCAGGTATCTTATGCAGTGCAGGCTGTTGGCACCAGGGGGAGAAGGCTTCCAGCCAGCTGGGGCTGCAACCCTGGCTCAGGGTCCGCCAGCCAAAGTTTCCCCCATAGAGACGCCCCTCAAAAGGTCTCAGCGGGTCCGCAAGCCCGAGACAAGATGGTCACCCACTTTCCAGTGGAGCGAGGTGGACTCCCGAACCAGGGAGAAGCCAAAGAACAGAGGTCCCCAACCTGCGGCCATAAGCTGCGAGGGACCAGAGGCAGGAGGCAGTCCAGCTTCGCTGCAGCCAGCAGCAATCTGCGACAGTGCCAGAGATTAGCCTGGCCGCCCGGAGACGGGCGGCATTTGTATTATAGCTTTGTATTGATTATCATTTTGACTATAGCGTGCTTTTAAGGTGTATTTTATTTTGATATAACTAGTTTTGTAAGTTTAAGTTTAAAGTTTAAGTTGATAAGTGTGCCAAATATTTGTATTTTGGTCCAAAGTCGAGGGACCCGACCATGTCTCCACCTAAGGCAGCAGGTCAGTGAGACCTGGCTGCATGTCCTTTTAAGTTTTGCAGGAGATTGGACCAAGAAGCAGCCCTGTTTGCCCAGCCCAAGCTGGGCATCGAATGAAGGTATGGATACAGGATGTTGGGGATCACCTTGCCACTGGACGAATCCAGAGGGAAAACCCCGCAGCGACCTTCGGGAGAAACCAGACAATGTCCGGAGGAACTTGCCTACTCCTCCTACGCAGAAGAGATGGCCCCAGCTGGGTGGGGCACGGCCCCCAACCCAGCACTATCCTGACCGAAGTTCACTTGTGGGAGACCTCGCTGTTGAGGAGTCATGGTGGGGAAGCACGGGCGCCTTGTCAGATAGGGACGCGTTCCCCGGGGGTGGGTGATGATGGACTGGGAAAGATTGTAAAAGGGAGGGGGAGGCCCAAGAGTTGCGTGGGTGCGGTTGGGGGAGGGAGGAACTCACCCGGGGGGCCCACGGGCAAAGTTAGTGTAAGGGTGGCTGGGGAGGATGAATGGGTGGCTGGTTCTGGGATCCAAGTTTGAGTGTGGGGCCAGGGAGAGCCGCCACACAGGCACCCATCATTTTCTGCAGCTAGTCGATGGAAGATGGGAGGGGGAGGGACTGGGATTCACGGTCCCATACTCCCCGGTCTCGGTCTGTGCCAAGGTAATTTAAATATGAGGGGTACCCCACCTCCACAATGGTTTTTCTCGAATTTTAGGGGAATAGACGGTTTGGGGGATAAGTGGCAGATAGCTATTAGGTAAATACAGGGGGTGGTTGTTTGTGAGGGGGTCAGAAAATTTTGCTCACTCCTTCGAGTTGATACTTCAACCAAGTTGGGAGTATCAAAAGGGAGGAATGTAGAGGTTTCGCAAAATTCCCCTATTTTTCCCTGAAGATTGAAAATATTGGTCCACATCGTGGACGAAGAATTGGGTGATGTGACTTGTCTACAATGTTTTAAAGTATGCCTAGAACCGCAAAAGACTGCTCTGAGATGGAAAGAACGTGGACAACACCGGACTCATGGAGCTCTGTGGAAAATATTCACACACCTTAAGACAGTACTTTTATTAATAAAATTGTTCCCTGGAGTTTGAGCAATCACAAAAGGTTTTAAAATGGCCACAGAAAGCATTGGCCAAGAACAATGGGGCTTGAAGAAAAGCAGCTCGAGTTGTCTGTGAAAAAGTGGGAGGATACAGTGGCAGTCAAAGACCTGCCAATCGAAGGGAGGTTCCCTTCAGAAGCACTTGAAGTTGCTAATTGACGTAAGAGATTAGCCCACTTGAGACTAACCGCAGGACAATCGATTGAAACTGCTTCTGTTTACACAGCCATTCAAAGCACTCACAGACAATGAGATACTGAAACCATGGGACGGATTTTTTATGCAACAGTTTAGGAATTGAATGGGTTTTTGATGCACCCATCATTCTGGACAATAGGGCAGTTGCATTCCCTTTTGTTTTAGCCCAGGTGAGCTCCGGATGTGGGCAGGAACATTTCGGCCCCACAGTGCAGACACATTAACCCATTCCAACCACTTTGAATCAACCAATCATCAGCATTTCTCTTGTGTATTGGAACTTTGGGCGCAAATTTTGCAGACAGACTTTTCCAGGTATAAAGATAGCTCCTGAGAAGCTATCTCTCTCTTAGCTCTTATTTCGATGGACCCCAGGTGAGCAGGTTTTTGACTCCTCAGCAAGGCAACCTAGTAAGGAGTTGGGGGATGGTAATTAAGGGGATATTGCTAAGATTGTTTAATCAACATTGTAGCCACTTACCCCTCGTTTTTGCCGTCTGCCTTCCTCCATTTAAGCAATTTTACTGTACTTTACTGTGTTCGTGTGGTATAGTTTCTTTTAGTTTATAAAGCTTGATTTTTCTCTCATCCAGACCATTTGTCTGTTTTAATATCATTAATTATAAGTCCTTCAGTCAGAATTGGAAGGTGGGGTAGCGATTCGAAACCGCTGTTTGAAAATTGGTTTATTGGAAATTGGTTTACAGTGTAGCAGCAGGCTGCCTTACCAGGTGAATTACCGTAAACCAGGTAAAAGGTTGGAATTGGTCAGAGTGCAGGCAAAGGCTGCAAGACCAGGTAAATTACCTTAAATCAGTTAAAAGATGCCCCCCTACAGACGGGGACCCCATGGCCCGACCACAGAAACAGTATAACTTCCCCAGGGAAGCAGAACCGGACCTGGAAGCAGCCATGTCCTCGTTAGTGCAGCAGGGAGTTCTGAGACCGATAGGTACCCACGTGAATTCTCTGTTATGGCCAGTCAGAAAGCCAGACAATTCCTGGAGGGCAATTGTGGACTATCGGGTGCTCAATAGTAACATCCCGGCCTGTGCACCAACTGTAGCAGCAGTTGCCGACCTCATAGGGAGTATTTCAGCATCCGCGACCACTTTCACAGTGCTGTGTATTTCCAATGGGTTTTGGTCCATCCCTGTAAGGAGGGAGGATCAGTATAAGTTTGCCTTTACGTTTAAAGGGCAACAGTACACATGGAACTGTTTGCCTCAGGGCTTCCACAACAGCCCCAGCATTTTCCATCAGTGCATGGCCAACAGTTTGAAGGATTTTAGCCAGCCCCGACAGTTGGTTCAATATGTGGATGACCTGCTCCTGTTCACTGATTCGAAGGAGGAGCATGGCCCACTATTGGCCGAACTGCTGGAGCTGCTAGGGCAGAAAGGTTTCAAGGTAAACCCAAAGAAGGTGCAGATCGGCCAGCAGGGGGTGAAATTCCTTGGCCTGACCATGTGCGCTGGAGAAAGGGCCATAGATAAGGCTAGGAGGGAGGTGGTACAAGAACTATCGGCCCCTAACACAGTAACAGATGTTGGGTCGTTTCTAGGGCTAACCGGGTACTGTAGAAACTATTGAGGATTATGCAGCCAACGCAGCCCCTCTGCTCTGACTCCT
Source organism: Somniosus microcephalus (assembly GCF_052327205.1). Classification (NCBI taxonomy): domain Eukaryota; kingdom Metazoa; phylum Chordata; class Chondrichthyes; order Squaliformes; family Somniosidae; genus Somniosus; species Somniosus microcephalus. The sequence continues at coordinate 72,281,672 of NC_140992.1, read as the reverse complement.
ACACAAGGGAGTGGAGTGGCTTTGGGATGAGGGTTGCCAGGCAGCATTTGTCAGGCTCAAGAAAGACTTGCAGACCACACCAGCTTTAGGGGCCATAGATGGGGGGAAAGAGTTCTTCCTGGAGGTAGCAGCCAGCGGGGACAGCCTGAGTGCTGTGCTGCTCCAAGAGCGGCACGGCCGGCTGAGGCCGGTGGTCTACTCCTCCAGGATACTCACAGATGTGGAAAGGAGCTATTCCAACTGTGAGCGGCATCTTTTGGCCACACATTGGACTGTGAAAAGATCACTGATCTTCACAGGCACCTCTCCCATCACCCTCCTCACCCATCACACACCCACCCAGATGCTTCTGGATGGGAGGATCAAGGATGGGACAGTGAGCAGTGCCCGCATTGCCCGCTGGACCTTGCTCCTCTCACAGATGGATCTGAAGGTGAAGGGTCTCTGTGAGCCAAAGCTCGCAGCCAACATGGTATATCCTGGAAAGTAAACATAGGTTTATGGGCCGGGATACATCCTACTGGCCGCGAAATCTATGTAGACAGTTCCAGCACGGTATCTGCTGGCGAGCGTCTCACGGGGTGTGGAGTTTACGACCCAGCAGCAAACATTGCCCTGGCGGTTAAGCTCCCCAGCACCATGAGCGCCCAGCAGGCTGAACTGTCCGCGGTGGTGTACGTTGTTACACACCCCGAAATCTTCCCCACCCCCCTACACTATTTGCTCGTACAGTATGTTCACGTGTCGTGTACGGAGTACCTGGCCATCTGGTCCCGCCATGGATACACCTCCGCTGACGGGAGACCCCTCACAGTAAAACCCCTGATGGAAAAGTTCCTGGCAGCAGTGGGGGAGGAAGGGGAGGTTTTCATCCACAAGGTGAAGGCACATTCCTCCACAGAACCCCGCGGCCAAGGCAACCAGCAGGCTGACATGCTCGCCAAGGAGGATGCCCGCACAGGCACTTTCTGGGACCCATTTGGGTCCAGACCCATGGCGGCGGTCAGAGGTAGGGGCAGGAGCCAAGGGAGTGTAGGGGTAGCATTAGCCCCGGACCTTAAGACGGTCCAAGCCCAAGACCCCGTCCTAAAAGCAGTCCTCAGTGCAGTCGCTGAAGGAAAGGGAGTAGAAGGTCCGTACGGCACAGCGACCCTTTCCGTTAAAGAGGGCATGCTGTTCCAGGGGGAACAGTGGGTTGTGTCGCAGCAGCACTGGAGGGAATTCCTTCAACTGGCCCATGAGGGTCCAGGAGCGGGACACCCTGGGCCTGAGACCACCTGGCAACGGGTGGAACAGGCGGGATGGTGGCCGGTACTCAGGGACGATGTCTGCGAGTTCTGCGCAGGCTGTCTTGTGTGCGCTGCGAACAACCCTGACCCCCACAAAAGGAAGGCACCTATGGGACATGTCAGGAGGGTAGAGGGACCATGGCAGTCAATATGGGTGGACTACATCGGGCCCCTGCCCACCGCCCAGGGAGGCTATAAGTACTGCCTAGTCCTGGTGGACGTTGTTACCAAGTGGTTAGAGGCTTTTCCCTGCAGAACTGCCACTGCTCTGGGTACTGCCAGGATCCTGGTCCGGGAAGTGTTCTCAAGGTGGGGACTACCACAGTATGTGGAGTCCGACCAAGGGAGTCACTTCACCGGACAGGTGATGCAGAACACCCTGATGCTGCTAGGCATCGAAGGGAATGGCACGTGGCCCACAACCCCCAGTCATCGGGCATTGTAGAACGCATGAATCGGACCCTCAAAGAAAGGTTAAGAAAGGAAACGGTGAACTCGCCCCGTAAATGGGCCGAGGTCCTACCGTTGGTTTTGATGGGGATCGGGGCCAGCCAGCCTAAGTGCACGGGGTATTCCCCGTAAGAGCTAATGACTGGCAGGGTTATGTGGACCCCTACCCATGTACTAGCCCCGGTGCTCACGGAGGGTCAGCTCAGGGAGGTAAACTGGAACAGGTTTGCCCAAAATCTTTTTGAGCACCTGAAGCAGGTCCACGAGCAGGCGGCTGGGAACATGGGAAGGCAGCATTGGAGTAACCGATTGCTGCTCGAACCGAGAAAGCACCACGAGTGGGAGGTAGGAGATCAGGTTATGGTAAGAAACTATGCCCGAGTAGGTAGTTTGGAACCATTGTGCATGGGGCCCTACAATATTGTAGATAAAGCTAGCCCCATGGTATACGCCGTGAAGATGCCCCGGCGTACAAAATGGTTCCATATCAACCAGTGTAAGCTGTTTCAGCCTGAACGGGGAAAGCTGCCAGTTGGGGTAAGGTCTGAGGATAAAGATCCACAGACTGCACAGGCAGGCGCTGTGGCTTGCTTGAAGGGAGGGGCCATCCCGCTCATCGATTGGGACGCTCCCCCCTCCTCTGGGATCCAGACGAGGGGGAGGGACCTGAGGGCGAAAACCCTGCCCCTAACCCAGGTGTAGAGATGGAGGGACCTGAGGTCGAAAACCCCGACCCGGACCCAGCCATGGGACCTGGAGGCGGAGACTCTCAGCTCCCAGCAGCAGGCTGCGAAGAGTTACCTGCCCCTAGCCCAGGTTCGGGAGAGGTCAAGCCTGAGGGAGCAGCGGTTCGGGTTAAAGCCCCATCAGCCAAGAAAGCCCCACCCACTAAGGTCCCTAGAGGGCCCCCACGGACGCCCCAGCTGAGAAAGCCATGGTCACCAGCCCTCCAGTTACCAAGGGCCGCCCCTCGAGTCAGGGAGAGGTCCAAGGACAAAGGTCCTCAGCCAGCAGCCACTGGCTGCGAGGGACCAACAGTGAAGAACGGTGCGGTCACGCTGGGGGTAGCGGCGAGCCGCAGTCCGACTATAGATTAGCCTGGCTGCCCGGAGACGGTCGGCGGGTGTATATAGTTTTAGTTTAAGTTTTAGTTTAAGGAAAGTTTAATTATTTAGCTTAAGTTTGGGTGTTTTTAGTTTAAGTTAACTAAGGTGATGGGTAGATTTATGTTAAGTAATCTGTTAAGCATGTGTATATTTGGGTCGAGGTCGCGGGACCCGACCGTGCTTCACCAAGCCAGAGAATCTCGTGGGGACCTGGCTGCATGTTTTTACATCATTTTGCAGAAAGACTTTCAGGATGGAAGGGATCGTGATCCTATTCACCCTGATTGGGATGAGCGTGGGAAGACGAGGCGACGTCCAGGATTCCCACATCTATGGGTGCTTGGGAGACAGAGCGCCCATAGCGATCGATGGGAGCGGTGAGCGGGATGCGGAGGAGACCGCTGTCTACATCCACGAGGGAAGGTGGCCAGGATGTCTGGGGTCCAATTCGTCTCAGTACTCCAGCCAAACCAGATTCACGTACGGGGAGGCCTCCCTCCTGTGCCCCAGGGTACGAGTCGTTACCACGAGGGTCAGCATCACCGTTGGAAAGCGAATATATTTAACGTGCAAAGGATACATTCCACTGGATAGGTGGTGGTGGCTCAGAAAGTTGAGCAAGGGCATGAGGAACCCCGAAGTCGAGTGGGAACGGTTGGGGAACAACACCCCACCGGATGATTACAGGGACTCATGGAGGATTAAGCGTGTGTTGGGACAAGTGGTGGGAACCGGACCAAGGGATTTATATCTGTATGTGGGGGTCAGAGAAGGTCTGCCGCACAGGCATATCCATCATTTTCCACCGACAGTGGCAAGACGCCGGGGAGGGGATGAGGTGGGATACCAGCCTGAGATCGTGCGCAGTCCCATTCCCCCAATCCCAGTCAACGCCACTAAGCTGGTAACCCACCCCCGTAAGCCCCTGCCCATGACGCAGGTGGTGAGGTTATCCAGGGAAGGTTGCCCCACCACCACCAAGGGACCAGCGAAAGGGTTGGTATTAGTCCCCACCGATCAGATGCTCTATCAGGGGTTACACTATGCGGTAGCCTCCGTGATTTTAAATCTCACCGAGGTACATTTACCGGAGTGGTGCCCCAAAGAAACAGAGCAGCTATACCAGGCCCTAATAAAGGACATGTTCAAGAAGTTTTACGAGTTCGATTTCACCCACGTGGACAAAGCCGAACTGTACACCACAAACCTAGAATTTTTGTGTAATGCAGGGAGGCAAAGAAGGGAAGTATGGACTGCGTTTAATATTGGGTCCTCTGTCATCAACAGTTTAGATGACATAGAGCTGCAGACCCAGATAAAGAAAATATTAATGGTTGAGAATAAAGTAGTGGGCTCGCAGTTGCATGAGGACCAGGCCATGATGGTCCATTTAAAATAAATCATAGCCAAGCTGGAGAGCATGCAAAGACGGTAAATGCACTCATAAGGGAGGACAGAAATGCTTCTGACCAGGCTGCGCAGAATGATGCGTGCGTGCTATACGGGGCGTGGTTACTGGGCGAGTGCCGCAGTAATCTGGAGGACTTAAAACAGGTTTTAGTCCCCTCCTGGATTAGCAACAAGCACCTCGCAGCACTCCACCCATTTGAGAATGCATTAAGCCCATGCCAACTCCGGTTAGCCTCCGAAGCCTACCCAGTCCCTGCGGATTGTGGGCGGTCCAACCAAACAATCATGGGAGTAGTAGTTAGGATGCTGGTCATGGGTAGGACAACCCGACCTGCGCCGGTATACAGGGTTGAGAACATTGGAGTCATTCAAGGGGGTGCACACATTCATTTCACAGCGATCCCACCTTATGTCATTAAGTGGGAGCACGCTATGTCAGGTACTGACCTCTCAGGGTGCCGGAGCCAGGGAGCACACATAATCCTGTGTCCCCAGCACTTGAATGCCTATTCAAAACCGCAGTGTGGGTTCAGAGCTGCTGGCGCGAAGCCTATAAATTGTACTATGGAGGCAATGGCACTAGGCCATGTTCCCCCGCAGGTAGCATATATAGGAGGTGGGACATATTGTGTCACCACCAACGCATCCCACTACCAGCATGGACAGCATAGCTGGTGTCCGGTTAGTGACAGCAGTTTCTGTTTTAAACCCGAGGCAGAAGTTCAAGTGGCCCAGGAGTGAATTGTCCCCATTCCTGAACTCGCCACTGTTCATCTCACTGTGAAGGAGAACTTTACGAATTTGCAGAAGTACGTAGCACATTTTGGCTATGAAATTCCCCTTCTCCCTGAACACCTTGCCAAAATACTCAAAGCCGTTATAGTTTCGCAGAAACATTTTTACACTCCAGAGCAGAAAACAGTAGAGATAGGGACTAAGATAATGGATATTGTGATTCCACCCTGGTGGGATATTTTAAATAACATAGAGGTCCCTTCGTGGATCAGACTGGCTTCCCACATTCTCGTGGTCTGTCAGTTAGGGATAGTGTTGCATTTAGTTTGCATTCAACATAAGGGAAAAGGTCAGTGGTCAGAATTCCAAAACCAGAGGGTCTGGAAGGAACATCATGTAAAGGTGGAGGGAGATATGTCTGTTTAAGTCTTTTTCCCTGTATTTTTGATTAAAGGATTGTTGTTTTTTTGTGTTTGTTATTTTTAATAAAGGTTTTTCTGTTGTTTTATTGTGACGCGTTTAATAAAGATGTATGTTTACCAAGTGGTGCAGGGGTGTTGGTCCCCTCCGTGCTTGGATGTGTGTAAAGTCTGTAATTTTATCCTATGTATGCTTATGTACACTACATTTTTCGTGGAATGGGAAGTGCATGTGTCATGGGTGTATTGGTTAGGTAATTACAGGGGAAGGTTGACTATGGAGGGTCAGAAAAATTTTGCTCACCTTGTAAGAATGATACTTCAGGCAAGTTTTAGTATCACAGAGGGGAGTGTAAGATTTGCAAAATGTCTACATTTCCCCAAAGGTTATTATTAATAAAAGGGACCCTGCATGGACATTTTAATTAAAAAGGGTACCCAAGATGGCGTCCGCGCCTCGTGGCAGAAAGCCTGAGATTTAAAAAAAAACTTGGACTCTGTGGCACTGGCAGCTCGTGGAGAAATCGAAACCAAAGCTGCAGTTTCTGTGAAGAGAGATTTTAAATTTTGAAAAACCAGACAAGACTTTGAATTATGTATTGGGCCAAATCGGAGACAGATCAAAACCCAGTTAGGCCTATAGTTAAGGCCATCAAGCAGTTTGCATAAATAATCGGGAACAGCTTAAGGAAGCCATCGAGGCTGGACAGGCCTATTAAGATGTATAAATAACAAAACAAGTCAATTATCAGGCCAGTAGATGCGATTACCGGCCATCTAAAAACAGTTAGTGTAGATTGCTACCATTATTTAAAATAGCCCACCAAGATTAAGACAAAGAACTAACCTGATTTGGTGCACAGATAAGGGCCATCCGAAGGAGTATAACTGAAGGCCCCGGGTAGCAATCTCTCTCTCTGGCCTCTCTTCTTCTTGCTCCTCGCCCTCATGGCTACTGCTCTTCCCCCTTCCTGCGCTTACCCCCCGGCCTCTGCCCGTGCCTTTCCCCATTCCATCAGGAATGCCCGGCATTGTACCAGGCGGCGGGACGCGACTAGGCGAGGAGGCGAGATGAATTGGGAAGACGAATTGGGAAGACGATTGAAGACAAGCTTCGAATGATCGGTGCCTTCAATTCAGCTAACCTGTGACTATCTTCATGCAAACTCCAACTGCCAGGAACCAAGAACGAGGGCCAAGCGCAAGAGAGAGCAGAGAGAGAGTTAGATTGCTACCCGGGGCCTGCAGTTATACCCATTGTTTCATCCCTTATCTGCGCGCCAAATCAGGTTAGTTCATTGTTCCAATTTTGGCGAGCTGTTTTAAATAATTATAGCAATCTAAACTAACTGTTTTTAGATGGTCGTTTATCGCATCTAATGGCCTGATGTCCAAGCTGTATTGTTATTAATGCATTCTAATCGGCCTGTCCGGCCTCGATGGCTTCCTTAAGCTGTTTCCGATTATTTATGCAGACGACTTGATGGCCTCAAGTATAGGCCCAACTAGTTCTGATCTGTCTACGATCTGGCTTAATGCATATTCTAATGTTTGCTGTCTGCTTTTCCAAAACACAAAGTCCTTTTCACAGAAACTGCATTTTAGGTTTCGATTTCCCCACAAGCTGCTTGTTCTGTGCTGCAGAGTTCAAGCTTTAAAAATCTTGCAGGCTTTTGACCACGAGGTGCAGACGCCATCTTTTGGGTACCCTTTTTTAAAATGTCCATGGAGGGTCCCTTTTATTAATAACTTTGGGGAAATGTGGAAATTTTGCGAATCCTACAACTGCTTTCAAATCAAAGATTTTGGGAGAGAAATTCAACATTGTTGCGCCCGTTATTCATGTCATACATCAATGTTTGTATCACATTCACAATCCAATTACTTTAGTTCTTAAATTGATAGGCTCTTTATTGATCTATCCCCGTAGCCCTGCAAGTTTGTAGAGTTGTTCACAGTAGTTAGCTTGAAGAGTGATGGCAGAGGGCAACTTATCAGGTTTGACATTAAAATAAAGCAGTGCTTTGTTTATACTGATGAATTCAGGGAAAAAGTGTCATCTTAGTTTCACCTGTCCCAACAAATACGTAGTTGCCAACCATCAGCCTTTTGCGCAAAGTTTAATGTTTCCAGCTCCAGGTGATAGTTGTGAATGCAGTGTGCCTGAGAATGTTCATCTACTTTTTTACTGAGCAGGTAAAAATTTGGCAATATCATTTGTAAATGATTGGATCATAACTACGCCAAGCTTAATGCTAGTCACTTGAAAATTTGAATGAAAGCTGCCAAATCGTGGAGTGGATACTGTAATATCATCTTGATTAATCTGTAATGATTAATGCCTTAGCTCCTCAAATTTCTCCCTACTCTATTTTACTAGATTCTCCTCAGTAAGCAGATAAATCACCATTTCAGGGTAACAGTCCTTAGGAAACCCAAATTTATAAAAATACAGTGAGGCTCCTAGAGGGAGCAGATTCCTCAGGAGCACTTTCAGTTTATTACCATATTACCAAAGCTAACACTGTGTTGATGTGCTCAAGAATGAGACTGTGGGACACATAGTGAGTTCTGCTTTGCAGGGAGGCTGGGAAATTTGAGGAGGTGGTGGGTGGTGGAGAAAGAAAGTGCCAGCATTAACAGAAATGGAGTGATGAATGCCAGCATGATCTGGAGCACTAAGAAAGCCAGTCTGAGTAGAGAAGTAGAAGAAGAGAGGGGAGAGAGGCTGCGATCGGCACGGGGGAGAGAGAGGGAGAGAGAGGCCGCGATCAGCAGGGAGGAGAAAGAGAAAGGCCGCTATTGGCAGGGGGTGGCTGAATGCTTTCTTGAGGGGTCGGGGGAGGACTCCTGCTCCTCCTGGCCCACAAGGAGTGCTGAGAAAGGCACTTACCTTGTGGAGACAACCGTTCGCACCTCCCTTTCACTGCTGGGCTTCCCGACCCCTGGGAGACCCGTGCAGTAGCAGTGAATTACAATTAAGCTCCCGATTGCACTGTGGGAGCCTGATTTTAAATATTTGAATTACATGCCCCGCCTCTCCATGGTGGGACACTCTGATGCCCTGATATCCGCCAATGTAAAAAAGGCATTCCCCACAAGGCTAAAAATTGAGAAGCGCGCCATTCAGGGTGCTAGCTTCGCCAGGGCACTGCTTTTAGCACCCTGGAAAAATTAGCGCCCCCATACCGGAAATTGAGTGGTTGCGCCCCAAGAGGGAAGCAAGCACCCCGCATCCCTCTTGGGGAGCTGCGAGTCAATATCGCAGTGCTACGTGCCGCAGCGCATCCTCCCCTTCTTAAAGGGGAAGGGCCTTGTGCAATGCGACCCGGGGCCCAGCTGGGCCCCCGGGGATCGGGAGTGCCGGCAAAAGAGCCCGGCACTCAAGAAAAGTGCCGGGCTCTTGGAGCGCAGCCGGCACTCCATGGGGGGGTTGCGGGGGGGCGGTTCAGGAGGCCAGGGATGGGAGCACAGGCAGGTGCTGGCAGGCGGCCAGCAACAAAAATGGCCACCCCGCACCTCGCCTTTAAATAGCACCTCCCCGGCTGCATAGCATCTGGCAGTAAGTCAGGGGGCGCTCCCGAAGATCGCGGCAGTGCCGCGGGGCACTACCGGTTAGCTGAATTTCACGGGAGGCATGGGCGGTGCTGCACCGAGGCGCTAGTTGCTTTGCAATGCAATCCAATTTTTCCCCCTTACTTTTTTGACACCCCCGCCCCTGAGCCCCTCGCGCTAAATTTGGCATTGTGGGCGTGTTAATGTCAAGACCAGAGTTTCAGGGCTGGATTTTTCCAACCTCGGCGGTGTTATGTTCATAAATAAATAGACGTTTTCATTAAGAACAGCCAGCTTGAGCTAGTCATTTATTCAGCCATGTGGACTAGTGTACAGGCATCCATCTTAACTACTGCCTTGTGGGTAGCCCCTTACGAAACAAACAGCTCCACCTAGTGCACTATTCTAGAATGACATGTTACAGATCATTACATCCCCCTTCCTTAGAGGTTAAACAAAATCAATATCAATCAATCATAACGACATAAACATCTTCACAACAGTCAACACATTTTCAAAGCTTTACTTTATGAACTCTAAGTTTTTCATTCTTTTATTATAGTTTTCTTTGTACTCAAAGATTAAGTCTATCAGGCTTTTTTACTTCACGTGTGGATCTTCTCAGCACAGGTAAGTCTGATGTGTTTTCATGAGAGCCTGTATGTGTGTTTGTGTTCGATTGTTCTGGTGGTGAGTGACAAGATTCAGTTGCGGCATTGTCATTGATTTGCTCTTGGATAGTTTCTTGTGTTTTCAGGATGGAACGGCGGTTCCTCCTGAGAATCTGTCCTTCCTCAGTTCTAACAGTGTATGACCTTGGTCCTACTTCCTCAAGAACTGTAGCTTTCCTGTTCCATGCATCTGGATCCTCAATCCTGACAACATCATCTCTTGTCAATGGTTTCAGAGTTTTGGATGACTTGTCATAGTATGATTTCTGTTTCAGCTTTAAAAGTTGAAGTCTCTGTCTCAGTTCCTCACTCTGCTTTTCTTTTGCACAGCAGGGTAGCGTGGTGCGCAACTTGCGACACATTAGGAGTTCAGCAGGTGAAGAACCAGAGTCTAAAGGGGAGGCTCGGTAGCTCAGCAGGGCGAGATAAGGATCAGACTTGCTTTCTGTTGCTTTCTTCAGTAGCTGTTTCAGAACTTGAACACCTTTCTCTGCCATACCATTTGACTGAGCATACAGAGGACTGGATGTGATGTGTTGAAAGTCATAATGTGCTGCAAACTGTTGCCACTCCTTACAGTTGAAGCATGGACCATTGTCACTAACGGCAATCCTGGGAATTCCATGTCCGGCGAAGATGGATTTAACATGCATTATGACACTGATTGCTGATGTGCTTGAGAGCAGCGCCATCTCAGGATAGTTAGAATAGTAATCAATCACTATTAGATAGTCTTTACCATTTAAATGAAAAAGGTCCATACCAACCTTTTGCCATGGTGCTTTTGGTAAGTCAGCTACTATCATTGGTTTCTTTGCTTGTTTGTTTTGGTGTTTCTGACATGTCTCACATTTGCCTATCATGTTCTCAATGCCCTTACATATGCCAGGCCAATAAACAGTGGCCTAGAAATTCAGTCTGGACACTTTTGGGGCGCTAAAGTCGGGCGCTCGCTAAAGTTAGCGCCCGCCGGAAAGTGTAGGCCACATCGCCGAAATTCAGTAGAGTTGGCCCTAAGTTTGGCCGAGCGCTGAAACTGGCGTTGAAATGCTGTGTTCCGGCGCTAAGCCGGCGATGCGGCCTAATAACGCCGAAGCCGGGCGCAGCGCAGGTGCGGTCATGTTTTGATTGACAGCAGACACCCTGACACCGGCCAGCTCTTAAAGGGGGAAGGGTCAACTTTGACTGCTGCCACGCCCTGCATACTGGAGCCCTGCAGCTAGGCCTCAGCACTACTGGTGTGCCAAAATAGCGCCTGGAGCAATGGAGAGGGCCCGTGAGCGAGCGCAGCGCTTCTCAGAGCATGCTCTGAGTGTGCTCATTCATGGTGTGGAGAAGAGAAGAGAGATCCTGTGCCCGGACAGTGGCAGGAAGGCTCCCAGGAGCCAGTACAGGAGAGCCTGGGGCAAAATCGCCCGCAGGGTGTCATCCACCTGTGATGTCCCCAGGAGTGCGGACCAATGCCGCAAGAAGTTCAATGACCTCACTCGGATGGTGAAGGTGAGTACCCTTTCCAGTGTCCCCCTCATCCTTGCATGTGCACCTCACATTATGGGCAAAGGGACCTCAAAGGCCTAATGGGCAGCCCTCCTCCCGCAGCAATGGCACTTGCATGTTCATCAATAGCACTTTCTGCACTTAACACACTGGCCAAGCTATTCGACCATGGGAGGCAGTGCACCCAGCAACAGGGCACCACACTGGCCAAGCTATTCGACCATGGGAGGCAGTGCACCCAGCAACAGGGCACCACACTGGCCAAGCTATTCGACCATGGGAGGCAGTGCACCCAGCAACAGGGCACCACACTGGCCAAGCTATTCCACCATGGGAGGCAGTGCACACAGCGACAGGGCACCACACTGTACTTAGAGGCCGTCCTTTCTCTTGCAGGCCAAGCTGGCGAGCAATGTAAGGAGCCAGGCTGTCACTGGTGGAGGCCGTCCCGAGTACCAGGCGCTCACTGATCTGGAGGAGAGCGTGGCACGACTCATGCGTGGCCGGGTGACTGGCCCTGTCGCGATCGGCGAGGCGGACCCTGTACTGGTACCCACTGGTAAGGACATGACCGGTTGCACCTCTCTCGTTGCCCTCGCGCTTCAGATCTACATCCTTTCCCACTGACCGACAAATGCGCATAATGCACCACTCAGGCCTCCCTCGCTGACGGCCTGTCCTCACTCTAAAGCTACTCTTGTGCCTTCCTGCTTTCAGCTGGTGAGGAGGAGGTGGTCCCTGAAGCGCAGAGAGCCAGGCCCTTGGAGGAGGAGGACGTCGAGGACCAGGAGGAAGGCGGCACATCGGGGGAACCCTCCTCCGCGCCAGGGGATGGCAATGGAGGGGAGATGTCTGGCCTGCAGGAGAGCCAGGGGGAGGTGTTGGAGGGGAGGGCCGAAGCTGGTCCCAGTAGGGTGGACGCACGCGGGAAGGCTCCGGCAGCACGCCGGCCTTCTGCCCAGAGGGGGGAGGTGTTGGAGGGGAGGGCAGAACCTGGCCCAAGTGGGGTCGATGCACGCGGGAAGGTTCGGCCAGCACGGCGGCCTTCCCCCCAGAGGGAGAGTCCGCCCTCCAGTCTGGACACGGTCCTCGCCCAGGAGGTGCGCATCCTCGATGAGATGTCGGCGGCGTCTGAGCGGCGCCACCAAGAGTTCATGGGGGTGGTCGAACAGATGCCTCATGCCATTGAGTCCCTGGCTCAGAGTGTGGTGGCTTTCGGGGAATCACAGGCCAGGGGGTTCGAACAAGTCACGGCAGCGCACGACAGGGGTGTCCAGCAACTGGCCGCAGCGCACGACAGGGGTGTGCAGCAACTCGCGGCAGCGCAGGACGCGGGTGTGCAGCAACTGGCGGCAGCGCAGGACGTGACTCGCGAGATGAGTGGTGCCGTCCAGACACTGGCAGAGCTGATGCGGGCACATACCAGGGCAGTTCGGGCACTCACTTCTGCCACACTCGCTGTGGCACGGAGGCATCGCCATGGCACCCGCCGCCCTGCTGCAGCACAGCGGTCTGGCCTCCCCCAGATTGCTGCTCTTGCTACACTGCCAGCCCGGCCGAGTGCCAGTGTCTCTGGCGAGCAGCGCGCACCTGCCATCAGCCAGCTTGCCCCCAATGGTGCTGCCAACACTGCCACTCCCCCAGCCAAGGTGCGATGAGCTGCTGCTAAGACTGATGCTGCCCAGCCACAGCTGCAGCAGTCAGCAGGCGGCCCCTCCCGGGCCAGGCCTCGTCTAGGCCGACCCCCAAGGGCATCTGCCGACACACTTTGTGGCCCTCATGAGCCTTCCCCCAGCCTCGCCACACCCGCAGGGCCCAGGTTGAGGCGGAGCAGCAGGTCGGCCAGGGGCCGGAGAAGCCTGTCTAAGGACTCGCCCTCTCGGCACACCCATTAGAGTGTGGTGAGAGCGGTTTCTTTTATATTGGGGGGCTTTTGTTGTGGGGGGCATTATTTTGTTAAGGCCGAGGATCAAGGCATTTTTTGTTTTCATGGGGGTGTCTCTGTTGTGGGGGGGGGGCTTATTTTTGTAAGGCCACTGTTGAAGGCCTTTTGGATGGCCAAGTTTTGTTAGTCCTCCCCAGGTTTTGGGAGTGACAGATGTTTTTGACTGTTTTTTGGGGGTCTTGTCTGTTTTTCTGTTTCATGCGGGAAGGGCCCTGAGTTTGTGAAATAAAGCTTTTGATTTATTCAGCATGTCCAGGTGTCATGTTTGAAGTGGTTGTTGCGTTAACCGGCTGAGGGCTTGCGGAGCGGCTGCCTCAGGTGCGTTCATTGCCACAGGCCATTCCCTGACAGGGGGCCTAGAAGTGTTGATCAATAAGCCCCCGGCGGACGGCCCTTGGCCCTTGTCGCTCCCTCCTGAGCTGGTCCTCCTCCTCCTCCTCCTCCTCCTCCTCCTGCTCGACCTCCTGAGGTGGTGGTGCAATGCCAGGTGGCAGTGCCTGAGTCCTGCGGATAGCCAGGTTGTGCAGCATGCAGCACACGACGACGAACTGGGAGACTCTATCCGGCGAATACTGAAGAGATCCTCCGGAACGATCCAGGCAGCGGAACTGTTGCTTGAGGACGCCTATCGTTTGCTCGATGATGTTCCTTGTGGCTTGATGTCTTTCGTTGTATGCCTCCTCTGCTGGGGTCCTGGGCGCGCGGAGCGGGGTCATGAGCCATGTACACAAAGGGTAGCCCTTGTCCCCGATAAGCCATCCCCTTGGTGGAGGCTGTGCCTCGAACATGTCAGCCACAGTAGTCTGGCGAAGGATAAATGCATCGTGGCTGCTTCCTGGGAAGCGGGCATTGACAGTTAGGATGCGCTGCCTGTGGTCACACACCAGCTGTACGTTTAGGGAATGGTAGCCCTTCCGGTTGCGGTAATCCTCGGCATTGTGGATAGGTGCCCGCATAGCCACATGCGTGCAGTCAATGGCGCCCTGCACCATGGGGAAGCCCGCGATCCTGCCAAATCCGACTGCACGCTGCTCCTGCCTCTGTCGGGTCATGGGGAAGGAGATGAATTGGTGTCTCCTCGCGTAAAGTGCATCGGTGACCTGCCGGATGCAGCGATGCGCGGCGAACTGGGAGATGTTCGCTATGTCCGCAGCAGCGGCTTGGAAGGAGCCGCTTGCATAAAAGTTCAGAGCCACCGTGACCTTCACTTCCACCGAGAGAGACGTCCTGCACATCAGCTGTGGACGCAGATCTGTGTGAAGCAGCTGGCAGATCTCTGCAACCACCTCCCTTCTGAAGCGCAGCCTCTTCACACAATGCGCCGCAGTCATGGTGTGATAGGACACCTGCTGCCGGTATTGCCTGAGTGGGTAAGGCCTACATTGCCGACGCCTGATGGCCCCTCTGCATCTAGGCATGGCTGGCCCTCTCTCACAGCGTCTGCGAGCCCTTCGCACATAATGCTGCAACTGAGGGTTGGCCCCCATACAGCCCCCATAATAAAGTTGAGAACAGATAAATCACAATGAATCAAATGTCAATGCACTGGCCAGAAGCCAAAAATGCCTCTCCTATGTTGTCCCAAATCAGTAACCTCTGTCCCTTGGTCTCTGTCCAGAAATCCAAAGCAGTAAAGTCATTGCAGCAAAATGGCTGGGCTTTATAGGTCAGTGTAAGTGCCCTTTAATTTGCGCTCCCCGAGGCCCACAGGGCCTCTTTTGCGTTCCACCTCACAGTTCTTAGCAGCGCCACGCCCACATTGGGCGGGCGCCACTGAATTTCCAGTTTGGGGCACACAAACAGCGTTGCGCGACGATATTACGTCATAAGCTGCGCGCACACCTGAGCGTGCGCAAACACTTTGCGCCGGCGCTAAATGTCAACTGAATTTGGGCGTCGGCGCAGATCGGACTGCGTTCAGGCGCTAAGTGTCTAGCGCCGGAAATATAGCCCTTTTATGGCGTTAGCGGCTGGCGCAACCCACTGAATTTCTAGGCCAGTGTCTCTTGCTCTCCTTTTGCATTTTTCAATTCCGAGGTGTCCCTCATGAATCCTTTTGAGCATGTCTCGACGTAGAGCCTGTGGAATGACTATTCTGTTATGTTTTAGTAATAGTCCACTTGCGACACTCAACTCTGACCTGATGTGAAAGTACTTTGGACAGGAACCTTTTGGCCAACCATGATGAATGTTCTCTATTACTGTTTGTAACACTGTGGCCCAGAAATTCAGTTGCGTTTGCGCCCACTTATTGGCTATAAAGTGATTTGCGCCTAAAGTTTTTTACCGCCCGAAATTCAGATGGACCCTAACATCGGCGTTAGCCGGTAGCGCTGCGCCGGCACCGATGACGTCATCGGTGTGCGCAGCACCCCGGTTGCAATGCTATTCCGGCCCGATGGCCAAATTCAGTTGCGGCCGCCTCGCCCGTGGCAGCCGCAAACAGCGTTTGTGAAACGGGGTCTTGCAGCTCCGAAAGGCCGGCGCATAAAGGTGGAGCGGCGGCCGGCCGCTTTCCCGGCGGCCGCCTGCCCGCACCTCCCTCCCCGGACTCCTGCACCACCCCCCCGCGGCACTGATGTCTGTGTCCCGTGAGCCCGGCACTTCTCCGTGGTGCCGGGCTCATTTGCCGGGGGAATCCACCGGTGATCTGATGGCTGCAGGCAGCTCCTCCTTAAGAGAAGGAGGAGGCCTGCAGTACCCCAGCCTGCCGCACCGCATCGGGTGCCGCAGCGGGAGCTGAACGCCTGAAAGTGACATTTAACGCCCCTAGCGAGGCGGCCAAACCCTGCAATAGCGCCCGCCGCCGTCTTGGCCCATCGCAACTGAATTTTAGGCGGGCGCTACGGGAATCCTGGCGAGCGCTAAATTTCGGGCGCAAAAGACCTGGCGGGGCCATACCGAATTTCTAGGCCTGTATCTTTTACTGTTTGTTCTGCTACTTGCTTTGATTTTGTGTCTGACACGGGCAGCGCAGCAGCGACCATATTCACATGAACATCCACGTCTTCCTCAGTAGAGCTCACATGACTCATTGTGGGTGCTCGGGATAGTGCATCTGCTAACACTATGTGTTTGCCTGGTGTGTAGATCAGTTCAAAGTCATATCTTTGCAGCTTCATCATGAGTCGTTGAATCCTTGGAGACATCTCATTCAGATTTTTTTTTATGATGCCAACCAGTGGGCAGTGGTCTGTCTCAACTGTGAAGGTGGGATGTCCATATATGTAGCCATGGAACTTTTCTGCTCCAGCTACCAAGCCTAGACATTCCTTTTCAATCTGGGTGTATTGACACTCAGAATCAGTCATAGACCTGGAGGCATAGGCAACAGGCTTCCAATCTTCACCCTCTGCTTGTAGCAAGACCGCGCCTAGGCCATCTTTTGATGCATCTGTTGACACTTTGATTCTCTTTGTTGGGTCAAAGAAGGTGAGTACAGGTGTGGTTGTCAGCACTGTTTTGAGGTTCATACACTCTTGTTCATGTCTGTCTGTCCATGCGAACTCATTTGTTTTATGTAGCAGGTCTCACAGACATGCTGTCTTGGCTGACAAGTTAGGAATGAACTTTCCAATGAAGTTTATCATCCCCATGATGCATAGCACTCCTTTTTTGTCAGTGGGTCGGGGCATTTTGAGTATGGCGTTTACTTTTTCCATATCTGGCTCTATTCCTTTACCAGATAGAATATCTCCTAGGAAAGTGACTTCCTGGACGCCAAACTGACACTTGGCTTTGTTGAGCTTCAGTCCATTCCGGCGTATGCTCTGTAGCCCTTTAGTCAGTCTCTCATTGTGTTCTTTCAGTGTGGAGCCCCAGATGATGATGTCATCAACATAGACCCGAACTCCTTCCAGACCTTCAATTATGTGTTCCATCACTCTATGAAAGATTTCAGATGCAGATATTATCCCGAAAGGCATTCTGAGGAAACAATACCTGCCAAATGGTGTGTTAAAGGTACAGTATTTGGTGCTCTCTTCACCCAGTTTTAGTTGCCAAAATCCTCGTGAGGCATCGAGCTTTGTGAAGTATCTGGCACCTGACATTTCACTGGTGATTTCTTCTCGCTTGGGAATCTGGTGATGTTCACGTTTTATGTTTGCATTTAAGTCCTTTGGATCCATGCTTACACTTAGATCATTGTTCTTTTTCTTTACACATACCATGGAGTTAACCCAGTCTGTTGGCTCTTCGACTCTCCTGATGACTCCGAGTGTGGTCATTCTGTTCAGTTCTTTCTTGAGCCGGTCATGCAGGGGTACTGGAGCTCTCCGTGGAGCATGTACCACTGGCTGAGCATCCTCCTTTAGCTGGATCTTGTAAGTGAATGGTAGAACTCCAAATCCTTTGAACACATCCTGGAAATTACTCACTACAGAATCCACCGAGTCATCTGGTCTGCTTATGGCACAGTTTATACGGTAGACTCTCTTGACCAGTTCTAAGTCCTCACAAGCTTTGTCAACTAGTAGTGAATCAAGTCCTTCAGCCACAACAGAAAACATGAGATGATGCACTTTGTCTTTGACTGTCACTTTAAGTGTGCATACACCTAAGCTATCTATTTTCTGTCCATTATAGTTCTTCAGTAGCACTGACTTTTTCTGTATTTTGGGCTTTTCTTTCATATTGTTAATGTCACTCATACTGATTAAGTTTGCTTTTGCCCCAATGTTTAGTTTCAATGTAACTAATGCTCCATTTACCTGCAGTGGCATTATCCATTTGTCCTCTTTTACTGCATTAACTTTATGTTCAGCATTGTCCATTCCTGAGGTCTGCACATTTTCTGTATCCTTTTCCATATTGTCAGATGACACCATTCCTACAAAAAATGTCTCACTTAAATCAGTGTCCACAATCACATTGACTTGTTGCCCTTTCTTTATTTTTACTTTTGAAAAGCATTGTTTGGCAAAGTGATTATTTCCATGACATTTTGTGCACATTTTTCCAAACGCTGGGCATTGTCTTGACTGATGTTTGTAACCACAGCATTTACAATTAAAAATTCCATCCTCCGATTGCTTTGCATTTCTGTTCTGCCCACGTTTCTTCCCCTTGTAGGACACAGCACCGACAGCAGCACAGTCACTCATTACAGTCGCATCATTATTAATTTCACTGATAGTCTTTGCGTGCTGTTGAGCTAGCTCACTGGCATGGCATATTTTCACAGCATTCTCCAATGTTAGTTCAGTTTCTCTCAACAAACGTTCCCTGACCTTTTTATCATGAATACCAAACACAATCTGGTCACGAATCATGGATGATTTCAGTTCAGAGAAATTACATGTCTGTGCTTTCAGTTTCAGATCAGTCACAAAGCTATCAAAAGTCTCATTTTGCTGCTGTGTCCGTGAATGGAATACCTACCTCTCATGGGTCTCGTCCTTTTTGGGAGAACAATGTGTATCAAACTTCTTTAGCACATCATCCATTTTTTCTCTGTCCTCCGCTTGATCAAATACAAACGTATTAAATACCTCTATCGCCTGTGGGCCTGCAACCGTGAGCAGTAATGCTATTTTCGTTGCATCTGTCATCGTACCGAATCCGATGGCGGCAATGTAGAGTTCAAATTGTTGTTTGAAAGTCCACCAATTGCAGTCGACATTCCCCGTGAGTTTCAAGCCCTCCGGTGGCTTCAAATTCTCCATGTCGCATTTCACAATATTCAGCAGATATTACCAATCCTGGTACCATGTTATGTTCATAAATATATAGACGTTTTCATTATGAACAGCTAGCTTGAGCTAGTCATTTATTCAGCCATGTGGACTAGTGTACAGGCATCCATCTTGACTACTGCCTTGTGGGTAGCCCCTTACTAAACAAACAGCTCCACCTAGTGTACCATTCTAGAATGACATGTTACTGATCATTACAGGGGGTCCGTGGCAGGCGACGTTCGTGGCGTTTGGAGACCTCGCATCTGTCTCGATCCCGGCCTCCAACAAGATTTTACGTTGATTGGGCTTCTTAAGCCCGTCCTGAGAGGTTCCTGGTCAATTATTAGGAAGCGGGTCTGATGATGTCATTTGATGACATGTCATCAGCCGGTTTCGTTAAAGGGGCTATGTCCAAATTGATTTTGACAGTCCTGCTGTCAGTGTTCTGCAGCATGGAGGTGCTACAAACACTGACAATCACTGCACAGAGGTGCACGGCTGCACCCAGACTCTCCCTCCATATGCTTCTGGAGGGAGTCACAGCACGCAGGGAGGTTCTCTTCCCTTCCCATGGGTGGAAGGCACCTCCACAGGACACCAATGCAGCCTGGTTGCACATTGTACAGGAGGGCACAAGCAGGGATGTCATCAGGAGGACCAGGCTGCAGTGGCATAAACCTTTCAATGATCTCAGTAGATCACGAAATGTTACTGCAAAGCCACACTCAACCTCATCCTGCTGTGCCACTCATCACATCCCCATCACTCCGCCTTCCCTACCCTACTCCTGCACATCTTTACTCACACCAACTTACCTTGCACCTCCACCCATCCCTCTCTATCTATATTATTACTTCCCCATCTCACTAGCCACCCTCACACTCGCCCTCATCCTGGTCCAAACATACCAACTAACAACACACAAGGGTAGGCACTTGGGTGTTTTAGCTGATGTTCATGTAAACTTTCAGTTAATGTGTTGTCAAGCATTGAAATCCTTATTGCTACCACTTGGCTTTCTTGGATAGATCTGTGTGCACCTTTGAAAGTGTCTTAGTGAGTTCCAGTGAATGGCGAGACATAACGTCCCCCCACAATGGTGATGAGTGAGAAAGGAATGACTTGGACATTGTAGGGATGCTTTATAGTGATGGTGTGGGGTGGTGCCAACCTGGTGCATCATGTGGCAGCCAGGGTGTAGAGTGTTAAGTGAAGCAAATCTGGACATGGTGAGTCCATTGCTGGTGTCCCAGGCAGCAATGTGCACGGGTGATGATGTGCTGTGTCCAGTGCAGCATCAGTTGATTGCAGAGAAGGTTGGTGTGGATGTTGGTGCTGCTGGTGTACCTGTGATTTTGGTGTTGGGGCTGATCATGTTGGGATTCTGAGGACCAAGGTGATTTTTTTTCAAGGGCACCGCTGCTGATGGAATAGATGGCAGGTGAGGTTGAGATGACAGAAGTAATCAGTCAATGTTGAGATAGGCTGTTCCAAGGAGGTGACAGTGGCTAGAGAGATTACTCCAAACACTTCAAAAGTACATAAAGCTGAAAAGTGGGTTCCAAATCATTAATGCTCCAACTTCTAAGATTGGAAGGTGAACAGCTGTGACATGGTAGGTTTTAGACCACTTTTACAGCTTTCACCTATTCACAGCAATTCAGTCATTGAGAACTCGACACATTTACCTGACATGACAGCCGCTCTCTGGGAACCTCGTTGAAAACCTGGTACAATGATAAGTACATGGGAAAATGGTTCTTAACTACCTTTTAACAAGCTTTTAACTATCTAAATTGGCTGACCCACCGTTTGGTGTCAGGTCTGTACAGGGATGACAGACCCGACACTTGGGAAACTGACAAGGAGGCGTGTTTACAGTAGGATACCGACCCGCTGTCAATCTTTGTGATTTTGACAGCGGACCTGCCTCCAAACCCACATTCTGAGCGCTGGTAAAATTCAGCCCTCAGTCTCTCAATACTGGTTTGATATCCAATGGGAGCAAAGTGGCCCCTCTCCATCATAGCCCCAGCAAGTAGGAGTAATGCGGCCTCTGAATACTGGGTTGACATCCAACGGTGTGCTTGGGTCCAATGGGAGGGGTTGGCTGCCCCCACCACCCCCACCCACCCTGGTCATACTGATAAAAAGAGGTCTATGTTACAGAAACAGTCCAGAACATGATATGCTGAATGTAAATGTACTGGAAGAAATGGGTTGTCACAAGTGCTGCTCGGCATGAAAGAGAAGAAGTGCCCAGCACGTGAATGCTAAAGACAAGGCTGAAGCATTTGCAACCATCTCCAGCCTCCTCCTGAGGTCCCCACCACCACAGAAGCCAGTCATCAGCCAAATCGATTCACTACACGTGATATCAAGAAATGGCTGAGCGCACTGGATACAGCAAAGGCTGTGGGCCCCGACAACATCCCAGCTGTCGTGCTGAAGACTTCTGCTCCAGAACTAGCCGCGCTTCTAATCAAGCTGTTCCAGTACAGCTATAACACTGGCATTTTTCTGACAATGTGGAAAACTGTCCAGGTATGTCCTGTCCTCAAAAAGCAGGACAAATCCAATCCGGCCAATTACCATCCCATCAGGCTACTCTCAATCATCAGCAAAGTGATGGAAGGTGTTGTCGACAGTGCTATCAAGCAGCACTTACTCACCAATAACCTGCTCACTGATGTCCAGTTTGGGTTCCAACAGGATCACTCGGTTCCAGATATCATTACAGCCTTGGTCCAAACATGGACAAACGAGTTGAATTCCAGTGGTGAGGTGAGAGTGAAAATATTTTGTATCAGTCTTTACAGTAGAGGACACTAAAAATATCCCAACACTGGACAAACAGGGGGCTATGGGGGGGAGGAGCTAAACATGATTAAAATCACTAAGGAGATGGTACTCGGTAAGATAATGGGACTTAAGGCGGATAAATCCCCATGACCTGATGGCTTACATCCTAGGGTCTTGAGAGAAGTAGCGGTAGGGATTGCGGATGCATTGGTGGTAATTTTCCAAAACTCCCTGGATTCAGGAAAGGTCCCAGCAGATTGGAAA
Source organism: Somniosus microcephalus (assembly GCF_052327205.1). NCBI lineage: Eukaryota > Metazoa > Chordata > Chondrichthyes > Squaliformes > Somniosidae > Somniosus > Somniosus microcephalus. The sequence continues at coordinate 72,259,851 of NC_140992.1, read as the reverse complement.
ACTGCTAATGTAACGCCCTTATTTAAAAAGGGAGGTAGACAAAAGGCTGGAAACTATAGACCAGTTCGTCTAACATCTGTGGTTGGTAAAATGTTGGAGTCCATTATTAAGGAAGCAGTAACAGGACATTTGGATAAGCATAATTTAATTGGACAGAGTCAGCATGGTTTTATGAAGGGGAAGTCATGTTTGACAAATTTGCTCGAATTCTTTGAGGATGTAACAAATAGGGTGGATAAAGGGGAACCAGTGGATGTGGTGTATTTGGACTTCCAAAAGGCATTTGACAAGGTTCCACACAAAAGATTACTGCACAAGATAAAAAATCACGGGATTGGGAGTAATATACTGGCATGGGTGGAAGATTGGCTATCTAACAGAAAACAGAGAGTGGGGATAAATGGTTCATTCTTGGGTTGGCAATCAGTAACTAGTGGGGTTCCGCAGGGGTCAGTGCTGGGACCCCAACTCTTTACAATCTATATTAACGATTTGGAGGAGGGGACCAAGTGCAACGTATCCAAGTTTGCCGATGATACATAGATGGGAGGGAAAGCAGTGAGTGAGGAGGACATAAAAAATCTGCAAAAGGACATAGACAGGCTAAGTGAGTGGACAGAAATTTGGCAGATGGAATATAATGTTGGAAAGTGTGAGGTTATGCACTTTGGCAGAAAAAAATCAAAGAACAAGTTATTATCTAAATGGAAAGAAACTGCAAAGTGCTACAGTACAAAGGGATCTGGGGGTCCTGGTGCATGAACACAGAAGGTTAGTATGCAGGTACAGCAGATGATCAGGAAGGCCAATGAAATCTTGGCTTTTATTGCAAGGGGAATGGAGTATAAAAGCAGGGAAGTCTTGCTTCAGTTATACAGGGTACTGGTGAGGCCACACCTGGAATACTGCGTACAGTTTTGGTTTCCATATTTAAGAAAAGATATACTTGCTCTCGAGGCAGTTCAGAGAAGGTTTACTCGGTTGATTCCGGAGATGAGGGGGTTGACTTATGAGGAAAGGTTGAGTAGGTTGGGCCTCTACTCATTGGAATTCAGAAGAATGAGAGGCGATCTTATCGAAACATAAGATTGTGAGGGGGCTTGATCGGGTGGATGCGGGGAGAATGTTTCCACTGATGGGTGAGACTAGAACTAGGGGGCATAATCTTAGAATAAGGGGCTGCCGTTTCAAAACTGAGATGAGGAGAAACTTCTTCACTCAGAGGGTAATAAATCTATGGAATTTGCTACCTCAGAGGGCTGTGGAAGCTGCGACATTAAATAAATTTAAAATGGAGATAGACAGTTTCCTAGCTGATAAGGGAATTTGGGGTTACGGGGAGCGGGCAGGGAAGTGGACATGAGTCTAGGTTCGGATCAGCCATGATCCTATTGAATGGCGGAGCAGGCCTGAGGGGCAGTATGGCCTACTCCTGCTCCTACTTCTTATGTTCTTATGTTCTTATGACTGCCCTTGACATCAAAGCAGCATTTGACCAAGTGTGGCATCAAGGAACCCTAGTAAAACTGAAGTCAATGGGAATCGGAGTGGAAACATTTCCACTGGCTGGAGTCATACCTAGCACAAAGGAAGATGGTTGTGGCAGTTGGAGGTCAATCATCACAGCCCCAGGACATCGCTGCAGGAGTTCCTCAGGGCAGTGTCCGAGGCCAAACCATCGTCAGTTGCTTCATCAATGTCCTTCTCTTCATCATAACGTCAGAAGTGGGGATATTCGCTGATGACTGCACAGCGTTCAGCGCCATTCACAACGCCTCAGATAATGAAGCAGTCCATGCCCGCATGCAGCAGGACCTGGACGACATTCAGGCTTGTCTGATAAGTGGCAGGTAACATTCGCGCCACAGAAGTTTCAGGCAATGACTATCTCCAACAAGTAAGCTTCTAACCACCGCCCCTTGACATTCAACGGCATTACCATCGCCGAATCCCCCACTGTCAATATCCTGGGGGTCACCATTTACCAGAAACTTAATAGGACTAGCCACATAAATACTGTGGCAACAAGAGCAGGTCAGAGGCTGGGTATTCTGTGGCAAGTGTCTCACCTCCTGACTCCCCAAATCCTTTCCACCATCTACAAGGCACAAGTCAAGAGTGTGATGGACTACTCTTCACTTGCCTGGATGAATGTCGCTCCTACAACGCTCAAGAAGCTTGACACCATCCAAGACAAAGCAGACTGCTTGATTGGCACCCTATCCACCACCTTAAACATTCACTCCCTCCACCACTGGCGTACCGTGGCTGCAGTGTGTAACATCTACAAGATGCAATGTAGCAACTCGCCAAGGCTTCTTCGGCAGCACCTCCCAAACCCGCGACCTCTACCACCTAGAAGGACAAGGGCAGCAGGTGCATGGGAACACCACCACCTCCAAGTATCCCTCCAAGTCACACATTATCCTGATTTAGAAGTATATCGCCAATCCTTCATCGTCGCTGGGTCAAAATCCTGGAACTCCCTACCTAACAGCACTGTGGGAGTACCTTCACCACACAGACTGCAGCTTTTCAAGAAGGCGGCTCACCACCACCTTCTCAAAGGCAAATAGAGATGGGCAATAAATGCTGGCCTTGCCAGCAACGTCCACATCCGATGAACGAATTAAAAAAAAAGTAAAGTTATTGATGTTGAACTAAATGTGTTGAGTCCAACACAGTTTTCAATGTGCAAACTCCAAGGTGTCTCCTGAGTCAAACTTGGCAGTAAAGTGTTTTAATTCAGATTCAGTAACTCAGCATGTGACACTAATTAACCCAGCTCAGTACTCCATTAAGAGTAAATGTCAATGTAAAGTGTCTGTATAACTGTGGCTATACTCCCTGATATAATTTTGGCATTTATACAGAAAATGTTCACGACCGATTACTCATGAAGGTTCACTTAAATCTATTTTCAGTTATAGTAGTAACTGCTTGGTTTCTCCTGTTCCTGCCAATGTGCATACACAAATGATATTCCTTTACTTTTCTAAATTGGTAATTGCAATGTAATTACTTTAATTAGTTGTAAATTAAAATTGTAAACATCTGGGCCCCAAAATTCATGGGGCTCAATTTTAACGCAGCCGACAGGCGGGCTTTTAGGCATGCGGGGGGTTAAAATCGCAAAACCTGGGGGTCGGGACCCCCCCCGCCTGGTTCCCGCCTCCACGCCATTTTAACCTAGGTGTGTCTGATTGACCTGAATCAGTCCTGCCTGTAACAGGCGGGACTGGTCTTTAGGGCCCTTAAACAGCACTGATTGGCCTTTATAATCCCATTTTAATAGGCCCTTGCCTGATTAACCCTTTTCCCACGCAAAACGCGCCTGCTGGGGATGACGCCTGTGAAACCTGGCGTGAACACTATTGGCTTGCTGACTATCAGCTGCAGGCCCAACATTAAAGAGGATATTTGGTCAGTCATCATTTGCAGGTGGCAGGACTTTGTTGTCTCAGGTCTGGGGCAACTTTTACCAGGCCTACCCACACCTGTGGAAGGTTGGAGCCTCACACACTTGTCCAGTGTGACCTCCTGCAAGACGCCTCTCGCCATCCTCACTCAGCGCTTCCTCAACTGAGGCACCTACCAGAAGCATGCGAGGCCTTTTTTTCCTTCCCCTCTTGGCATTTGAGGACCTCCAGCCCCATTCGCAAAATGACACACGCCACAACTGCAGAAGTTGCCATCAGAATTTTTATGAAAAACAAACAACTGATGGCATTTTTACAAAATACACAGCATTTCACCCAAGTGACTACCCTTGTGACTATTTGTGCTTTATTTTCCTCTTACGCATGCTCCTACGTAGTGGTTCCCCTCTGGCTTCAGCAGATGTGGAGGCCCCTTGCTCACTTTCCTGCTGCTCCTGTCTCGACACCTTTGGCAGGCGTCCTCTGGGATGGCGAGCCTGTGAGGCTCTGACCAAGGGCTCTGCAGTGGCATGGAAGTGTGAGTGCTTGGAGAGGAGCCCCCACTTCCTTGAGGTCTGCCACTAACCTCCCTCTCATGGGTCAGTTCCCCCTCAGTGCCTGCAAGTGGCCTGAGAGCAGCTTGCTGCACATCAGGGGGGCCATGTGGACCCGTATCTACAATGGCAGTCCTACTCAGAAGGACTTCCATGAAGGTCTGGTTTCTCTGTTCAATAGATGCCCATCGCTCCTCAAGAGATGTTATTCGATTCTGAACACTCACCATGTTTTCCATACCCTAGCGACTAACCTCCTCCATGGCCGTGGCCCTCCTCTCCTCTACCGTTGCCCTCCTCTCCTCTACCATAGCCATCCTCTCCTCTACGGTAGCCAGCCTTACCACGGAGGCAGCAATCATTTCCACGTAGGTAGCCATCCTTTCCGTGTTGATGCGTTCATGCGCCAATGACTCCACAAAGGCTCTGCTCATGTTCGCTATGGACTCCTCCATTCGCCCCACACTCGCAACGTACCTAGACACAAAACCTACCAGAGACTCCTGCATCTGTGCATGGAGTTCCATCACCTCTGATCTTACGGATGGACACAGAGGCAGAGGGTCGACATGCAGCTGAGCCGAGCTGGCAGAGTCCTGCGCCTGCCAATGAGGACTCTCCACTGCTGTCCCTGTCTCCACAATCTGCTGATGCTCACTTGTGAGCTGTGATACACCAGGTGACAACTCTACTCTATGTCCCGAAGGTCCCACCGAGGTGTGAATGTCTGCGCTAGTGCTGGGTGCGCTGAATTCTGGTAACGCTGCGCCCTCAGAGGTTGGAGCTTCCTCTGAGGAGTCTGGCTGCTCAGGCTCTTCCTCCTGCACAGTGGGGGCAGGGGGCTCGATGGTCCTATGGGGGAGTCAAGGAAAAAGTTAGAGATGTGATGCCAAGGTTACATGCACATTGCATTTTGCAGATGATCGTAAGTCCATATGATGTAGCTTCAGAATCATTATCAGTGACTCATGCAATGCCAATGAGAGAGATGGAAAACTATTCTGTCACCAGCTTGCGGGGATGCTCCTGTCTGTCCTTCCCCAACGTCCACATCTCGGTCAGCCCCGGCATTCTCCAGGATGCCTTCCTCCCAGGGGGTGAGCTGGGCTAATAAGGGCGGCCCTCCTCCTGTCCTGGCTCGCTCTCTCCTGTTGTGAGCTCTCTTTTCCTGCAATGAGGGAGACAAAAGGAGGTTGAGTGAGAATGAAGGAGTGAGTGCAGAGATTGCATAGCATAGATACTTAGAAGGAGACAAAGATGGAGTGAGGTTGCAATACCAAGGGCCCTCCCTGTGTGTTGTCAGTTGTGTTCAAAGCATCACAGTGAGAGGGAGTGTGAGGGCTGCATGGTGGCATAGTTCTGTGAATGTGAGCATAGAGAGAGAGGGAATGGGTAAGGGTGCATGGATGTGAGTGTCTAGTGGGATGTACAGGAAGAGATTGCTAAAGCTGAGTGCTGGTGAGGAAAGGCAATGGGGATCAGATTGAGGGTGATGGAAACATCATGCAGTACTTACTTTTCCAGTGCGAAGAAGGTCATGGAATCTTTTCCTGCACTGCAACCACGTTCTTCGTGTGAGCCCCAAGCAGTTGACTTGACCTGCCACCTGCAGCCAGACAGCCTTGGTCTGACTGGGAGGCCTCTTCCTCCCTGAGGAAGGGAACAGGACCTCCCTGTGGGCCCTAGCACCATCCAGTAATGCCTGCTGTGAAGCCTCATCAAATTTGGGGGCTGATCTAGCCCTCCCGCTGCCCATTGCTCCTGCAGGCTCCTGTGCCATCTTAATGATGAAGTTTGGGAGCCTGCAGAGGAAGCAAGGCTTGCTGTGGACCTTAAAAGCAGCAGCAACGATGACATCATATTCTGCAACTTTCTGACTGGAAATAGTCAATTGCCAAGGCTTCCCACCCATTGGAAATCAATTGGCCGATTGAGTTAAAATTACTTCAATCTCATAGACCCATTTAGAATCATGTGGGAATCAATAAATTCGGGGAACCCGCCAATTCCCCGCACCTGAGATAAAATCGACCCCATGGTGTCCTATACTGCTGGTGTAGGTTTGATAGAGTGGAACCTGCATGTGCCTGCACGCAGAGCCCATCCAAAATTGCAGGGCCAGAGCCCTTGAAATGGTCATAAAAAACATGTATGTCCCAATCCTCTGACATGGGACACTGAGGCACCTCCTGGGCTGAAGGTTGTAATGATCAATAACATGCCATTCTATAGTGGACACTAGGTGAAGCCGTAGAGCTGTGTAGAGCTGTATATAGCTGTATGTATATAAGACTACACTACCCAGCTGTATAGATATTAAGACTACATTACCCATGAGGCACTAGTCTACCCACAAGGCAACAGTCAAGATGGCAGCCTGCACACAGGGGCACACATGCTGCATCTCTACAGATACTGTACCTAGAGAATGTTTACTGAATAAATGACTAGCTAGAAGCTAGCTGTGTTCATAATAAGAATGTCTAGTTATTAATGAAAATAAGATGGTACCAGGGTGGTGACGATCTGCTGAAAATTGTGAAAAGCGACATGGAGAATTTGAAGCCACCAGAGCGTTTGAAACTCACAGGAAACATCGACTACAATTGGTAGACGCTTAAACAACAATTCGAACTCTACATTGCAGCCATCGGATTCGGTACGAAGCCAGACGCAAGGAAGATAGCGTTGCTGCTTATGGTTGCAGGCCCACAGGCGATAGAGGTATTTAATACATTTGTATTTAATCCAGTGGAGAACAGAGAAAAATTAGAAAATGTGCTAAAAAAATTTGATGCACATTGCTCTCCCAAAAAGAATGAGACCTATGAAAGATACATCTTCTGTTCTCGGACACAGCAGCAAAATGAGACTTTTGATAGCTTTATAACTGATCTGAAACTGAAAGCACAGACATGTAATTTCTCTGAGCTCAAAGCATCCATGATTCGTGACCAGATTGTGTTTGGTATTCATGGTAAAAAAGTCAGGGAATGTCTGTTGAGAGAAACTGAACTAAATTTGGAAAATGCGGTGAAAATATGCCAAGCCAGCGAGCTAGCTCGAAAGCACGCGAAGACTTTCAGTGAAATCAATAATGATGTGATTGTAATGAGTGATAATGCTGCTGTCGGTGCTGTGTCCTATAAGGGGAACAAACATGGGCAGAACAGAAATGAAAAGCAATCGGAGGATGACATTTTTAATTGTAAACGCTGTGGTTACAAACACCAGTTAAGACAACGCCCAGCATTTGGAAAAATGTGCACAAAGTGTAATGGAAAGAATCACTTTGCCAAACAATGCTTTTCAAAAGTAAAAACAACAAAAGGGCAACAAGTTAATGTGATTGAGGACACTGATTTAAGTGAGACATTTTTTGTAGGAATGGTGTCATGTGACGATATCAAAAAAGATACAGAAAATATGCAGCCCTCAGAAATGGACAATGCTGAACATAACGTCAATGCAGTAAAAGTGAACAAATGGATGATCCCACTGCAGATAAATGGAGCATTAGTTACATTGAAACTGGACACTGAGGCAAAAGCAAACTTAATCAATATGAGTGACATAAAAAATATGAAAGAAAAGCCCAAAATACAGAAAAAGTCAGTACTACTGAAGAACTATAATGGACAGAAAATAGATAGCTTAGGTGTATGCACACTTAAAGTGACAGTCAAAGACAAAGTGCATCATCTCATGTTTTCTGTTGTGGCTGAAAGACTTGATTCGATACTAGGTGACAAAGCTTGTGAAGAATTAGAACTGGTCAAGAGAGTCTACCGTATAAACTGTGCCATAAGCAGACCAGATGTCTCAGGTGATGAAGCAGAGAGCCCATCAAGGATGAAAAGGCCAAAGGGTATCCATGTCTTCAAAAAGCCTAGTTTCTCCAAGAAGAAAGAAAAAGACTTTAAGGTCAAAGAGAAGCCAAAGGAAGAAAAGCACAAAGAGGAAAAACACAAGGAGAAAAAGTCCAAAGATATAACCGCAGCAGATGTTGATAAGCAGTGGAAAGAGAAAAAGAAAAAGAAGAAGCCTGCACCAGAGCAGGAAGCAGTTCCAGTGGATACTCCTTCTTCCCTCAGGCCAATCTTTGGTGTTCCATTAGCCGAGGCTGCTGAGAGGACTATGCTGTATAATGGGATCCAGCTGCCAGCAGTTTTTCGAGAGTGCATTGACTACATTGAGAGTTATGGCATGAAGAGTGAAGGAAACACTGAAACCCTCTCCAAGCAAAGATCGCAAGGAGACCTCGATCTATACAAGAGCAGATCGATGACAATGCTGCAACTGCATCTTGTCATTCACCGCCAGAACAATCTCATGAAGACACATTAGACTTACCCGTGTTGAGAAGATCCACACGTGAAGTAAAAAAGCCTGATAGACTTAATCTTTGAGTACAATGTAAAGCTTTGAAAATGTGTTGACTGTTTTGAAAATGTTTATGTTTATAGAGCACTAACAAAAGTGTTACTGATATTATCTTTATTGTTTTCTTGAAAGTTGATTGATATTGATTTTGTTAAACCTCAAAGAAAGGGGGATGTAATGATCAATAACATGTCATTCTATAGTGGACACTAGGTGGAGCCGTAGAGCTGTGTAGAGCTGTATATAGCTGTATGTATATAAGACTACACTACCCAGCTGTATAGATATTAAGACTATATTACCCATGAGGCACTAGGCTACCAACAAGACAACAGTCAAGATGGCAGCCTGCACACAGGGGCACACATGCTGCATCTCTACAGATACTGTACCTAGAGAACGTGTACTGAATAAATGACTAGCTAGAAGCTAGCTGTGTTCATAATAAGAATGTCTAGTTATTAATGAACATAAGAAAGGTAAGCTTGTCGGTAAGTTTATTTTTTCTCATAAGAAAGCAATTTGCAGATATTTTGGGCTGGATTTTGTCAATGGGGACGTGATGGAGGCGGGACTCCCACTTTTTGGGTTGTAGTCCCACCTCCATCGACTTGTGGCCAACCCACGCTATTTTCACTTGTGAATCCTGCCCAGCGGGCTCAGCAGGCCAATTAAGGGACACCTGGTTACTGGTGACATCGGTGATTGACATTTCATCTGCCAAGAGTTTTTGACAGATGAAAAATCAGCGTTTGACAGCTCTGTGAAGCTGTCAAACACTGATAATCTGTCTTCTAACTTGAGTCCTTCTACTCAGACTCAGTTAGAGATCTCTCCAGACCAGAAAGCAGAATGCTGCAGCTTTTGACATTTCAGCGGCCATTCTGCTTTCAGTGCCGGTGAACTGAGGGACTCCCAAGAACTGAAGGAAGGAAGCCTGCAGGAGAAAGTAAAGGTAAGTAAAACATATTAAAACACTTTACCCTTACCTCACACACTTACCTCTGCACACATGCACCCATCACTCACCTGCACAACGGACACCTCGACCCCTCCAACCCCTTCAGCCCGACGGTCTGCCTCGCTAACTTGGCGCGGTTCAGAGCCGTTGGGAAGCCCACACTTCAGGGCTAAAAATAGGGATTAGGCAAAAAACTGCCTTTTAACTACCTGTTAACAGGCAATTAATTGGCACTAATCCCCTTCCTGCCTTGGGGAGGTGGCTCCCAGCATAGGTCGGATACCTGCCTCCTGGGACATTGGCACGGAGGCGGGTTGGGTTCCTGCCCCCCGATTCTGCAATTTTCCCACCACTCCCGCCTCCAAACCCACCTCCACAGGGCTTGGAAATTCGAGCCCTTTAAAGTTAATCAATCCTCTCTGGAATAGATACCTTTCCCTCGGGCGATTCTGAGGCCTTTGTTGGTGGCTGGAACAAATTCATTTGAGGGTGGAATTTGCAGGAATTTCACTGAGAAGTTTAGGAGCTCCCCAAATGCACCCTCTCATTGTGGGGCTGGAAATTTCCCCTTACTGGAAATCAAAGGGCTGGAATTCCATAATTCTTTTCCGCCTCAGATTCCTGGCCTTCCCTGAATGGCAATGTTGCTATCTGTCCTCTCTGATCCCAAAATTTCAGGGCCTTGGTTACACCTGACCATTTATCTACTTTACTTTTATAGATCTAAAATTTGTTTTATATTTATATATATATATTAGGAATTGTTTCATGACGTATTCTTCTGGACCTGCACATTTTTTCCAAAAAGACCCTGAAAGGTTTTCATGCACCAAATGCATTATCACAAGTTTCCCCTTATTATTAATATTCACCTATAAACTTTTACGGTGATTTTTCTCCTCAGTGCTTCTCCCACTCCGCCTCTATAACTTTGGTGTAAGTTCAGCAGAAATCCCCACTTACACCAAAGTTGCACCGCGGAGTGGGAGAAACCTTGAGGACATTCCCAGCAAATTTCTTTGAACTGAGACAACATGTTGATGGGAGCACAGGCAGATCCATGGATCTGATGCAAATCCCATTCTCATGCCTACCTGATAGGAGGCAACATATCGCTCTAACCCTTGGCATAAAACAAAACCCTCCAGTTCCTTATAAGAATGTAAGAATTAGGAGCAGGAGTAGGCCATACGGCCCTTCGAGCCTTCTTGAGGTAAGCATTTGGGTAGACTTGAGATTTCAATCTGTAATAAAAAAATCCTTTCAATTTTTGCAACCCTATATGCATGTGTGTTATCAAATATTTGAATATTGACACCAGCTGTTTAAAGGGAATTGTTGGCATCATCCTTACTGTGAGGAGGGGAAAAAAAAAACAGTTGTGCATCATTCTCAGAATGGTTATGTCATGTGCAGATGGTGCAACAATGTTTTCATGATGCAATTATAGATTTCTCTCATTGTACAGTATTATGAAATGGCAGATGGGAAAGGTTTGCCACACATTTTTCAAAAAGACTGCATCTGTTGCATTTTATAGCAAAATTCTGATGGTGAGAATTGCATTCACGAACATATTCGCTAGTTGAAATATTTTTAAGATAAAATGTGTTGCTACAGAGAAATAGATGCATCTAAATAAGGAGGGAACAAGAAGGTTAACTGATAATATAGAAGACAGAATTCATGCTTTTTTAAACTAGACATGGAAAGGGGAGGAAATCAGACTGAAAACACAGGACTTGGAAGGTGGCGAAGGAGAAGATAAATATAGGAGAAAATACATTTAGGCATAACAAATAAACGTAAAGATTAAAATGCGAAGACAAATCAAGGAACATAATTAAGTATCTGTAGTTGAATGTATTAGGAATAAAATGCTGGAACTGGAAATGAGTAACAAAAGGAAAATATATCATTTGAATTGTCGACACATAGTTCACTCAAGAGGATTGTAGTGAAGTAATTATTCAGGGGTTTATGTTCTTCAGGAAAGACAAGGATGATAGAAAAGGAGGAGAAGTAGCTTTATGTGTACATGATAATCATTCTGTCCAGGAAATTGTAATGATATCTATTGGAAGGGAAAAAAAAGTCTGGTTAGAGGTATAAAAAGGGATTAGCAATTAACATCTGTTGCAGGCCTCCAGGTTGATTTATCCTTAATAATTTTGTAATAATGGGTGACTTTAATCAATATAAAAGAAAGAAAGACTTGTATTTATATAGTGCCTTTCATGAACTCAGGATGCCCCAATGTGCTTTACAGTCAATGAAGTACTTTTGAAGTGTGATCACTGTTGTAATGTAGGAAATGCGGCAGCCAATCTGAATACAGCAATGTCCCACAAACAGCAATGAGATAAAGACCAGATAATTTATTTTTTGGGGGATTAATATTGGTCAGGACACTGGGGAGAACTCCCCTGATCTTCTTCAAATAGTGCTAAATACTGACGTCTACTCGTGTCAGGATAGAGTGATCACTAGCTCATTAGTAGTATTCCCACCTCTGAGGCAGCAGTATTGGGTTCTGTCCCCGCTCCAGGTAGTCCCGACAAGCAAAGATCAGAGTGCCGGCTCTGAATACTGGATTCATATTGTAAGGTGCAGGGTTCTCAAAATTCCTGCACTCCCTGAATTATGGATCAAGGGACCCTGTTTTGGACAAGTTATTAAAACCAGGGTACCCAAAATGGCTTCTGTTACCCCGTGACCAAAACTAACAGGATTTTTAAAAAGCAAGGCTCTGCAGACAAGCAGGCCCGGAGACGAAACTTAAAATGCAGGAATCTGTGAGAACAGGACTCTCTGGAGCCAGCCAGACAAAGTAAACACAGAATATGTATTCATTCGACTTGAATCTAATCGAGCTAGAATGGGCCTGTAATCGTGGCCATTAGGTTTCTGCATGTTTTAATCGGTAACAGTTGACAGTTGTAGGATTCGCAAAATTGTACTTTATATTATAAAGGAGCGAATGGCAGAAGAGGCCATGATTTTAAAGACAGTTTTAAAAGAAGCCCAGAAAAAGGGGCATACAAAATGGCCGCCAGACCCCGTGATCAACTTATTGGGGCACTTTAAAATGGTTCCTGCAAATCCTCAGACAGCTTTGTGGGTTGAGCCCAAAGTAAGTTCTGGAAGCCGTTTCTGAGAGAACAAAACCAGACACCCACATATACATATAGATTGGATGCAGATCCAGTCAAGATCGGCCTGTAGAGAAAGGCCATCTAAATGTTGACCCAGACAAAAGGGAACAGTTTCATATTCATGAGAAGAGCATCAAGGGCCCGTTAAGGACATCACCAGGACATTAAAACAATGAAGGTCATTCCAGACCAGAGGTGGGCCGTTACCGGACATCCAAGAACAGTTTAAAATATAATAACTACCCCGTTGTGCAACAAGCCCGCCAAAAGTTAAACAAAGACTAACCTGATTTGGCGTGAGATAAGGGCTTCTGGAAAAGAAGTATAATTGTGAGTACACATGGGTAGGGTTATTGTCGCTCTTCTGCTTTCCAGCTTGCAGGCATGCCCAGTTTTTGAGCTGGGTAAAGAGGAGTCGCTTCAGGAGAAGATCAGCGGGACTCCTCTCCACCGTCGGAGAGGAAGAAGAAGACTAAGCCATCATCAAGAAGATCGTTCGAGCTGGCGTCCTGCCCCGGGTAAAACACCGGGAGATCATCGACCAACCCCGGGCAGTTGATGAAACGAGAGGCCATCGACCCGCTCCGGCTCGGGAGAAGAGATAAAATAAAACTGAAGAAACGAAGGGGGCCAGCCCAAGGCTCCTCTGGCCGGGGTTGAGCCGACGATCCCTGACCCCGCCGACATCCAGGCCAGCCGGTGTCCAGCCGCCCCTGACCCCCACCTCAGGAGAGAGGTGAGACGCAGCTCGCTGGGGCTTCTCGATCCACGTGGAGACGGGACGCCTGAAAGGACCAAACGCAGACTGGTTCAAAACCTTGCACTTGCTAGTTGGATTGGTGAGCATGTTTCTGGCCCTCCATAATCAGATCTAGATAGGATTAAGGGAGTGGATATTTAAGGGTATAATTAACATGAGTTGTTATCCCTCGATGTTCCGTGTGTTTCCCTATTTCATGATGATTTTTGTAGAGTAATATGCCTGTATTTGCCTTAGTTAGTATTGTGTCATTATGCATTTGTTTGTGTTTTTCCCTCCCATGTACTCTCTTATTTGCTTGCATTTGATTTGTGTTACCATATGCAATAAAATTTCATTTTGTTTCATCAAACTTGGTCTATAAGAGTTTTCTCTACATTGTAGTTCCTGCCCCAAAGTCCAGAGTATAAAATCTAAGGGGCGAGTGGGTCGAACCACTCAAGGTTTTACTGTGCAACAGAGAGAGGCCTCTAGAGAGAGAAACCTCTGCGATCTAAAACCCCTTACAGAAAATGGCGACCGCGGCAGGAATCTGGCAGCAGGATTGCAATATAATAGATCCAAGTTTGAATGGTCGAAATGCAATGGGTGAGAGGATAGCGGATTATGTCTTTGGCAAGGTAAATCTCACTAAGCAGTGGAGTTCCGATCTCTTACTGGATGGGTGTCCGGTGGACGCAGCCATCAGGAGGACAGAGAGCAAAGAGCATAAGAAGTCAGTGGAGAAGGCAGTGTGGTTGATGTGTTACAAGAAGCAGGTCCAGATCTTGGACTGGGTCGATGCAGCACAGGCAGCCAGGATCACAGCCCAGGCAGCAGAGATAGAGGAAAAGGCCATGGGTGGGGAAAAACTCTTCACAGCGCTTCAAGCGCTAATTCAGGAACGCCAAGTGGTAGCTAGTCAACATCAGGCTAGGATAGAGTACCTGGAGTGCCAGGTTACTGAGGCAAAGATCAATGGAACGAGGATCCGGGAGAAAAATGCCCGCCTCGCGCAACAGCTAAGAGCGCAGGAGGAGAGAGTAGTGGAGGTTAAGGCAGCTTACAAGCTAGCCCTCGAGCATGGGTTTGAGAGCACGGACCACGGCCCCTGCCAAAAGACCATAGAGGACCTAAGAATGGCACTGGTTAAGGCAAAAGGCATGGTGTGTCTCGTCAGCCCGAAAGCCAGTCACATGGACTTTTTAAAGAAATCAAAACAGCCGATTCCAGCTGAAGTAGTTGTGGTACCTGCCACCGAGCCCTCAGCACCGCCAAGCTATAGTGAGATTTGGCCGGAAAAACAGGGGGTGGTAAAAGAGGAGGTAGCCGAGGTGGAATGTGAGGAAGAACAGCCACTGGTAGCGAAGCCAGGACCGGCACCAATGTGTCCAGCTCGGCACCAGAGGTTCGGTCCCAACGCCACCAATGGCGATGTCAGACCCCACCAGAACCAGCTCGTGGTGCCATATGCTGCCCCGCAATTAACATCCATGGTGAGCCACCTCGCACGACTCACAGTAAAGGGAAATCCCTCGATTCATTTCAGGGAGATAGAGGAAACAGCAGCCATTAATGACTGTGATGAACAGGAACAGGTGAAACTGTTGCTTTTCTCCCTGGATTGCACAATCCTTCAGTGCCTCTCAGATGAGAGTAAGAGGGGACGGAAAGGGTATACGGATCTCAGGGAGGAAGTTTTAGAAATAATGGGAGTGGACGATGGTAGTCCGTTCGACCATGTGGAAGGGGCCGTGCAACTATCTGGAGAACCCCCACAGGTTTTCGCAGAAAGGCTGTGGCCACTGTATCAACGCAGCTGTCCGGGCATGCCTGAACGGGTTGCAATGAACGATGAACAGCGGGTTCATTGGCTCCGTTGCTTGGTTATCAACAGCTTGCCGCAGATACGGGCCCTAGCCAGATCTTAGTTTGATCCCCAAGGTCCCGGTGTCACGGAGGAGAAGGTGCTCCGCCAGCTCAACGTCGCGTATAAGATTTGTAGAGGTCAGGAAACACCTCCCCAGAAGGGAAAGGTGCATGAGGCAAAACCCGCAGCCCCAAGCAAGAAGGAGTGGCGTCAGGAGGGGAATCACCCTACCCAAGCCAAGCTCAATTGCTACGGGTGTGGGAAGGATGGACATTGGCGCAAGGACTGTAGAAATCGGTGGAAGGATAATAAGGGAAAATTTCCCGCTGCCCAAGCCCAAGCCCAGACCGCCGCCCCAGCACCAGCCCAAACCCAAGCCGTAGCTCCTGCCCCAGCACAAGGAGCTGGTGCAGTTATGGATCCCGCTGCGATTGATTCAATCATAGAGACAATGTGGTCTCTGATGATTTCGCTGGGGAAGTTAGCCGTCACCACTGGTCTTGCCGCTCCCGAAACCCCGACCGCTGTGCCCACATGACTAGAGCCGGTGCAGCCCATTTACTTGTGTGCGCTGCGATATGATGTATGGAGACGACCCCTCGTGGAGATGGAGGTGGAAGAGGTGAAAGGGACCTATTTGCTGAATACGGGGCATCGTGCACTGTGATCCACGCAGATAACCCCACCGCTTCGCCTCTATCCATCGGGATTCCATACCTTCTATCGGGCTTCACGGGCGAGGAACGGACTGGCGCGCATTCCCTTCCCCTCTCCATTCATTTAGGACCACTCCGCACCACGTGGAGATGTACACTAATGAAGTGGGAGGCGGGGTTGGAACGGGGGTTCTTGGATCTGATTTCTTGGTAGCCCACGGGATCCACGTGGGCCTAAGAAATCATTGTCTCTGGGGAGCGGGTACAAGTGTGAAAGGGATAGAGAGTATCAAGGAAAACCCAACGAAGGCGCGGGTCGGCCGGCGAGAAGTAAAATTCTTGGGTCTAACCCTCTGTGCTGGTGAGAGAGCCGAAGACCAGGAGGATAGACCGGAATTGTTGCAAGATCCACCGATCCCCGCCAGTCACGCAGTAGAGGTGTCCCGACGCATCAAGTGGCTTCACTTAAAATGGTGCAAACTGTTTAAACCGGGTGCTAGAGTATCAGCAACCGAAGCCAGGTCTGAGGGTAAAGATCCTCAGCCTGAGGTGTGCAATGAGTCACAGACCACACAAGCTGGCGTAGCCTGCCTGGAAGGAGAAGCTGCCCCACCCACCTGGGGGGAGGCTTCCCCTATGGCCTGGGACTCGGCCGAGGAGGAGCCCGAACAGCAAGGCCCCGCCCTCGACACGATTCTGGAGGAAGTGGAGTCGGAGGACGGAGGTCCCGCCCTCGACTCAAGCGTGGGGGAGGTAGAAATTGGGGGCAGGGATCCTCCACCTGTAGGGACAGGTGAGAAGGAGCCGTCTGCCACAGGCCCAAATCCCGAAGAGGCAGAGCCTGAGGGGAGGGAGCCGAAGCCCACAGTCGTGGAGGAGCCGCGGGCTGTGAGAGCTAAAGTCCCACCCGAAGGTCCACTCGCCAAGGGAGCTGACCCGAATCCCAAAGGGGCGGAGCCTGAAAGAAGGGAGCTGAAGCCGGCAGCCGTGGAGATGCCATGGGCTGTGAGGGCTAAAGTCCCAACTGAAGGTCCGCTCGCTAAGGGAGCCGCGCCCAAAGTATCTCTTCGCAGGTCGACTCGAACGCCTCAGCCGATAAAACCATGGCCCGATTACCCCGTTATCAGTAAACGCCGACTTGAGAAATCCCTGACGAAACGCAGTCCCCGATTGACAACAAAAGGCTGCGGGGAACCTAAGCCACAGGTCACTGCAGCCCCACCGCAGGGAGCGGCGAGCTGCAGTCCAATCAGGGATTAGGCAAGCCGCCCGGGGTCGGGCGGCGCTGTACATAAGTTAAGTTTAAGTTTTAAGTTTTAAGGTGTGTAAATATTAAAAATGATAAAGAGTTATAAGTAGTTTGGGAATCTGCTCAGTATGTGTGCTATTTTGGATCGAGGTCGAAAGACCCGATCATGCCTTCACCTAAGCCAGAATCTCTCGGGAGCCTGGTGACATTGTTTAATTTGTTGCAGGAACCAGGAGAAAGATGAGAGGGATCCTCGTCGTGTTCATGCTGATCGGATGGAGCTGGGCCTATCAGGGCCACACTAAGGACTCCACCATTTATGGGTGCTCTGGCAGCAGAGGCCCCGTCGTGACTGATGGAACCGGCCCACGGGACGCTGAAGAGACTGCTGTCTACTTCCATGAAGGGAGATGGCCAGGCTGGCTGGGGTCGAAATCTACTTAATGCTCCAGCCAGACGGGGTTTGCATACAGAGAAACATCTCTGATGTGCCCCAGGGTGAGGATCATCGCACCAAGAATCAGCGTCACCGTTGGGAAAAGGATTTGTTTGAACTGTCTGGGACATGTAAATTTGAGCCACTGGTGGTGGCTCAGGAAGCTGAGTAAGACCATGAAGAATTCCACGGTCGAATGGGAGAGACTGGGTAACAACACCCATCGGACAATTACAGGAACTCATGGGTGGTTGAGTGTCTGTTGGGACAAATGGTGGGAACCAGATGAGGGGATCTACATCTGTTTGTGGGGTTCAGAATGCGCTTGCCCCACAGGCATCTCCATCTTTTTCCAAAGGCAGTGGCAGGATGCTGGACAATGAATGAGGTGGGACGTCAGCACACAGGCGTGCGGAGTCCCATACTCTCAGATCCCAGTAAATGCCACCGAACTCATCACCCGACCCCGCCAGCCCCTGCCCACAATTCCGGTAGCTAAAGCCCTCAAGGAAGGGTGCCCCACCACAACCAAGGGACCCGGGAACAGATTGGTATTGGTATCCACAGGTCAGTGCTGTACCAAAGGGTGCACTACGTGATGGCTTCGGTGATTTTAAACCTCACCGAGGTGCGGTTGCCAGAGTGGTGCCCCAGGGAAACGGAGCAATTATACCAGGTCCTGTTAACAAACATGTTTAAACAGTTTTACGAATTCAACTTTGCCGATGTCGACAGAGCCGAATTGTACACCACACCACATGAGGTCTTGGACAGGATAGGGAGGCAAAGAAGGGGTGCAGTAAATGATATTTTCACAGCTTTTAATACAGGAACTTCCATCATCAACACACTGGATGATGTGGAGCTGCAAACCCAGATCAATGGTTTGAAAACACAGTTAAGAAAGACACTGACTGATGAGAATAAGGTAGTGGGTTCTGAGTTACATGAGGCCATGACACTACACTTAAAAGAGATAATAGCTGAGCTGGAGAAACACGCAAAAACGGTAAATGCACTCATCAGGGAGGATCGGAACGCGTCCGATCAGGCTGCGCAGAATGAAGCTTGTGTGCTGTATGGGGCGTGGTTACTGGGCGAGGGCTGCAGTAACCTGGAGGATTTGAAACAAGGTTTAGTCCCCTCCTGGATCAGCAACAAGCACCTCGCAGCCCTCCACCCTTTTGAGAATACATTGAGTCTGTGCCAGCTCAGACTAGCTTCAGAGGCCTACCCAGTCCCAGTGGACTGTGGACGGTCTAATCACACCATTATGGGTATACTGGTAAGAATGCCGGTGATGGGAAAGACAGCTAAACCCGCCCCGGTATACAGGGTGGAGAACATTGGAGTCATTCGGGGGGGGGGCGCACATTTGCTACACAGGGGTCCCACCTTACATCATTCGATGGGAGCATGCAATGACGGGTACCGACCTCTCGGGGTGCCGGGGCCGGGGAGCACATGTCATCCTGTGTCCCCAGCACTTGAATGCCCATTCAAAACCACAGTGCGGGTTCAGAACTGCTGGCGCGAAGCCTAAAAATTGCACCATGGAGGCAATGGCACAAGGCCATGTGCCCCCGCAGGTGGCATATATAGGAGGTGGGACATACTGTGTCACCACTGCAGCGCCCCACTACCAACATGGACAGCACGGTTGGTGTCCGGTTAGTGACAGCAGCTTCTGTTTCAAGTCCAGGGCAGAAGTTCAAGTGGCCCAAGAGCAAATTGTCCCCATTCCTGAACCTTCCACTGTTCACATCACTGTGAAAGGGAATTTCACCGAACTGCAGCGAATCGTTGCACATTTTGGATATATCATTCCCCTCTCCCTGAACACCTCACCAAGATATTAAAAGCCGTTGTTGTTTCACAGAAACATTTCTATACACTGGAACAGAAGACTTTAGAGATAGGGGCAAACATATTGGATATAGTGACCCCACCGTGGTGGGATCTGTTCACTAATATAGAAGTCCCTTCTTGGATTAGGATAGCCTCCCACATTCTTGTAGTGTGCCAGGTTATCATTGTAGTTTATTTACTGTTTGTACACTGTAAAAAGGTCAAACATTCGCAAAAGTACGAGAATAGAGGGGAATGGAGGGAGCATTATGTGCGGGTAGAAGAAGAGACACCCGTTTAGATTTTGCTGCTGTGTATAAAGTTAAAGTTTTCCCTCCCTCCTCTGTATTATTTTTGACATGTATTCATGTGCATTTTAATTTTTGTGTGTGTGCTTTATTATTTTCTTATTGAAGTTTATTAGATGTGTTGTTATTATTAAAAGATAATATGTATGCACCAAGTGATGTAGGGGTATAAGGCCCCCCTCCACGCCTGGAAGTAGGTTGTTAGATTTTAACTCCAAGGTATTGTCATCTATAGATGCTTAATGTACACTAGGTTTTTCTGAAATGGGAAATGCATGTGTCATGGGGTCATAGATAGGTAAATACTGGGGATGGTTAGGTTATGGGAAGTCAGAAAATTTTGCTCACCCAGAATTATGACACTTCAGGCATGTTACAGTATCAGCAGGGGGGAGTGTAGGATTCGCAAAATTGTACTTTATATTATAAAGGGGCGAATGGCAGAAGAGGCCATGATTTTAAAGACAGTTTTAAAAGAAACCCAGAAAAAGGGGCATACAAAATGGCCACCAGACCCCGTGATCAACTTATTGGGACATTTAAAATGGTTCCTGCAAATCCTCAGACAGCTTTGTGGATTCAGCCCAAAGTAAGTTCTGGAAGCCGTTTCTGAGAGAACGAAACCAGACACCCACATATACATATAGATTGGATGCAGATCCAGTCAAGATCGGCCTGTAGATAAAGGCCATCTAAATGTTGACCCAGACAAAAGGGAACAGTTTCATATTCACGAGAAGAGCATCAAGGGCCTGTTAAGGACATCACCAGGACATTAAAACAATGAAGGTAATTCCAGACCAGAGATGGGCCGTTACCGGCCATCCAAGAACAGTTTAAAATATAATAACTACCCTGTTGTGCAACAAGCCCGCCAAAAGTTAAACAAAGACTAACCTGATTTGGCGCGAGACAAGGGCTTCTGGAAAAGAAGTATAATTGTGAGAACACACCGGTAGGGTTATTCTCGCTCTTTGGCTTTCCAGCTTGCAGGCATGCCCAGTTTTTGAGCTGGGTAAAGAGGAGTCGCTTCGGCAGAAGATCAGCGGGACTCCTCTCCACCGTCGGAGAGGAAGAAGAAGAAGACTAAGCCGTCATCAAGAAGATCGTTTGAGCCGGCGTACTGCCCCGGGGTAAAACATCGGGAGATCATCGACCAACCCCGGGCCGTTGACAAAACTAGAGGCCATCGACCCGCTCCGGCTCAGGAGAAGAGATAAAATAAAACTGAAGAAACGATGGGGACCAGCCCAAGGCTCCTCTGACCGGGGTCGAACCAATGATCCCCGACCCTGCCGACATCCAGGCCAGCCAGTGCCCAGCCGCTCCCAACCCCCACCTCAGGAGAGAGGTGAGGCGCAGCTCGCTGGGGCTCCATGATCCACATGGAGACGGGACGCCTGAAAGGACCAAACGCAGACTGGTTCAAAACCTTGCACTTCCTAGTTGGATTGGTGAGCATGTTTCTGGCCCTCCATAATCAGGTCTAGATAGTTTTAAGGGAGTGGATATTTAAGGGTATAATTAATGTGAGTTGTTATCGCTCGATGTTCCGTGTGTTTCCCTATTTCATGATGATTTTTGTAGAGTATAATATGCCTGTATTTGCCTTAGTTAGTATTGTGTCGTTATGATTTGTTTGTGTTTTTCCCTCCCATGTACTCTCTTATTTGCTTGCATTTGATTTGTGTTACCATATGCAATAAAATTTCATTTCGTTTCATCAAACTTGGTCTATAAGAGTTTTCTCTACATTGTAGTTCCTGCCCCAAAGTCCAGAGTACAGAATCTAAGGGGCGAGTGGGTCGAACCACTCAAGGTTTTACTGTGCAAGAGAGAGAAGCCTCTAGAGAGGGAAACCTCTGCGATCTAAAACCCCTTACACAGTAGCCATCAAGTTAGAATTGGAACAATTAAGTCTTATCCATGACAAACAACCACGACATTGGGGCCATTAGACCCGGAGACAAGCACTCCAAAAGTCGTTAAAGTAAATGGTTGTAATCATTTAAAACAAGCCCGCCAAAAGTTAAACAATGGACTGACATGATTTGACACGCTGATAAGGAGTTGAAGAACGGGTATAATTGTAGGCCCATCAGTGGTAATCACGCTCTTAGCTCTTAGCTCTCTTGCTGCTGCTCTCATTGTTTGGCTTTTGGTATGCTGCCACTCGTGCTCACGTCCTGGCCTCATGGCGGGTTCTCTTCTCGCTCCGCGCATGGCTTAACAACCAAGGACGCCCATTACACTGGGGCCAAACGCGGGAGGAGAACGAGACCCGAGTTCAAAGCAACACAGTACACACAGGCCACAAAGGGACATACGAGACGAGATGAGGCGAGACAAATAAGAAGGTAAACCGATAAGAGCAGAGAAGGGCAGTGAAAGATGCATTGGTAAAACGCCTACTTATAAGCTGGATATTTGGTGAAGAAATTTGCAGTGCATGTATGGACAGAGAGAATAAGTTGGCGTTTTGAACATTGCGAATAAGCAGGCGTTCGAAGAGTGGGTGGGAGCGCCCGTGATGAATATACTGGCATTCAAAGGCTGGGTAGTAAAATCTTGTAGACGGTAAAGACCGCCAATCGACTCCGATCGTAACATTACCGCTGACGGCCGCCTGAGGGAGATAAAGAAGAAAACCCATTGCGACGAGACGACAACGGTAGCTGAGGAAAAGGGAGAGTACTTCGCAGCAACAATTTCAGCGCCGCGCCCTGAGACCACATGGCGACAGGTACCCGAAGGACAGGGAGGACAGACCTCAAAACTCACAACTGTTAAAGCAACAGGTTTTGGATTGGTAAGTATGAATTCCTGGCCCCTCATAGCTTAATCTAGTTAGGTATAGGGGGTGGGATAAGGATAAGGGGATTGTTAATGTAATTGTTTTCCCTCGATGTGCCGTGTGTTCCCCATTCCCATATAAGTGTAATTGTTTTATGCCTGTATTTTCATACCAGTAATTTTCTTAAGATTGTTGTATTCTACTTTTAATAAAATCTTGGTTTCCTTACACCAAACCACTTGTCTACTCGATTTTCTGTATCGCCACCTGTACCTAAGTCCAGTGTCTAGAACCCAGGGGTGTGGGAGCGATTCGAACCACTCAAAAGGGGACAGTCAGAGGCGAAGCTAGCTGGGCATCACACACCACCCCCTACATAAATAGCGACTGCGGCAGGACTCCGAAACAGGGTTGCGGTACAGTAGACAATGGTGCGGATGAGCAAACCGTGATGGAGGAAAGGATTTCTGAATATGTGTTTAGCAAGGTGAATATCACAAAGAAGTGGATCACCACTCTGTTAAGATCTAGGCGTCTGGTAGATGCAGCAGCTAAGTGGACAGAGGGGAGGGAACACAAGAAGTCCTTGGAGAAGGCAGTCTTGCTGATGTGTTTCAAAAAGCAGGTCCAGCTTTTGGACAGGCTCGTTGCAGCACAGGCAGCCGAGTTAAAGGAGTCAGCCCTGGAGATCCAGGATAAGGCTCTCGCAGGGGAGAAGTTACTGGTAGCATTGCAGGCCCTGAATCAGGAGAGGTTGCATTTAATGGGAGAACACAAGGCCCAGTTGGAATACCTACAGTGCCTGTAGTGTATGTACCTTTAAGAGGAACTATGTTTTTGAAGTCCCTGTATACTGTAGTACCAGTAGTGACCACTCGGGTATATAAGCCTGTGTAGCGTCTTGTGTTGTTAGTTCACCTCCAGACTTTCTTCAGTAAACACTTGTTAAATCAACTCCTGCATTCCGTGTCTCCATTAACACACGGATCTAACAGAGGCGACGAGTTAGAAATGAACTTACCTGCAATTCGGCAGCACCTCAAGGGGATCGATTCCTCAGACGAAGGTCGAAGCCAGAAGCAAGAAAAAGAAAAAAATAATAACTTGAAGAAACTCGAAAATGAGGGCCAGGCTTGGTCTCCAGTCTGTGGTTTCCCCAGCTAAACGGGCTGGTGGCAGGTAGTGCACTGATCCTTCCTGGGCTGCGGCGGGCTAGAGCTCGATCGGGTGGCTCTGCAATGGGGCCGGGCAGCGAGTCGGGAAGCAGAAGCAAAGAGAGAGAGAGGGTGGAGCACTCAGGGCGCGGCCGGTACTGCAAAGCAGGTCGGCGTTTGGACCGAGCAGAGGGAGGGGAAAGTCCCAGAGGGTCCGCTCCACGACGGGAATGGTTCTCCAAGTAACGGAGAAACTATTGAAGCGATATATTAAAAAAAATATAGAAATACCGCGAAAAGCTGCAGGTCGCAACGGGAACTGCGGAGAACAGCGTTGGCAGCAGCGATTGGGGAGGCGCAAAGACCATAGTGCGTCGCCATAAAAAAAAAAAAAAAAAATTAATTAATTAATCGCCAGCAGCAGCGTTGGCAGCAGCGGCAGCGGCGGGAAAGAGCGGGAGGCGCCATTTATTCTCGGCAGGGAAGAAAGGAAAGCACGGGAGGCGCCATTTTTGATTTTCAGGATGCCTAAGATTGGCAATATTACTGCTTTCGATAGTGATATAGAGGATTGGACTACATATGTGGAAAGAGTGGAGGTATATTGCACAGCGAATGAAGTAGAGGATGATAAAAAGGCATCGGTACTTCTAAATCTGATGGGCGCAAGGACATACGGGCTGTTACGAAACTTAATCACTCCAGCCAAACCGATGGACAAGAATTTTAAGGAGATTGTTGATACCCTACAGGAGCACTTAAACCCAACACCACTGCTGATAGCGGAACGATTCAAATTCTTCAGGAGGAATCAGCACAAGAATGAAAGTAACGCTGATTACCTCACCGAATTAAGAAAGCTGTCAAAGCACTGCCAATTCGGGGCAGGACTGGCAGATTCTCTACGAGACAAATTCGTCTGCGGTCTCCTAAGTGAAGGAACACGGAAAAGGCTACTTTCTGAGAAAGATTTGACACTGGACAAGGCTTTCAGTGTGGCTGTATCATATGAAGCAGCAGCAAGAGGAGCTGCAGAGATACAACAAAAGCCACAGGACTTCAGCACCCATGAAATGACACGGTGTTTCGAGAGATGTTATCGCTGCGGCAGATCCACCCATGACCAGAGGGACTGCTGGTTCAAGGACAAAGCATGCAGGCAATGCGGAAAGATGGGACACATTGCATGTGTGTGCCGATCTGGAAACAAAAAATCCACTGACAGAAAAAAAATCAATAAGGAAAAGCACAGAAAGGTACAAATGATGACGGACAGTAGCTCCGAAGACCAGAAGAGCGATAGCGACTCCGGAAACAAGAGACTAAGCTGTCTCAAATTACATAATGTAATTGCCAAAGATGATTACCAGACCATTTGGGTTATGCTCACGATAGCGGGGTCCCCAGTCAAAATGGAGCTAGATACAGGATAAGCTCTGACCGTCATAAGTCGACGGGATTACGAGCGGCTATTTCCGCATATACCTTTGAAAGACACTTCCATTATCTTGAAGACATATACGGGGCAGAAAGTATACCCCAGAGGGAAAGTAAGGGTGCCTGTTGTATACAACGGCAAGGAAATACAGAAGTTATATTTATACGTTCTGCAAGATGGCGGTCCACCGTTGTTGGGATGTGAATGGATCAGGAAGATACGTTTAGATTGGCACTCCATTCAAGCACTGACGGTGACCAGTAAGAAAAAAAATGATGATGACGTCATACCTGAACGTTTAAAAGACATCTTGGCTAACGCCAAAGAAGTGTTTCAACAGGAGCTAGGAACCTTGAAAGGCGTCACCGCCTCAATAAAAGTGGAAGATGCAGCAATTCCCAAGTTTTTTAAGGCAAGGCCGGTGCCATACGCAATTCGTCCAGCAGTCGAGGCAGAGCTGGAGAATTTGGAAAAAGCAGGCGTGTTATCCAAGGTAGATTGGAGCGAGTGGGCAACACCCATCGTCCCGGTCATGAAGAAAACGTTGAATAATGATAAATCTGAAGAACAGAGAAAAATTCGCATCTGTGGGAACTTCAAGGTGACTGTAAACCCAGTCCTTCACACGATACAGTATCCTCTTCCGAGGATAGAAGATATTTTCGCCTCACTATCCGGAGGGAAACATTTCAACAAAATTGGCTTGGCACAGGCATATCTACAGATGGAGGTTGAGGAGGCCTCTAAAAAGTATCTCACGATAAACACACACAAAGGCCTGTACCAGTACAAATGACTGGTTTTCGGAGTAGCATCAGCTCCAGCTATCTGGCAAAGAGTTATGGAGCAAGTCCTGCAAGGGATTCCGGGGACTCAATGCTACCTAGACGACATCCTTGTAACAGGAGAAAATGGCAACGAGCACCTTGCCAACTTGGAGCAGGTGCTCACTAGGCTGAGAGAACGGGGCCTACGAGCAAATCGCCCCAAGTGCGAATTTTTCCAGATACAAATATCCTTATTGTGGCCAGATAATTAATGAAGAAGGGTTGCATAAGTCACCTGAAAAAATTGAAGCGGTCATAAAAGCCCCAGCACCTGAAAATGTCTCACAATTAAGGTCGTTCCTGGGATTGATAAATTACTATCATAAATTTTTACCAAACTTGTCAACTGTTCTGCACCCTCTTAACGCACTGCTACAAACGGGAGTAATTTGGAAATGGAGCGAAGACTGTAAACGTGCCTTCCATACATGCAAAGGCTTGATCAGGTTCAAGGAAGTGTTGGCTCATTACAACCCATCACTGCCAATCAGACTGGCGTGCGATGCATCCCCTTACGGCGTAGGGGCGGTATTATCGCATAGATTCCCTGATGGCTCGGAGCGGCCGATAGCTTTTGCGTCACGCTCATTGAACTGAGCTGAGCGTAACTATGCCCAGATCGACAGGGAGGCACTGAGCCTGGTGTGGGGAGTGAAGAAATTCAACCATTACCTACACGGACAAAAATTTACCTTGTTGACTGACCATCAACCCCTCGTCTCCACATTCAACCCTAAAAAGGGCGTTCCCATTATGACAGCGCAAAGGCTACAGAGGTGGTCCCTTTTCCTAGGGGCACACCAATATGACATAGAATACAAAGGATCAAAACAGCATGGGAATGCTGATGGTTTATCGCGCCTACCATTGCCAACGGTAGACGAGGCACCTACAGTGGACCCAGTGGAGATGTTCCACTCAACCATAGTGGACTGTCTACCAGTAACAAATTCTACCCTTGAAAAGGAAACGAGAAATGACCCGACTCTCTCACGAGTCTACGATTTAACGGTGAAGGGATGGCCAGCACATGGCGAACCACTGTTGCCAGCATTCTCGCAAAGAAGAGAACAGCTGTCAGTGTGCCGAGGAACCTTGATGTGTGGATCCAGAGTGGTGATTCCACCCAAACTCCAGGATAAAGTGCTAAAGGAGCTTCACGAGGGGCATCTGGGTGGAGTGAAAATGAAGAACCTAGCCAGAGCGTTTGTGTGGTGGCCAGGTATCGATGGAGACATCGAAGAAATGACCAAGAGCTGTCTAGGATGCCAGAAGGTCCAAAATGCCCCACCACAAACCCCTCTACATCCATGGGAGTGGCCCTCATCTCCATGGCAAAGTGTACATATCGACTTTGCTGATCCATTTATGGACTCAATGTTCTTAATCGCGGTGGATGCACACTCCAAGTGGCCGGAGGTAATAAAGATGTCCTCCACCACCACGGAAAAAACCATCACAGTATTAAGGACCATATTTGCCAGGAATGGGCTGCCGGAACAGATATGTTCTGATAATGGACCGCAATTTGTGTCTGAAGAATTCAGTAAGTTCTAAAAAAACAGTAGGGTTAAGCACTACACGTCCGCCCCATAACATCCCGCCACCAATGGATTAGCTGAAAGGTTTGTCCAGACCTTCAAGAAGGCCATAAAGGCCATGGGTAATGAAGACATAAATCTACAACATAAGGTTGATAACTTCTTGTTTGCGTACAGGAATGCAACACATGTGGTTACAAACCAAACTCCCGCCATGATGTTTTTCAATAGAAGACTAAGATGCCGGCTGGATTTGATCAAGCCAAACATCAGAAGGGACGTAGAGAACCAGCAATTTCAAGGCATGAATGAAAGGCCAACTAGAACCTTCCAGATAGGTCAACAAGTTTTGGCCCGGGACTACCGTACCGAGAAATGGCAGCCTGGAACTATTTCCACATGACTAGGACGGCTGATGTACACCGTGGACATTGGTAAATGCATAATAAGGCACCATGCTGACCAGATCATAGAGTCATCTGAAAAGGGACAACCTACACCACAACTCTATATGCCTAATGATGAAGCAGAGATACCCATAGTATCTACCTCCGATCCGGTGATACTGGAACCAGATGAACCCGACACTGGCATTCAAGCCGAATTGACCTTGCCAAAAGTACCTCCTACACCACCGAAAACTACTACACCACCGAGGCGTTATCCGGACTGAGTCAGGAAGCCTCCAGGGAGACTGACTTATAATTGATTAACTGCAGCAAATGTGTAGATTATTGTTCTTGTAAACATGTTAATTAATGATTACTTATAATGTTATGTACTAATTATCTAAAAGGGGAGGAATTGTAGTGTATGTACCTTTAAAAGCCCCTGTGTACTGTAATACCGGTAGTGACCACTCGGGTATATAAGCCTGTATAGCGTCTTGTATCTGTTAGTTCACCTCCAGACTTTGTTCAGTAAACACCTGTTAAACCAACTCCTGCATTCCGTGTCTCCATTAACACATGGATACAACAATATTCAGGAAATTTTATGAGTTCAATTTCACCAATGTCAACAAAACCAAACTGTACACCACACCTCATGAGTTTTTGGGTAATGCAGGGAGACAAAGAAGGGGAATGTGGAATGATGTTTTTACTGCGTTTAACACTGGGTCCTCTGTCATCAACAGTTTGGATGACATAGAATTTCAGACCCAGATAAACAGTTTAAAAACACAGTAAAGGAAGATATTAATGGATGAGAACAATAGTGGGCTCGGAGTTGCATGAGAACCAGGCCATGATGGTCCATTTAAAGGAGATTATAGCAGAGTTGGAGAAGCATGCAAAGACTGTAAATGCCTTCATAAGGGAGGACAGAAATGCTTCTGACCAGGCTGCGCAGAACGAGGTGTGCATGCTGTACGGGGCGTGGATGCTGGGCGAGGGCCGCAGTAATCTGGAGGATTTAAAATAGGGTTTAGTCCCCTCCTGGATCAGCAACAAACACCTCGCAGCCCTCCACCCGTTTGAGAATGCATTAAGCCCGTGCCAACTCCCGTTAGCTTCTGAGGCCTACCCAGTCCCAGTGGATTGTGGATGGTCCAACCACACCATTATGGGTAAAGTAGATAGGATGCCAGTCATGGGTAGGACAGCCCGACCCGCGCCGGTATACAGGGTTGAGAACATTGGAGTTATTCAAAGGGATGCGCACATTCGTTTCACAGCGGTCCCACCGTACGTCATAAAGTGGGAGCACGCTATGACAGTTATTGACCTCTCAGGGTGCCGGAGCCAGGGAGCACACATAATCCTGTGTCTCCAGCACTTGAACACCTATTCGAAACCACAGTGCTGGTTCAGAACTGCTGGCGCGAAACCTATAAATTGTACCATGGAGGCAATGGCACAAGGCCATGTTCCCCCGCAGGTAGCATATATAGGAGTTGGGACATATTGTGTCACCACAGGAGCGCCCCACTACCCACATGGACAGCATAGCTGGTGTCCGGTTAGTGACAGCAGTTTCTGCTTTAAACCCGAGGCAGAAGTTCAAATGGCCCAGGAACAAATTGTCCCCATCCCTGAACACTCCACTGTTCACCTCACTGTAAAGGAGAATTTTACCAACCTGCAGAAGTATGTAGCGCATTTCGGCTACAAAATTCCCCCTCTCCCAGAACACCTTACCAAAATACTTAAAGCAGTTATAGTTTCACAGAAACATTTTACACTCTGGAGCAGAAAACAGTAGAGATAGGGGCTAAGATATTGGACATTGTGATCCCACCCTGGTGTGACATTTTCAATAATATAGAGGTCCCTTCGTGGATCAGACTGGCTTCCCACATTCTTGTGGCTTGCCAGTTGGGGATAGTGTTGTACCTAGTCTGCACTCAATGCAAGGGAAAAGGTCAAATACTAGAATTCCAAAACCAAAGGACCTGGAAGGAACATTATGTTAAGATGGAGGGAGATACACGTGTTTGAATTTGCTGTTTGTATCGTTGATTAAAGATTGTGTTTTTTTAATGTTCTTTTATTGTTTTAATAAAGATTGTTCGATCGTGTTTGTAATAAAGGTGATGTGTACCAAGTGGTGCAGGCATGTCGGACCCCTCCGTGCTTGGATGTGTGTAAACGACTGTAATATTTTTCTATGTATGCTTATGTACACTACATTTTCGCGGAATGGGAAGTGCATGTGTCGTGGGTATCTTAGAAAGATAAATACAGGGGAAGGTTGACTATGGAGGGTCAGAAATTTTGCTCACCTCTTCAGGATGATACTTAAAGCAAGTTTAGTATCAACAGGGGGGAATGTAAGGTGCAGGGTTCTCAAAATTCCCACACTCCCCGAATTATGGATTAAGGGACCCTGTTTTGGAAAAGTTATTAAAACCAGGGTACCCAAAATGGCTTCTGTTACGTCATGACCAAAACTAACAGGATTTTTAAAAAGCAAGGCTCTGCAGACAAGCAGGCCTGGAGGCGAAACTTAAAATGCAGGAATCTGTGAGAACAGGACTCTCTGGAGACAGCCAGACAAAGTAAACACAGAGTATGCATTCATTCGACTTGAATCTAATCAAGCTGGAATGGGCCTGTAATCGTGGCCATTAGGTTTCTGCATGTTTTAATTGGTAACAGTTCACAGTAGCCATCAAGTTAGGATGGGGACAATTAAGTCTTATCCATGACAAACAACCAGGACATCGGGGCCATTAGACCTGGAGACAAGCACTCCAAAAGTCGTTAAAGTAAATGGTTGTAATCATTTAAAACAAGCCCGCCAAAAGTTAAACAATGGACTGACCTGATTTGGCACACAGATAAGGAGTTGAAGAACGGGTATAATTGTAGGCCCATCAGTGGTAATCGCTCTCTTAGCTCTTAGCTCTCTTGCTGCTGCTCTCATTGTTTGGCTTTTGGCCTGCTGCCGCTCGTGCTCACGCCCTGGCCCCGTGGTGGGTTTTCTTCTCACTCCCTGCACCGCTTAACAACCAAGGACGCCCATTACACTGGGGCCAAACGCGGGAGGAGAATGAGGCCCGAGTTCAAAACCACACAGGACACACAGGCCACAAAGGGGCAGACAAGACAAGACGAGATGAGACGAAGAAGAAGGTAAACCGATAAGAGCAGAGAAGGGCAGCGAAAGACGCATTGGTAAAAACCCAAACGCCTAGTTATAAGTTGGTGTTTGGTGAAGAAATTGGCAGTGCATGTATGGACAGTGAGAATAAGTTGGCGTTTTGAACATTGCGAATAAGCAGGCGTTCGAAGAGTGGGTGGCAGCGCCCGTGATGAATATACTGGCATTCAAAGGATGGGTAGTAAAATCTTGTAGATGGTAAAGACCGCCAATCGACTCCAATCGTAACATTACTGCCGACGACCACCCGAGGGAGAAGAAGAAGAAAACCCATCGCGATGAGATGACAACGATAGCTGAGGAAAAGGGAGAGTGCTTCGCAGCAACAATTTCAGCATCGCGCCCTGAGACCACGTGGCGACGGGTAGCCGAAGGACAGGGAGGACAGACCTCAAAACTCACAACCGTTAAAGCAACAGGTTTTGGACTGTTGAGCATGAATTCCTGGCCCCTCATAGCTTAATCTAGTTAGGTATAGGGGGTGGGATAAGGATAAGGGGATTGTTAATGTAATTGTTTTCCCTCAATGTGCCATGTATTCCCCATTCCCATATAAGTGTAATTGTTTTATGCCTGTATTTTCATACCAGTAATATTCTTAAGATTGTTGTATTCTGCTTTTAATAAAATCTTGGTTTTCTTACACCAAACCACTTGTCTACTCGATTTTCTGTATCGCCGCCTGTACCTAAGTCCGGTGTCTGGAACCCAGGGGTGTGGGAGTGATTCGAACCGCTCAAAAGGGGACAGTCAGAGACGAAGCTGGCTGGGCACCACACACCACCCCCTACAATATTCAGCCGGTATACTGGTCTCTGATGGGTAAGGGTGGTTCTCCATCTTAAAGGGTAGGTGAGGCTCTTCAGCTTTGGTTGCCGGCTTTGCCACCCACCTAGAAGAAGATAAAAACCATGAGGAAGGCAACAGGAAACCACCTCGGCAACTCATCCTTAATAAGTAGAATCCATGTGTGAGTCTTGAGTTAGGTCCTGCCATAAAGCAGAACGAAATGGACAGACCATAGTAGGATTTTAGGTCATGAGTTTGACTGTGCAAGTGGCTCCAAATGCTTCCAGAAACCACAGTAGAATTTGGTGTTCGAGAAATCTGTTATCATCCATGGCACAAAACTCTAATGTGGCAGAAAAGGGAACAGGAGGTAATGCTGAAGAGAATTCAAGTTGTGAGAATGAGAAGGAGCTCAGCTTTAACAACAGATGTGAGCCAGATGGAAAAGGTCTTTTGGGATTAGCCAGTTGAGTATTCATGCATTCAATCACTAAAAAACAGAACTACAGACCAGTAATTCATGTTTGTTATATGCAGTCTATTGTTTTCAGAGCAAAATGCAGAATACTAGAAAAATATTTGAATCAGTTTGTCATAAAGTAGTATCATAAGGGTATTTACATTCAAGTATATGAGAAATACACTCATTTTATTATTGCTCTCTGCACTGAAATGCTACAAAAAGAATATTAACATTCTTATTCACTACAGAGCATTATCACTGCTTTTTTAATTTTGACAGTGATTTTAAACTGAATTTTTAGTCCACTATTGTACCAACACCACTGAAAACATTATCTGGTCATTCGTCGTATTCGCTGTTTGTGGGATCTTGCTGTGTGCAAAATGATTGCTACTTTTACCAATAGAACAACAGTGATAGCACTTCCAAAGCAATTCATTGGTTACAAAGTCCTTTGCGACATCCTCAGGAGGTGATTGGGCACAATATAAATGCAAGTACTTTCTTTAACACATCGGAACTGCATGAAATTCCAATTAGACCAACTGCTTGAGGCCTGAATTCTTTTGTGCTTCAGAGGTTCACCATCTAACCCTGTATTCATAATGGCACTGCAAATCTCTGACTTTGTGCTAAGGCTTCTTGCACATCCCCAATTTTTGTCACTTCACATTGGCGGCAGTGCCTTCAGCTGTCTAGGCTCTAAGCTCTGTAATTCTCTCCATAAACCTCTCTGCCTCTTTACTTCTCTCTCCACCTTGTATGAAATAATGCCCTCTACATGTGACTACAAGTTTGTAATTGAACTCTTCGTGCTGATTTTTTTCTCATTCTCAATTTTATGATTGTCTTATGTGCAAAATGTTGCTCTTCTGTTTCATGTTCCATGTAAGGGCAGTAGACAGGGCTTTAAACTAATGAACGGGGGTGCTGGGAGGCTTCAGGAAAGAGTAAATTTAAAAGAAGTGAGAGAAATGTCAAGGCTCTAGAGCAGAGTAGAATTTTGGGTAAAAATAAGCAGAGTGGGTCAGGAAGGGACAGAGAGAGTTACAAAGGTAATAAGGCATCAGTGACTAAGCTGACATCAGGGAAAAAGAGAAATAAGTCAAAGCTAAAGGCACTATATCTGAATGTGCCAAGCATTCACAACAAAATAGATGAATTAATAGCCCAGATAGAAATTAGCCTAGACAGAAATTTAGCCCAGACAGAAATTAACAGGTTTGATCTAATAGCCATAACAGAGACAGGGTTGTAAAGTGGCCAAGGTTGGGAACTAAATATTCCAGGATACTAAACTTTTAGAAGAAATAGGTAAAATAGAAAAGAAGGAGTGGTCACCCTGATAATAAAGGATGGGATAAAGACAGTAGAGAGAAAGGATCTTAGCTCCGAAAATCAAGAAGTAAAATCAGTTTGGGTGGAGCTAAGAAACAGCAAGGGGCAGAAAACATTGGTGGGAGTTGTTTATAGGCCCCCGACCAGTAGTTGTAATGTAGGGCAGAGCATAAATCAGGAAATTAGAGGCGCATGTAACAAGGGTAATACAGTAATCCTGGGGGACTTTAATCGGCATATAGATTGGGCAAACCAAATTTGCAGTAATAATGTGGAGGACAAATTTATGGAATGTATGCAAGATAGTTTTCTAGATTAGTACGTTGAGGAACCAGCTAGGGAACAGGTTATTTTAGATCTAGTATTGTGCAATGAGAAAGGGTTAATTAATAACCTTGTAGTAAAGGGGCCTTTAGGGAAGAGTGACCATAATATGACAGAATTTAATATTCAGTTTGAAAGTGATTTAGTTAAATCAGAAACTAAGGTCTTTAATCTAAACAAAGCAAACTATGTAGGTAAGAGGGGCAAGTTGGCTAAGGTAGATTGGAAAACTATATTAAAAGGTATGACGGTAGACAGGCAATGACTAGCATTTACAGAATTAATACATATATTTACAACAAATATACATTCCTTTAGAGCACAGAAAGCCCACAGGAAAAGTGGTCCAACCGGGGCTAACAAGAGAACTTAAAGATAGTATTAGATCAAAGGAAGAAGCTTATAATGTTGCCAAAAAGAGTAGTAAGCCCGAGGATTAGGAGGATTTTAGAATTCAGCAAAGGAGGACCAAGAAATTGATAAAGAAAGGAAAACTAGAATATGAGAGAAAACTAGCAAGAGACATAAAAACATAAATAGTGAGAGATTGAGAAATATTGGTGTTCAGAGAGACCTGGGTGTCCTTCTACACGAATCACTGAAAGTTAACATTCAGGTTGACAAGCAATTAGAAAAGCATGAAGGGATAATTACAGTCCTAGCCCTTTTGGGCTATCCGAGATCAGGCCTATTCCCCAGACATTCACCTTCAACTTAAGTTAGAGATAGCCGAATTCCATAAGATGCTTAAATGGGTCTAAAGGTTCAGGCTATCTCTCCCTAAAGGAACGGAATGACTGAAGATGTTACCATCCTTCAGATAGTACTTTTAATAAGTTTAACTAGACTGTAACCTTCCGGATATTATAAGGGTCCGGAATACCCCCCAGAATTATGCAACTCCTTACAAAAGAGTGTACAGAATTTGTGAGTTCGCGAGTCTATACAGAATTACTCTTTGAGACAATTCTAAAAATATATCATTTTATTTAAGAGCCGACATTCAGTTAACATCTTTTGAATCAGTCGCAACATTAACAATTCAAAATACAATTAGCTTACATTTCTTATTTCTCAGAGATCCTTATTCTCAAATCTTTACTTCGTTACATTTCTTTTTTCTTACTTATTTCTAAATCCAGAACATCCACCAAAATTAACCTGACTTCCCGAGACTCATAGTTAAAGACTTGCAGAGATGCCTCTGGAAAGTTGAGAAACGCTTTGCACGTTCAGCGTGTTCTGACCTTCTGTTAAAAAGGTCTTATTTTTATACCCTTTTGGCAGTGGTTTCTTCTTTGATGTTCTCTGCTGATGTTAGCTAATTGTCTTTATAGATACCTCTTTTGAATGCTTTCTATCTTACTATCAATTCAACTATTGCATGCATAATTATTTCTCTACCTTTCTAAGTGTTTCAAAAACCATCATAAAAACAATGACAGCTATGGTTTCTGTTTGGTGTCATTCCTACAAAACGCCTTCCATTCAATTCTTAATATTGGCTTTACTGGGTTTTTTTTCAGACATTTTGACTCCGTGGTGATCCAAGTTTAATACAAACACAATGCAATTGCTTGGTGTCTCTATTGAAGTCATATCTTCAAAGTGTCCTTGTTGGTATCATATTTACTATGTCTATAAATTAAAGACACTCCAACTGATTGTTTCATGCATTTCTATCTATCTCAATTGGTTGCATATTTAATCTTATGGTTCCTGTTTTCCAAGTTTAACATAAAACTACTTGACCAGCAGATGTTTCTTATCCTTGATGTCATGTTTTCAAAGGCACATGCCTCTTTTAATGTTTGTGTTTCTGTTCCAACGTGTTAGCTCTTAACACTTAAACTGGGCATTCTCATTGTGTTTGTTCCAAACACTGGACTCTTTGGAAGTAAGTCTTTGCTTTTCAATAGGGTCTTAGTTTCTTGGTCAGTATCCCTTTCCCATTTCAAAGCCTGTTTACAACTTTGTTATCAACTGATCTTTATCTCAGAAGCCTGTATTCTGTTTACAGCCTTGTCTGCTGAGACTTGTGTCTTTTAAACCCAGTATGTCTTTTATTAATAATATCAGAATTCTGTTCATGGTATCGTATATTTCTCTAAATCATGGCTATTCCTTCACAAGCAAATGGTATGTTGGCCTTTATTACAAGAGGATTTGAGTATAAGTGTAAAGACATCTTACTGCAATTATATAGGGCCCTGGTGAGACCACAGCCAGAGTATTGTGTACAGTTTTGGTCTCCTTACCTAAGAAAGGATATGTTTGCCATAGAGGGAGTGCAGCGTAAATTCACCAAACTGGTCCCTGGGATGGGGGGATTGTCCTATGAAGAGAGATTGAGTAGACTAGGCCTATATTCTCTAGAGTTCAGAAGAATGAGAGTTAATCTGATTGAAACATACAAATTCTTACAGGGCTTGTCAGGGTAGATGCAGGGAGGATGTATCACCTGGCTGGGGAGTCTAGAACCAGGAGTCACAGTCTCAGAATAAGTGGTTGGCCATTTACGACTGAGATGAGGAGAAATTTCTTCACTCAGAGGGTGGTGAATCTTTGGAATTCTCTAATTTAATGGCAGGGAAAAAAAGGTTATTGTTTGTAATAATGGTTACTGGAGGTGGGGTGGGGTTTGGCAGGTGGAGAGGAGAGTGGGTAGGCAGGGTTTTGGGCTTACAAACAGCAAGTCCTGGCCCAATATGATGTCAATCACAAAAAGATATTGGGCTGGATTTTGTCAGTGTGGGCGGGCTGGGGCGTGTCAGGTGGAAATCGTGTAAGGACCCAGACTCCTAAGTGATGTGTTGAAAAAGTGCGATTTTCCCCTAATTTGGCAATTGGTTTTCTGCGTGTGGGAACCACTGGCCCAATGAGTATTTTCATACAGAAAGTCGCCTCCGATGACATCATCAATGCTGTTGGATTTAAGGCCTGCAAGCTGCCTTGATTCTTCTGGAGGCTGCAAAGGCTCTGCAATTTATATGAAGGAGTCGAATTGTGGAAAATGTCAATGATCAAGCAAAAGTCTGCACCATACTTCGAATGAGCCCTCACTCCAAGCTCTGGTGCATGGAGCCAGCTGTAATAAGGAGGTGCTGTTCACTTCCTCAGGGAGAAAAAAGCCACCCCAGCATACAAAAGCTTTGTGGCTACAAGTGGCCCAGGAGTTCAACTCCTTTTTGCTGAGCCGCAGAACCTGGCTGCAATGCAGGAAGAGGTTTCATGACCTCATCCGCACAGGAAAAGTGAGTATGACTTTCCCATCACCCTCAATCTAATCCCCATTGCCTCTCCTCACCTGCTTTGCCAACCTTTTCCTCCACATGCCACTTGACTCTTGCATCCCTGCACCCTTACCCATTCCCCCTCTCTCTCTATGGTCACATTCACTTAACTATTCGACCATGCAGCCCTCATACTCCCTATCACTGTGATGCCATGACAACAACAACTTTCAACACACACAGGGAGGGTGCTTTGTATCCTTCTAAGCATCTATGCTATGGATTCTCTACTTTCACACCTTCATTCTCACTCAAACTCCACTTGTGTCCCTCATTGCAGGAAAAGAGAGCCCAGAATAAGAGGGAAAGTGCCATGAGAGGAGGAGGGCCACCCTCAGTAGCCCAGCTCACCCCCTGGGAGGAGGTGGCCCTGGAAATTGCTGGGATAGAGGAGGATGCCCAAGTGGGGGATGGACAGACGGGCACATCACAGCAAGCTGGTGACAGAATAGTTTGGAATCTCTCTCATTGACATAGCATGAGTCACTGATAATGAACCTGATGCTCTAACAGATTGACTTATGATCATCTGCAATGTTCAATGTGCATGTAACCTTGGCCTCACATCTCTAACTCTTTCCTTTACTCCCCCACAGGACCATCGAAAGCCCCCGTCCCCACTATCCAGGAGGAACAGCCTGAGCCTCCAGACTCCTCAGAGGAAGCTGCAACCTCTGAGGGCACAGCATCTGCAGAATTTAGCACACCCAGCATCAGCGCAGACACTCACACCTCGGTGGGACCTTTGCGAGAGAGAGTAGTATTGTAACCTGGTGTATCACAGCTCACGAGTGAGCGTCAGCAGATGGTGGAGACAGAGGCAGCAGTGGAGAGTCCTCATCGGAGGGCGCAGAACTCTGCCAGCTCGGCTCCGTTGCATGTCGACCATGTGCCTCCGGGTCCATCCAGAAGGAGAGCGGTGCTGGAACTCCAAGAACAGGTGCAGGACTCTCTGGCAGGTTTTGTCTCCAGGGTCGCTGCGAGTGTGGAGTGACTGGAGGAGTCCATCGCGAACATGAGAATAAAACCGGACGGACCACCCGGCATCGACCTCGGCACCGGAAACGACAAAGACAACGGCAAACTCAGCCCTGCCGACCCTGCAAAGTCCTCCTTACCAACATCTGGGGGTTTGTGCCAAAATTGGGAGAGCTGTCCCACAGACTAGTCAAGCAACAGCCTGACATAGTCATAATTACCGAATCATACCTTACAACCAATGTCTGAGACACCACCATCACTGGGTATGTCCTGTCCCACCGGCAGGACAGACCCACCAGAGGTGCTGGCACCGCGGTATACAGTCGGGAGGGAGTAGCCCTGGGAGTCCTCAACATTGACTCAGGACCCCATGAGGTCTCATGGCATCAAGACAAACATGGGTAAGGAAATCTCCTGCTAATTACCACCTACCGTCCTCCCTCAGCTGATGAATCAGTACTCCTTCATGTTGAACACCAATTGGAAGAAGCACTGAGAGTAGCAAGGGCTCAAAATGTCCTCCGGGTGGGGGATTTCAATGTCCATCACCAAGAGTGGCTCGGTAGCACCACAACTGACCAAGCTGGCCGAGTCCTAAAGGACATAGCTGCCAGACTGGGTCTGCGACAGATGGTGAGGGAACCAACAAGAGGGAAAAGCCTACTTGATCTCGTCCTCACCAATCTACCTGTTGCAGATGCATCTGTCCATGACAGCATTGGTAGAAGTGACCACTGCACAGTCCTTGTGGAGACAAAGTCCCGTCTTCATGTTGAGGATACCCTCCACCGTGTTGTGTGGCACTACCACCGTGCTAAATGGGACAGATTTCGAACAGATCTGGCAACTCAAAACTGGGCATCCATGAGGCGCTGTGAGCCATCAGCAGCAGCAGACTTGTATTCAACCACAATCTGTAACCTCATGGCCCGGCATATCCCTCACTCTACCATTACCATCAAGCCGGGAGATCAACCCTGGTTTAACGAAGAGTGCAGGAGAGCATGCCGGGAACAGCACCAGGCATACCGAAAAATGAGGTGTCAACCTGGTCAGGCTACAACACAGGACTACTTGCATGCCAAACAACGGAAGCAACATGCGATAGACAGAGCTAAACGATCTCACAACCATCGGATCAAATCAAAGTTCTGCAGTCCTGCCACATCCAGTCATGAGTGGTGGTGGACAATTAAACAGTTAACAGGAGGAGGAGGCTCCAAAAATATCCCCATCCTCAATGATGGTGGAGCCCAGCACGTGAGTGCAAAAGACAAGGCTGAAGCATTTGCAAATACCTTCAGCCAGAAGTGCCGAGTGGATGATTCATCTCGGCCTCCTCCTGAGGTCCCCAGCATCACAGATGCCAGTCTTAAGCCCATTCAATTCACTCCACGTGATGTCAAGAAATGGCTGAAGAAATTGGATACTGCAAAGGCTATGGGCCCTGACAACATTCCGGCAATAGTACTGAAGACCTGTGCTCCAGAACTAGCTGCGCCCCTAGCCAAGCTGTTCCAGTACAGCTACAACACTGGCATCTGCCCGGCAATGTGGAAAATTGCCCAAGTATGTCCTGTCTACAAAAAGCAGGACAAATCCGACCCGGCCAATTACCGTCCCATCAGTCTACTCTCAATCATCAGCAAAGTGATGGAAGGTGTCGTCGACAGTGCTATCAAGCGACACTTACTCAGCAATAACCTGCTAACTGACGCCCAGTTTGGGTTCCGCCAGAGCCACTCAGCTCCTGACCTCATTACAGCCTTGGTCCAAACATGGACAAAAGAGCTGAACTCAAGAGGTGAGGTGAGAGTGACTGCCCTTGACATCAAGGCAGCATTTGATCGAGTGTGGCATCAAGGAGCCCTAGCAAACCTGAAGCCAATGGGAATCAAGGGGAAAACTCTCCATTGGTTGGAATCATACCTAGCACAAAGGAAGTTGGCTGTGGTTGTTGGAGGTCATTCATCTCAATCACATGACATCACTGCAGGTGTTCCTCAGGGCAGTGTCCTAGGCCCAACCACCTTCAGCTGTTTCATCAATGACCTTCCCTCCATCATAAGGTCAGAAGTGGGGATGTTCGCTGATGATTGCACACTGTTCAGCAACATTCAAGACTCGTCAGATACTGACGCAGTACGTGTCCATATGCAGCAAGACCTGGACAACATTCAGACTTGGGCTGACAAGTGGCAAGTAACATTCGCACCACACAAGTGCCAGGCAATGACCATCTCCAACAAGCGAGACTCTAACCATCTCCCCTTGACATTCAATGGCATTACCATCGCTGAATCCCCCACTTTCAACATCCTGGGGGTTACCATTGATCAGAAACTGAACTGGACCAGCCATATAAATACTGTGGCTACAAGAACAGGCCAGAGGCTGGGAATTTTGCGGCGAGTGTCTCACCTCCTGACTCCCCAAAGCCTTCCCACCATCTACAAGGCACAAGTCAGGAGTGTGATGGAATACTCTCCACTTGCCTGGGTGAGTGCAACTCCAACAACACTCAAGAAGCTCGACACCATTCAGGATAAAGCAGCCCGCTTGATTGGCACTCCATCCACCACCTTCAACATTCACTCCCTCCACCACCGGTGCACTGTGGCTGCAGTGTGTACCAGCTACAAGATGCACTGCAGCAACTCGCCAAAGCTCCTTCAACAGCACCTTCCAAACCCGCGACCTCTACCACTTAGAAGGACAAGGGCAGCAGACGCATGGGAACTTCACCACCGACAAGTTCCCCTCCAAGCTACACACCATCCTGACATGGGCCTGTATCGCCGTTCCTTCACTGTCGCTGGGCCAAAATCCTGGAACTCCCTTCCTAACAGCATTGTGGGTGTACCTACACCATATGGACTGCAGCGTTTCAAGAAGGCGGCTCACCACCATCTTCTCAAGGGCAATTAGGGAGGGGCACTAAATGCAGGCCTAGCCAGCGACGCCCACATCCCATCAATGAATTAAAAAAAAAAAAATGAGCAGCGCCTTTGTGGAGGCATTGGCGCATGAATGCATCACCGCGGAAAGGATGGCAACCTCCATGGAAAGGATGGCTACCTCCACGGTATGGCTGGCTACCATAGGGGAGAGGATGGCTATGTATATGGAGGAGCTTAGTCGCCAGGGTATTGAAAACATGGTCATTGTTCAGAATAAAATGACATCTCTTGAGGAGCAATGGTCAGCTATTGAGCAAACAAACTAGACCTTAATGCAAGTCCTCTGGAGTAGGGCTTCCAGTGCAGAAACTGGTCCTCATGGCCCCTTTGCAGTGCAGCAAGGTGCTGTCAAGCCACTTGCTAGCTCTGAAGTGGGGCTGACCCATGAGAGGGATGTTGGTGGCAGAGAACAAGGAAGTGGGGGCTCCTCGCCAAGCACTCACACGACCGTGCCACAGCAAAGCCCTCGGTCAGAGCCCCACCAGAGTCATCACCCAACTAAAATGGTCATCTCAGCCCCTGCACAGCTGCAGGAGCAGCAGACTGTTGGTGCGCCCGCAGAGGTTCGCCACCCCAGAGGACGCCCGCCAAAGGCGTTGAGACAGGAGCAGCAAGAGAGTGAGCGAGGGGCTTCCACATCTGCTGAAGCCACAGGGGAAGCACCATGTAGGAGCACGCGTAAGAGGAAGATAAAGCACAAGTAGTCACGAGGGTAGTCACTTGGGTGCTGTGTTGTTTTGTTTTTGGACCAGCCATCATTGTGATTGTATTATAAAGTGTTTTGATTGCAAACTGTTGAAGTTGTGGCCTGTGTCATTTCACAAATGTGACTTTTACATTGAGGGCTTAGGGAGTCTTGCGATTGTCAGTATGGTGGCAATAGTGATAGGATTCCGCAGGTTCTTGTCCATTGTCGATGCTCTGGTAAGAAGGAGTGAGACTAAAGTGTTTGATTGTGCAGGCTAAGCAAATCTGGCCAGGATGCGTGCGTCCCTTGAATCCCAGGCAGCAATGTTGCTGTACGCTGGTGCTTTCTGGCCTGTGCATCTTCGGGTGGGTGACTAGCAGCTTGGTGCTCCAGTTGATGCTCCTGCTGTTGGTGCTGCTGTTGCTCATGGTTCTGCTGCTGCCATGGCTGCTCTGTGTCTGAGTCTGATGTCCAGGAGAAAAGGAATTAAATAGTCGCTATGCTTCTGGTGTATGCCTCAGTTGAGGATGTGCCTAGTCAAGGTGGGGAGAGGGGTTTCCCAGGAGGCCACACTGGAGATGGGTGTTGTAGTGTATGTACCTTTAAGGGGAGAACTACTTTTTACAGCTCCTGTATACTGTAGTACTGGCAGTGACCACACCTGTATATAAACCCTGAGTAGGGATCTGTACTGTTAGTTTTAGAGTAACCCTCATCCAGTAAACACCTGTTGATTGTTCCACTGCAGTCTCTGTCTATTTATTGAAGGACACCATACATCAAGATTCACGGATTTAACATTGGCGACGAGTGAATTCAAACGTACCTGCAACTCTGCATCACCTCCCAGGGATTCGCTCCTGGAGAACAGTGAAAGAAGAAAGCCGAGTCCAGAAATACGGGCGTCGACCATCCAGAGAAGACTTGAGCATCGCAGAGGAGGCTGTGGAGAGCTGGGCTTGGTTCTCCAGTCACGACGATCCAGCGCAACGGGCTGGCAACAGGTACAGCGCAGACCCTTCCTGGAGAGTGGCGGCTGGAGCCGACCGATGGCACAGAAAAAGGCCGAGCAGCGTCGACGGGGTAAGAGAGAGGGTAAAGCACACAGGGCGCAGCCGGGGTTCAGGACCGAGTGGCGTCAATGAGAGAGGCGCGCAGGAAAACGCGCAGAGCGCGGCCGGTGTTCAAGGGCTGAGCAGCGTCCACAGGGGAAGAAAGGAAAGCGCGAGAGACGCCATTTGAGCCACAGCGGAGAAGAAGGGAGAGCGCGGGAGATGCCATTTTTGAGCTGCAGCAGAGAAGAAGGGAGAGCGCGGGAGATGCCATTTTGAGCCACAGTGGAGAAGAAGAGAGAGCGCGGGAAGAAAGGAAAGCGCAGGAGACGCCATTTTGAGCCAGCGGAGAAGAAGGGAGAGCGCGGGAGATGAAATTTTTAGCCAGTCTAACCACACCCAGGGATGCCGAAGAGTGGCAGTGTCACAGCGTTTGACAATGAAGTCGAAGATTGGGCGACATATGTAGAACGCATAGAAGTGTACTGCAAGGCGAATGAAGTGCCAGATGCCAGGAAAGCACTGGTATTGTTGAATTCCGTGGGTGCAAAAATGTATGGCTTACTGTAAAACCTAGTAACCCCAGAGAAGCCAGTGGAAAAGGATTTTGAAAGCATAGTGGCAATCCTACAGGACCACTTAAACACCACACCGCTGCTGATAGCAGAAAGATTTAAGTTTCACAAAAGGAACCAGCATAAAGACGAAAGTAATGCTTGAGTATTTAACAGAACTGCGCAAGCTATCGAAACACTGCCAGTTTGGAACGGGACTAGCAGATACTTTAAGGGACAAGTTTGTGTGTTGGCTTCAAAGTGAAGGAACCCAGAAACGGCTTCTATCAGAAAAGGATCTTACGCTTTCAGCATGGCAGTATCACATGAAGCAACCGCACAGGGCGCTGCAGAGATACAACGGAGACCGCAAGAATATGGCACAAATGAAATGTCATATGGAGCAATGAAGTGTTATCGCTGCGGCAGAACAACACACGACCATAAGGATTGTTGGTTCAAGGACCAAGTGTGCAGACAGTGTGAAAAATTAGGACACATAGCAAGAGTCTGCAGGTCGGGAAAGAAAACCAGCAGCAAGAAATCTCCACAGGAGAAGTACAAAAAGGTACATAAGGTGACAGAGAGTAGTTCAGAGGAACAGAAAAGTGATACAGACTCCGGAAGCAAGGAGCTGGGTTGTCTGAAACTACATAATGTAATCAAAATGGAGGATCACCAAACTATCTGGGTCACGCTCAAGATAGACGGAGTCCAAGTGAAAATGGGATTGGACACAGGATCAGCCCTAACAATCATAAACCGAAGGGACTACAAGCGGCTATTCTCACATATACCCTTGAGAGATACAGAGATTGTCTTGAAGACGTACACGGGGCAAAAAAGTCTACCACAAAGGAAAAATAAGGGTGAACGTGATATACAACGGCATGGAAACACCAAAAATGGACCTATATGTATTGCCAGATGGAGGACCACCACAA
Organism: Somniosus microcephalus; assembly: GCF_052327205.1. Classification (NCBI taxonomy): domain Eukaryota; kingdom Metazoa; phylum Chordata; class Chondrichthyes; order Squaliformes; family Somniosidae; genus Somniosus; species Somniosus microcephalus. The sequence continues at coordinate 72,215,527 of NC_140992.1, read as the reverse complement.
CTAGGATGTGAATGGATCCGGAAGATACAGTTAGATTGGCATTCCATACAAGCACTGACGGTAGATGCCAAAAAGGATGACGAAGTCACACCTGGATGACTGTCAGAAAAGCTAACTGACGCACAAGAAGTGTTCCAGGAGGGATTCGGAACACTAAAAGGCATAACAGCGACGATCAAAATAGAGGAAAATGCAAGCCCAAAGTTTATTAAGGCCAGACCGGTGCCTTATGCGATCCGCCCAGCCGTCGAAGCAGAGCTGGAAGGTTTGGAACGTTCTGGAGTATTGTCCAAAGTGGACTGGAGTGAGTGGGCTACACCCATCATTCCTGTAATGAAGTTGAGTAATACGCCTGGGGAACCAAAGAAGGTTCGCATCTGTGGGGACTTTAAGGTGACAGTGAACCCAGTCCTTCACATGGTACAATATCCGCTTCCACGGATTGAAGATATGTTCGCCTTGCTATCTGGAGGAAAATGCTTCACTAAGATTGATCTGGCCCAGGCGTACCTGCAAATGGAGGTAGAAGAAGCCTCGAAACAGTACCTCACGATCAACACTCAAAAAAGGTCTCCACCAATACAACCAGCTCGTGTTCGGGGTAGCATCAGCTCCGGCTATTTGGCAAAGGGCAATGGATCAAGTCCTGTAAGGGATTCCAGGGACCCAGTGTTACTTGGACGACATCCTGGTCACGGGCGAAAATGACAGTGAACACCTCGCCAACCTGGAGCAGGTGCTCACTAGATTGAATGAATATGGGCTCTGAGCTAATCGCCAGAAATGCGAGTTTTTCCAGAAGCAGATCTCGTATTGTGGCCATGTTATTGATGAAGAGGGGTTACATAAGTCCCCTGAAAAGATTGAGGCAGCAGTCAAGGCTCCAGCACCGGAAAATGTGTCACAACTGAGGTCATTCCTCGGGCTGGTGAACTACTACCATAGGTTCTTGCTGAATTTGTCTACAGTACTACACCCACTGAACACCCTACTGCAAACGGGGGTACCATGGAAGTGGAATGATGAATGTATACGAGCTTTCCAGAAGTGCAAAGAATTGATCACATCAAAAGAGGTGTTGGCTCATTTCAACCCAGCACTACCAATTCGGTTGGCGTGTGATGCATCACCCTATGGTATTGGAGCGGTGCTGTCGCACAAATTCCCGGACGGCTTGGAGAGGCCAGTAGCCTTTGCGTCTCGGTCACTAACCTCAGATGAGCGTAACGACACCCAGATTGACAGGGAGGCCCTCAGCCTAGTGTGGAGAGTGAAAAAGTTCAACCACTATCTGCACGGGCAGAAGTTCACCTTGCTGACTGACCACCAACCACTTGTCTCCATCTTTAATCCAAAGAAGGGTGTTCCGGTGATGACTGCGCAACGGCTACAAAGATGGTCCCTTTTTCTAGGGGCGAACCAATATGAAATCGAGTATAAGGGCACGAAACAGCATGGAAACGCTGATGGGCTATCACGCCTGCCACTGCCTACTGCGGAGGAAGCACCAGCAGTGGACCCTGTCGAAATATTTTATTCGACTATAATTGAACGCTTGCCAGTAACGAACGCGGATCTCGAGAAGGAGACCCGAAATGACCCGACACTGTCTCAGGTATATGATTTGATGGTGAAGGGATGGCCAACACATGGCGAGTCACTGTTGCCAGCATTCTCATCCAGAAGAGAACAGCTGTCAGTATGCCAGGGGACCTTGATGTGTGGATCCCGAGTGGTAATTCCACCCAAGTTAAGGGAGAGAGTGCTCAGTGAGCTTCACGAAGGCCATCTGGGAGGGGTGAAAATGAAAAGCCTTGCTAAGGCTTATGTGTGGTGGCCGGGGATCGATCAGCAAATCAAGGACCTGACAAAGAGCTGCTCAGGATGCCAGAAGGTCCAAATTGCACCACCACATGCCCCTCTACACCCATGGGAGTGGCCCTCCTCTCGATGGCAATGGGTGCATATTGATTTTGCTGGTCCATTCATGGACTCAATGTCCTTAATAGCCGTGGATGCGCACTCGAAATGGCCTGATGTGATCAAAATGTCCTCCACCACCACGGAGAAAACGATTGCAGTCCTATGCACCATATTTGCCAGGAACGGCTTGCCAGAGCAGATTTGCTCTGATAACGGACCACAGTTTGTGTCCGAAGAGTTTCGGAAAATTATGAGAAGGAATGGGGTAAGGCATTACACATCCGCCCCGTATCATCCAGCCACAAATGGATTGGCTGAGAGGTTCGTACAAACCTTTAAAAAGGCAGTAAGGGCCATGTGCGATGACGACATTCCACTGCAGCATAAGGTGGACAATTTCCTGTTAGCCTACAGAAATGCGACACATGCAGTTACCAACCAGGCCCCGGCCATGATGTTCTTTAACCGAAGGTTGAGGTCTCGTCTGGATTTGCTCAGGCCAATTGTATGAAGAAATGTTGAGAATAAGCAATTCCAGCACATAAATGAGAAGCCGACAAGGAGCTTCAATGTAGGGCAACCAGTCTTGGCCCGCGACTACCGAACAGAGAAATGGCAACCAGTAACGATATGCACACGGCAGGGGCCATTAATGTACACAGTGGATGTTGGGGAGAACATTGTGAGACGCCATGTCGACCAGATCCTAGCGTCACAGGAACGAGTCAACCCCATGTCTCACGTACCTGGTGATGAACCCAACATACAGGTAGCATCTACCCCAGAAACAGTAGCATCGGAAGCTGATGAACCAACCGACGACAGGGGGGCAGAATCGCCTCCGCACCAAGAGCAAGACACTCAGGAAAGGCGCTATCCAGAAAGGATCAGGAAGCCGCCCCAAAGACTGAATTTATAAATGGGCTATTTTCAGGTAATGTTGCATGTTAAAAGTGTTAACTGTTAAATGAATGTTATGGTACTGTTAATCTAAAAGGGGAGGAATTGTAGTGTATGTAACTTTAAGGGGAGAACTACTTTTTACAGCTCCTGTATACTGTAGTACTGGCAGTGACCACACCTGTATATAAACCCTGAGTAGGGATCTGTACTGTCAGTTTTAGAGTAACGCTCATCCAGTAAACACCTGTTGATTGTTCCTCTGCAGTCTCTGTCTATTTATTGAAGGACACCATACATCAAGATTCACGGATTTAACAGGTGTCAGGCTCCAAATTTCCACAACACTAAGGATGCCTGCTAAAAGTTCCCCCAGACCTGAGACAATAAAGTTCTGCCACCTGCAAATGATAAATGATGATTGCTGAAAACTCATTTGTAATTGTTGTGTCCGTGTACAATAAGACACAGACTGCAGGAGAAAAGGGACAACAGGTGTTTACTAAACATGGCACACACTGGAACTGCCTGCACAGATTACTACTCAGTGCTATATACAGGTGTGGTCACTGCCGGTACTACAGTATACATGAGCTGTAAAAAGTAGTTCCCCCCTTAAAGGTATATACATTGCAATTCCACCCCTTTTAGATTAACAGTACCATAACACTCATTTAACAATTAAATATCAAACTAATTACAATTAACACTTTTAACATGCAACATTAGCTGAAAATAGTCTATTTATATATTCAGTCTTTGGGGAGGCCTCCTGATCCTTTCTGGATAGTGCCTTTCCCGAGTGTCTTGCTCTTGGTGCGGAGGCGATTCTGGCCCCCTGTCGTCGGTTGGTTCATCAGCTTCCGATGCTACTGTTTCTGGGGTAGATGCGACCTGTACGTTGGGTTCATCACCAGGTACGTATGGGCGAGGCATGGGGTTGACTTGTTCCTGTGACTCTAGGATCTGGTCAGCATGGCGTCTCACGATGCTCTCCCCAACGTCCACTGTGTACATTAGTGGGCCCTGCCGTGTGCATATCGTTACTGGCTGCTATTTTTCTGTTCGGTAGTCGCGGGCCAAGACTGGTTGCCCTACATTGAAGCTCCTTGTTGGCTTCTCATGGGTGTGCTTGAATTGCTTACTCTCAACATCTCTTCGTACGTTTGGTCTGAGCAAATCCAGGCGAGATCTTAACCTTCGGTTAAAGAACATCATGGCTGGGGCCTGGTTGGTGACTGCATGTGTCGCATTCCGGTAGGCGAACAGGAAATTGTCCACCTTGTGCTGCAGCGGAATGTTATCATTGTACATAGCCTTTATTGTCTTCTTAAAGGTTTGTATGAACCTCTCAGCCAATCCATTTGTGGCTGGATGATACGGGACGGATGTGTAATGCCTTACCCCATTCTTTTTCAAGAACCTCTGGAACTCTTCGGACACAAACTGTGGTCCGTTGTTGGAGCAAATCTGTTCTGGCAAGCCATTCCTGGCAAAAATGGTCCGTAGGACTGCAATAGTTTTCTCCGTGGTGGTGGAGGACATTTTGATGACCTCAGGCCATTTCGAGTGCGCATCCACGGCTATTAAAAACATTGAGTCCATGAATGGACCAGCAAAATCAATATGTACCCGTTGCCATGGAGATGAGGGCCACTCCCATGGGTGTAGAGGGGCCTGTGGTGGTGCATTTTGGACTTTCTGGCATCCTGAGCAGCTCTTGGTCAGGTCCTCGAATTGTTTATCGATTCCCGGCCACCACACATAAGTCCTGGCTAGGCTTTTCATTTTTACCCCTCCCAGATGAGCCTCATGAAGCTCATTGAGCACTCTATCCCTTAACTTGGGTGGAATTACCACTCGGGATCCACACATCAAGGTCCCCCGTCACACTGACAGCTGTTCTCTCCTTGTCGAGAATGCTGGCAACAGTGAGTCGCCATGTGTTGGCCATCCCTTCACCGTCAAATCATATTCCCGAGACAGTGTCGGGTCATTTCGGATTTCCTTTTCGATACAAGCGTTAGTTACCGGTAGGTATTCAACTATAATCGAATGGAATATTTCAACAGGATCCACTGCTGGTGCTTCCTCCGCAGTAGGCAGTGGCAGGCGTGATAGCCCATCAGCGTTTCCATGCTGTTTCGTGCCCTTATATTCAATCACATAGTGGTGCGCCCCTAGAAAAAGTGACCATCTTTGCAGTCGTTGCGCAGTCATCACCGGAGCGCCCTTCTTCGGATTAAAAATGGAGACAAGAGGCTGGTGATCAGTCAGCAAAGTGAATTTCTGCCCGTGCAGATAGTTATTGAACTTTTTCACTCCCCACACTAGGCTGAGGGCCTCCCTGTCAATCTGGGCGTAGTTACGCTCGGCTGAGGTTAGTGATCGTGACGCAAAGGCTATTGGCCTCTCTGAGCCATCCGAGAATTTGTGAGACAGCACCACTCCAATGCCGTAGGGTGATGCATCATATGCCAACCGAATCGGTAATGCTGGGTTGTAATGGGCCAAAACCTCTTTCGATGTGATTAGTGTTTTGCTCTTCTGGAAAGCTCGTCTACATTCGTCATTCCACTTCCATGGCACCCCAGTTTGTAGTAGGGTGTTCAGTGGGTGTAGTATTGTAGACAAATTTGGCAAGAACTTATGGTAGTTGTTTCCCAGCCCGAGGAACGACCTCAGTTGTGACACATTTTCCGGTGCTGGAGCCTTGACTACTGCCTCAATCTTCTCTGGGGACTTATGTAACCCCTCTTTATCAATAACGTGGCCACAATACGAGATCTGTTTTCTAAAAAACTCGCATGTGGGGCGGTTAGCTCGGAGCCCATATTCCTGCAATCTAGTGAGCATCTGCTCCAGGTTGGCAAGGTGATCACTGTCATTTTCGCCCGTGACCAGGATGTCGTCCAAATAACACTGGGTCCCTGGGATCCCTTGCAGGACTTGTTCCATTGCCCTCTGCCAAATAGCCGGAGCTGATGCTACCCCGAATACCAGCCGGTTGTATTGGTAGAGACCTTTATGGGTGTTCATTGTGATGTATTTTTTTGATGCTTCTTCTACCTCCATTTGCAGATACGCCTGGGCCAGATCAATCTTAGTGAAGCATTTCCCTCCAGATAGCGAGGCGAAAATATCTTCAATCCGCGGAAGTGGATATTGTACGGTGTGAAGGACCGGGTTCACTGTTACCTTAAAGTCCCCACAGATGCGAACCTTCCTTGGTTCCCCAGGCGTTCTGCTCAATGACCTTTTCATCACAGGGGTGATGGGTATAGCCCACTCGCTCCAGTCTACTTTGGACAGTACACCTGAACGTTCCAGACTCTCCTGCTCTGCTTCGACGGCTGGGCGGATCACATAAGGTACCGGTCTGGCCATAAAAAATTTTGGGCTTGCGTTTTCTTCAATTTTAATCATCGCTGTCATGCCTTTTAGTGTTCCGAGTCCTTGCTGGAACATATCTTTCACTTCAGTTAGGATCTTTGACAGTCGCCCAGGTGTGACGTCATCATCCTTTTTGTCAGCCACAGTCAGTGCCTGTATGGAATGCCAATCCAGTTGTATTTTCCGGATCCATTCACATCCCAGTAATGGTGGTCCTCCATCTTGCAATACATACAGGTCTAGTTTTGGTGTTTCCTTACCGTTATATATAACTGTCACCCTTATTTTTCCTTTGGGGTAGACATTTTGCCCTGTGTACGTCTTCAAACTAATTTTTGTGTCTCTCAAGGGTATGTGTGAGAATAGCCGCTCGTAGTCCCGTCGGTTTATGACTGTTAGGGCTGATCCTGTGTCCAATTCCAACTTTACCTGGGACTCCTGCTATCTTGAGAGTGACTCAAATGGTTCGGTGATCCTCCTTTGTGATCACATTATGTAGTTTCAGACAACTCAGTTCCCTGCTTTCGGAGTCATTATCACTCTTTTGTTCATCTGAACTATTCTCCGTCATCTTATGTACCTTCTTGTACTTTCCTTTGGTAGGTTTATTACTGCTGGTTTTCTGTCCCGACCTGCAGACTCGTGCTATGTGTCCTACTTTTCCACACCGTCTGCACACTTTGTCTTTGAACCAGCAATCATTCTGGTCATGTGTTGTTCTGCCGCAGCGATAGCACTTCTCTGTTCCATATGACATTTCGTTTGTGCCATATTCTTGCGGTCTCTGTTGTATCTCTGCAGCGCCCCGTGCTGCTGCTTCATATGATACCGCAATGCTGAAAGTCTTTTCCAGCTTAAGGTCCTTTTCAGATAAAAGCCGTTTCTGGGTTCCTTCACTTTGAAGCCCACACACAAACTTGTCCCATAAGGTATCTGCCAGTCCTGCTCCAAACTGGCAGTGTTTCGATAGTTTGCGCAGTTCTGTTAAATAATCAGCATTGCTTTCATCCTCATGCTGTTTCCATTTGTGAAACTTGAATCTTTCTGCTATCAGCAGCGGTGTGGGGTTTAAATGTTCCTGTAGTATTGTTACTATGTCTTCAAAACTCTTTTCCATTGGCTTCGCTGGGGTTACTAGATTTCGTAATAAACCATACATCTTTGCACCCATTAAATTTAACAATACCAACACTTTCTTGTCATCTGACACCTCATTTGCCTTGCTGTACACCTCTATTCGTTCGACAGATGTAGCCCAATCTTCGACTTCATTGTCAAATGCGGTAATACTGCCACTCTTCGGCATTTTGGGTGTGGTTTAAAATGGCATCTCCCAATGGCTTAAAATGGCGTCTCCCGCGCTTTCCTTCCTCCCCCGCTGCTGCCAACGCCGCTCCCGGTGGTTCTCGTGGCAATGGCGGCGTCCTGTAGGTTTCGCGCGCTTCTCCTGCGCTGCTGCCAACACTGCTCTCGGCGGTCCTCGTGGCAATGGCGGCGCCTCGTGGGATTCTGCGCGTCTCTCTCTCCCTCTCTTCGACGCTGCTCGGCCCCTGAACACCGGCTGCACCCTGTGCGCTCTGCCCTCTCTCTCTCTCCCCCGTCGACGCTGCTCGGCCCTTTGCTGTGCCGCTCGGTTGGGCTCTAGCCTGCCGCTGCCCGGGAAGGGTCTGCGCACTACCTGTTGCCAGCCCATTTCGCTGGACCACCTCGACTGGAAAGCCAAGCCTGGCTCTCGACAGCCTCCCCCGCAATTCTCGAGTCTCTGCTGGATGACTGGGCGGTTGCCCATGGTCGACGCCCGAGTCTCTGGCCTTGACCTCCAATCCACTGATCTCCAGGAATGAATCCCCGGGAGGTGATGCAGAGTTGCAGGTAGGTTCGAACTTGCCTTGTCGCCAATGTTGTGTCCGTGTATAATAAGACACAGACGGCAGGAGAAACGGTACAACAGGTGTTTACTAAACGTGGCTCACACTGGAACTGCCTGTACAGATTATTACTCAGTGCTATATACAGGTGTGGTCACTGCCGCTACTACAGTATACATGAGCTGTAAAAATAGTTCCCCCCTTAAAGGTATATACATTAAAGTAATGGTGGAGCTGCAGCTGTTATTAAGCAATCCAATTGTGAGGCCACCAGGATTACCTGGCGTGTTCCAGAGGAGACGTGTAGGATAGTGGGTGTAGTGTATGTACCTTTAAGGGGAGAACTACTTTTTACAGCTCCTGTATACTGTAGTACTGGCAGTGACCACACCTGTATATAACCCTGTGTAGGGATCTGTATAGTTGGTTTTAGAGTAACCCTCATCCAGTAAACACCTGTTGGTTGTTCTCTGCAGTCTCTTGACTTGTTATGGAAGGACACACAACATCAAAATACACAGATTTAACATTGGCGACGAGCAGATTCGAACCAACCTGCACCTCTGCAGAAGAAGGCCGATTCCAGAAGGACGGGCATCGACCATACAACGGAGACTCCAGCGAAACGGGCTGGCAACAGGTACGGCACAGACCCTTCCCGCACAGCGGTGGCTAGAGCCAACCGACAGCACAGGAAAAGGCCGAGCAGCGACGACGGAAGCAGAGAGAGGGTAGAGCGCACAGGGCGCAGCCGCTGTTCAGGACCGAGCGGCGTCAACGAGAGAGAGAGGCGGTGTTCAGGGGTGAGCAGCGTCAGCGGGGAAGAAAGGAAAGCGCGGGAGACGCCATTTTGAGCCGCAGCGGAGAAGAAGGGAGAGCGCGGGAGAAGCCATTTTGAGGCGCAGCGGAGAAGAAGGGAGAGCGCGGGAGATGCCATTTTGAGCCAGTCTAACCACACCCAGGGATGCCAAAGAGTGGCAGTGTCACAGCGTTCGACAATGAAGTCGAAGATTGGACGACATATGTCGAACACATAGAAGTGTACTGCAAGGCGAATGAAGTGCCAGATGACAGGAAAGCGCTGATATTGTTGAATTCAATGGGTGCCAAAATGTATGGCTTACTGCGAAACCTAGTAACCCCAGAGAAGCCAGAGGAAAAGGATTTTGAAAACATAGTGTCAATCCTACAGGACCACTTAGACCCCACACCGCTGCTGATAGCGGAAAGATTTAAGTTTCACAAAAGGAACCAGCATAAAGATGAAAGTAATGCTGAGTTTTTAACGGAACTGCACAAGCTATCGAAACACTGCCAGTTTGGAACGGGACTAGCAGATACTTTAAGGGACAAGTTTGTGTGTGGGCTTCAAAGTGATGGAACCCAGAAACAGCTTCTATCAGAAAAGGATCTTACGCTGGACAAGGCTTTCTGCATGGCAGTATCACACGAAGCAGCAGCACGGGGCGTGGCAGAGATACAACGGAGACCGCAAGAATATGGCACAAATGAAATGTCATACGGAACAGTGAAGTGCTATTGCTGCGGCAGAACAACACACGACCATAAGGATTGCTGGTTCAAGGACCAAGTGTGCAGATGGTGTGGAAAAGTAGGACACATAGCAAGAGTCTGCAGGTCAGAAAAGAAAACCAGCAGCAAGAAATCCCCACAGGAGAAGTACAAGAAGGTGATGTAGAGTAGTGCAGACGAACAGAAAAGTGATACAGACTCTGGAAGCAAGGAGCTGGGTTGTCTGAAACTACATAATGTGATCAAAATGGAGGATCACCAAACTATCTGGGTCACGCTCAAGATAGCCGGTGTCCAAGTGAAAATGGAATTGGACACAGGATCAGCCCTAACAGTCATAAACCGAAGGGACTACAAGCGGCTATTCTCACATATACCCTTGAGAGATACAGAGATTGTCTTGAAGACGTACACGGGGCAAAAAGTCTATCCCAAAGGGAAAATAAGGGTGAACGTTATATATAACGGCAAGGAAATACCAAAAATGGACCTATATGTATTGCCAGATGGAGGACCACCACTACTAGGACGTGAATGGATCCGGAAGATACAGCTAGATTGGCATTCCATACAAGCACTGACTGTAGATGCCAAAAAGGATGACGACGTCACACCTGGACGACTTTCAAAAATGCTAACTGACGCACAAGAAGTGTTCCAGGAGGGACTCGGAACACTAAAAGGCATAACAGCGATGATCAAAATAGAGGAAAATGCAAGCCCAAAGTTTTTTAAGGCCAGACCGGTACCTTATGCGATCCGCCCAGCCGTCGAAGCAGAGCTGGAAGGTTTGGAACATTCAGGAGTACTGTCCAAAGTGGACTGGAGCGAGTGGGCTACACCCATCGTTCCTGTAATGAAGAGGTCATTGAGTAATACGCCTGGGGAACCAAAGAATGTTCGCATCTGTGAGGACTTTAAGGTGACAGTGAACCCAATCTTTCACACTGTACAATATCCGCTTCCGCAGATTGAAGATATTTTCGCCTCGCTATCTGGAGGGAAACGCTTCACTAAGATTGATCTGGCCCAGGCGTAACTGCAAATGGAGGTCGAAGAAGCCTCGAAACAGTACCTCACGATTAACACTCATAAACGTCTCTACCAATACAACCGGCTGGTGTTCGGGGTAGCATCAGCTCCGGCTATTTGGCAAAGGACAATGGATCAAGTCCTGCAAGGGATTCCAGGGACCCAGTGTTATTTGGACGACATCCTGGTCATGGGCGAAAATGACAGTGATCATCTCGCCAACCTGGAGCAGGTGCTCACTAGATTGAAGGAATATGGGCTCCGAGCTAATCGCCACAAATGCGAGTTTTTCCAGAAGCAGATCTCGTATTGTGGCCACGTTATTGATGAAGAGGGGTTACATAAGTCCCCTGAAAAGATTGAATCAGTAGTCGAGGCTCCAGCACCGGAAAATGTGTCACAACTGAGGTCGCTCCTCGGGCTGGTGAACTACTAACATAAGTTCTTGCCGAATTTGTCTACAGTACTACACCCACTGAACACCCTAATGCAAACAGGGGTACCATGGAAGTGGAATGACGAATGTAAACGAGCTTTCCAGAAGTGCAAAGAATTGATCACATCAAAAGAGGTGTTGGCTCATTTCAACCCAGCACTACCAATTCGGTTGGCGTGTGATGCATCACCCTATGGCATTGGAGCGGTGCTGTCGCACAAATTCCCGGACGGCTCAGAGAGGCCAGTAGCCTTTGCGTCTCGGTCACTAACCTCAGCCGAGTGTAACTACGCCCAGATTGACAGGGAGGCCCTCAGGCTAGTGTGGGGAGTGAAAAGGTTCAACCACTATCTGCACAGGCAGAAGTTCACCTTGCTGACTGACCACCAACCACTTGTCTCCATCTTTAATCCAAAGAAGGGCGTTCCGGGGATGACTGCGCAACGGCTACAAAGATGGTCCCTTTTTCTAGGGGTGAACCAATATGAAATCGAGTATAAGGGCACGGAGCAGCATGGAAACGCTGATGGGCTATCACGCCTGCCACTGCCTATTGTGGAGGAAGCACCAGCAGTGGACCCTGTCAAAATATTTTATTCGACTATAATTGAACGCTTGCCAGTAACTAACGCTGATATAGAGAAGGAGACCCGAAATGACCCGACACTGTCTCGGGTATATGACTTGACGGTGAAGGGATGGCCAACACATGGCGACTCACTGTTGCCAGCATTCTCATCCAGAAGAGAACAGCTGTCAGTATGCCAGGGGACCTTGATGTGTGGATCCCGAGTGGTAATTCCACCCAGGTTAAGGGAGAGAGTGCTCAATGAGCTTCACGAAGGCCACCTGGGAGGGGTGAAAATGAAAAGCCTTGCTAGGGCTTATGTGTGGTGGCCGGGGATCGATCTGCAAATCGAGGACTTGACAAAGGGCTGCTCAGGATGCCAGAAGGTCCAGAATGCACCACCACATGCCCCTCTACACCCATGGGAGTGGCCCTCATCTCCATGGCAACGGGTGCATATTGATTTTGCTTGTCCATTCATGGACTCAATGTTTTTAACAGCTGTGGATGCGCACTCGAAATGGCCTGAGGTGATCAAAATGTCCTCCACCACCACGGAGAAAACTATTGCAGTCCTACGGACCATGTTTGCCAGGAACAGCTTGCCAGAGCAGATTTGCTCTGATAACGGACCACAGTTTGTGTCTGAAGAGTTTCGAAGATTCATGAAAAGGAATGGGTAAGGCATTACACATCCGCCCCGCATCATCCAGCCACAAATGGATTGGCTGAGAGGTTCGTACAAACCTTTGAAAAAGCAGTAAGGACTATGTGCGATGACGACATTCCACTGCAGCATAAGGTGGACAATTTCCTGTTAGCCTACAGAAATGCGACACATGCAGTCACCAACCAGACCCCGGCCATGATGCTCTTTAACCGAAGGTTGAGATCTCGTCTGGATTTGCTCAGACCAAATGTACGAAGAGATGTTGAGAATCAGCAATTCCAGCACATCAATGAGAAGCCGACAAGGAGCTTCACTGTCGGGCAACCAGTCTTGGCCCGCGACTACCGAACAGAGAAATGGCAACCAGGAACGATATGCACATGGCAGGGGCCACTAATGTACACAGTGGATGTTGGGGAGAACATTGTGAGGCGCCATGTTGACCAGATCCTAGAGTCACAGGAACGAATCAACCCCATGTCTCGCATACCTGGTGATGAACCCGACATACAGGTAGCATCTACCCCAGAAACAGTAGCACCGGAAGCTGATGAACCAACCGACGACAGGGGGCCAGAATCGCCTCTGCACCAAGAGCAAGACACTCAGGAAAGGCGCTATCCAGAAAGGATCAAGAAGCCTCCCCAAAGACTGAATTTATAAATAGACTATTTTCAGTCAATGTTGCATGTTAAAAGTGTTAATTGTAATTAGTTGATATTTAATTGTTAAATGAATGTTATGGTACTGTTAATCTAAAAGTGGAGGAATTGTAGTGTATGTACCTTTAAGGGGAGAACTACTTTTTACAGCTCCTGTATACTGTAGTACCGGCAGTGACCACACCTGTATATAACCCTGAGTAGGGATCTGTACAGATAGTTTTAGAGTAACCCTCATCCAGTAAACACCTGTTGATTGTTCTCTGCAGTCTCTTGTCTAGTTATTGAAGGACACACAACATCAAGATACACGGATTTAACAGAGGGAATGTCTAAAAATCAGAAAGGCCTCTCAAAATGGGATTATGGTGGCTATTAAGTGGTTGTTTAATACATTAAAGGCCTATCCTGGCTCTTGGAGGCGGGATGGAAAGGGGGTCAGGAAACACGCATTTGGGAAATTTGCTCGGAGGTGGGAACAGGCCCGCCCGTCATTTTTGGCGATTTTTAACAACTCACATGCCTCCAATCCCATCTCCTCGGGCCTGGCAAAATCGAGCCCATTGTGTTTTAAAAAACGCACTGGTAGAGCAATCCTTGGGGATTTAGTTACTGAACTTAGTGCTGAGCCTGGTGTTCACTAACTGAGTCTGAGTAAGGAGGAGCAGGTGGAGGTGGCAGTCAAAGAGCAGGAACCTACTGGCTGAAGAACCTGTGGTGAATAATTAAGGGCAGCAATGATGAGCAGTAGGTAAGGGGGAAAATCAGAAAGAAGCAAGCTCAGGGGTGCCTTGGAACTGCCTGATTCACAATGACACATAAATCCTAATGACCTGAGTGCCCGCAGGTGAGTACCCCATTAAATCCAGCTTCCAGTCATGTCTGTCAGTTTTATTAAACCAAACTGGTTTGCTGCCAGGTAAAATTGTGTTGGGTTCCTAATGATAGGACCGTGATTGAATTTATTCACGAGGCACCCGCCTTTTTCTGGCAGGTGCATTTGCTACTTGAGTCAGCTCTGGAGTTAAAATGACAGTCAGTGGGTGCCCAGCAGGAACAAGACAGTATTTCAATTTTTGGTGATTATAACTTGTTCCTGCTAGGTGGTTTGGGTTAAAATTAATCTATTTTAATCTATTTTTGCTAATCTCATCTAAGTGAGGTGACAGGTGTTGTAACAGATGCCTCAAAAAACAAATAACAGGATAGCTTAACCCAAATTCACAAATGGAAATCAAATTCTAAATCCATATTCAACCAACTGTTCAGTCCTACAAACAACTTGTTCACAATATTCTGCTTTCCACAGTGTTTTTTAATGAAGATTAATATACTGCAGAATTGTGACTTCCTGATTTTTTGTTTTTTATCAATTAATGTTAAATAAATCTGTTTTTTGCAAACCATTAGCACATGAATTTTATACAATTTATAGAAAACATGGGTTTGAATCCCAGTTTCTGTTGCTTGAACTTGATTTTGAACGAAGTGCACCATACAACAAGAACATTAAAAAATGACCTATATTATTCAAAATTGAAATATGGAGTTCTGTTTAAGATCAGAATCAATAAAATTATCATGGCCTGCACAACTGTCAAATTGTTTTATTTTGCCTTACTAGTTAAATTACAGGCCTAGATGACTCATTTCACAAATGTTACACATGTGTGATGGAATACTGATGTGGCTCAGTGGGTAGCACTCTCTTGCCTCTGAATCAGAAGGTTACGGGTTCACATCCCACTCCAAAGAATTGAGCGCACACTCCATGGCAGTACTGAGGAAACACTGCACTGTTGGAGGTGCCGTCTTTCAAGTGAGATGTTAAACCGAGGCCCCGCCTGCCTTTTCAGGTGGACGTGAATGATCCCACGACACTATTTCGAAGAAAAACAGGCGAGTTCTCCCCTGACCAATATCTAACCCTCAACCAATACCACTAAAAACAGGTTGCCTGGTCCTTGTCACCTTTCTGTTTGTGGAACCATGCTGTGTGCAAAATGGCTGCTGTGCTTCCTACATTACAACAGTGACTACACTTTATTCGCTGTGAAGTGCTTTGGACTGTCATGCGAATGCAAGTCTTTTATTGTTTTGTATGGATTTTGGGGTGTAGCAATTCATGAGCTTTTTGGTATTTATTTGGTATTTTAGCAATCTTTTGGTTTATAAAGAAGCAATAATACATTACTCACTTTTTAAAATTCATTCATGGGATGTGGGCGTCGCTGGCAAGGCCAGCATTTATTGCCCATCCCTAATTGTCCTCGAGAAGGTGGTGGTGAACTGGCTTCTTGACCCGCTGCAGTCCGTGTGGTGAAGGTATTTCCACAGTGCTTTTCCACCATCTACAAGGCAGAAGTAAGGAGTGTGATGAAATACTCTCCACTTGCCTGGATCAGTGCAGCTCCAACAGCATTCAAGAAGCTCGACACCATCCAAGGACAAAGCAGCCTGCTTGATTGGCACCCCATCTACCACATTAAACATTCACTTCCTCCTCCACCGGCGTACCGTGGCTGCAATGCGTACCATCTACAAGATGCACTGCAGCAACTCGCCAAGGATTATTCGGCAGCACCTCCCAAACCCGCGACCTCTACCAACTAGAAGGAGAAGTGCAGCAGGTGCATGGGAACACCACTACCTCCAAGTTCCCCTCCAAGTCACACACCATCCTGACTTAGAAGTTATATTGCTGATCCTTCTTCGTCGCTAGGTCAAAATCCTGGAACTCCCTCCCTAACAGCACTGTGGGAGTACTTTCACCACACGGACTGCAGTGGTTCAGGAAGATGGCTCACCACTACATTCTCATGGGCAATTTTAGGGTGGGCAATAAATGCTGGCCTTGCCAGTGATGCCCACATCCCATAAACTAATTTAAAAAACCCCCACAATGCTGTTAGGGAGGGAGTTCCAGGATTTTGACCCAGCAACGATGAAGGAACGGTGATATACTTCCAAGTCAGGATGGTGTGTGACTTGGAGGGGAACTTGGAGGTGGTAGTGTTCCCATGCATCTGCTGCCCCTGTCCTTCTAGGTGGTAGAGTTCACGGGTTTGGGAGGTGCTGCCGAAGAAGCCTTGGCGTGTTGCTGCATTGCATCTAGTAGATGGTACACACTGCAGCCACGGCACACTGCTGATGGAAGGAGTGAATGTTTAAGGTGGTGGATGGGGTGCCAATCAAGCGGGCTGCTTTGTCCTGGATGGTGTCGAGCTTCTTGAGTGTTGTTGGAGCTGCACTCATCCAGGCAAGTGGAGAGTATTCCATCACACTTGTGCCTTGTAGATGGTAGAAGGTCTTTGGGGAGTCAGGAGGTGAGACACATGTCGCAGAATACCTAGCCTCTGACCTGCTCTTGTTGCCACAGTATTTATGTGGCTGGTCCAATTAAGTTTCTGGTCAATGGTGACCTCCAGGATGTTGATGGTGGGGGATTCGATGATGGTAATGCCATTGAATGTCAAGGAGCGGTGGTTAGACGCTTGCTTGTTGAAGATAGTCATTGCCTGGCACTTCTGTGGCACGAATGTTACCTACCACTTATCAGTCCAAGCATGAATGTCGTCCAGGTCTTGTTGCATGTGGGCATGGACTGCTTCATTATCTGAGGTGTTGCGAATGGCACTGAACACAGTGCAGTCATCAGTGAACATCCCCATTTCTGACCTTATGTTGAAGGGAACGTCATTGATGAAGCAGCTGAAGATGGTGGGGCCTAGGATGCTGCCCTGAGGAACTCCTGCAGTGTTGTCCTGGGGCTGTGATGATTGACCTCCAACCACCACAACCATCTTCCTTTGTGCTAGGTATGACTCCAGCCAGTGGAGCACCCCCCCCCGATTCCCATTGACTTCAGTTTTACTGGGGTTCCTTAATGCCACACTCGGTCATATGCTGCCTTGATGTCAAGGACAGTCACTGTCACCTCAACTCTGGAATTCAGCTCCTTTGTCCATGTTTGGACCAAGGTTGTAATGAGGTCTGGAGCCGAGTGGTCCTGGCGGAACCCAAACTGGGCATCAGTGAGCAGGTTATTGGTGAGTACATGCTGCTTGATAGCACTGTCCATGACACCTTCCATCACTTTGCTGATGATTGAGAGTAGACTGATGGTAATTGGTCGGATTGGATTTGTCCTGCTTTTTGTGGACAGGACATACCTGGGCAGTTTTCCACATTGTCGGATAGATGCTAGTGTTGTAGTTGTACTGGAACAGCTTGGCTAGAGGCACGGCTTGTTCTGGAGCACAAATCCTCAGCACGACAGCCGGTAAGTTGACGGGACCTTTGCTGTATCCAGTGCGCTCAGCCATTTCTTGATATCACGTGGAGTGAATCGAATTGGCTGAAGACTGTCTTCCCTGATGTTGGGGACCCCGGGAGGAGGCCAATATGGATCATCCACTCAGCACTTCAGGCTGGAGATCGTTGCAAACGATTCAGCCTTGTCAATTGCACTCACGTGCTGGGCTTTGCCATCATTGAGGATGGGGATATTTATTGGAGCCTCCTCCTCCCATTAGTTGGTTAATGGCCCACCACCATTCATGACTGGATGTGGCAGGACTGCAGAGCCTTGATCTGATCCGTTGATTGTGGGATCATTTAGCCCGGTCTAAATCATGCTGCTTCCACTTTTTAGCATGCATGTAGTCCTGTGTTACAGCTTCCCCAGGTTGGCACCTCATTTTTAGGTACGCCTGGTGCTTCTCCTTGCATGCACTTCTACACTCCTTATTGAACCAGGGTTGGTGCCCTGGCATGTTGGTAATGGTAGAGTGAGGGATATGCTGGGCCATGAGGTTACAGATTGTGGTGGAATACAATTCTTCTGCTGCTGATGGCCCACAGTGCCTCATAGATGCCCAGTTTTGAGCTGCTAGATCCATTCTGAATCTATCTCATTTAGCACGATGGTAGTGCCACACAACATCATGGAGGATGTCCTCAGTGTGAAGACGGACCTTTGTCGCCACAATAACTGTGCGGTGGTCACTGCTACCAATGCTGTCATGGACAGATGCATCTGCGACAGGTAGATTGATGAGGACAAGGTCAAGTAGGTTTTTCCCTCGTGTGGTTCTCTCACCACCTGTCGCAGGCCCAGACTGGCAGCTTTGTCCTTCAGACCTCAGCCAGTTCGGTCAGTAGTGTGCTACCGAGCCACTTTTGGTGATGGACATTTAAGTCCCCCACCCAGAGTACATTCTGTGCACTTGCTACTCTCAGTGCTTCTTCCAAGTGGTGTTCAACATGGAGGAGCACTGATTCATCAGCTGAGGGGGGGCGGTAGGTGGTAATCAGCAGGAGGTTGCCTTGCCCATGCTTGAACTGAAGTCTTGAGACTTCATGGAGATCGGATTCAATGTTGAGGACTTCCAGGGCCACTCCTTCCTGTCTGTAGAGCATTGTGCCTCCACCCCTGGTGGGTCTGTCCTGCTGGTGGGACAAGACATACCCAGGGATGGTGATGGAGGAGTTTGGGACATTGGCTGAAAGGTATGATTCTATGAGTATGACTATGTCAAGCTGTTGCTTGACTAGTCTGTGGGACAGCTCTCTCAATTTTGGCACAAGCCCCCAGATGTTAGTGAGGAGGACTTTGCAGGTTTCACTGGGCTGGGTGTGCTGTTGTCATATTGGTAACCGGTGCCGAGGTCGATGCTGGGTGGTTCATCCGGTTTTATTCTTCTTATTGGTTGTTACAACTGAGTGGCTTACTAGGCCATTTCAGAGAGCAAGTAAGAGTCAGCCACATTGCTGTGGGTATGAAGTCACATATAGGCCAGACCAGGTAAGGACAGCAGATTTCCTTCCCTAAAAGACATTAGTGACCCGCATTTATTTAATTAACTGACTTTAAATTTGCCAGCCGCCGTTGTGGGATTTGAACTCACGTCTCTGGATTAACAGTCCAGGCCTTTGGGTTACTAGTCCAGTAGCATAACCTCTATGCTTTCATCATAAATTGGTAAATATTGATAAACGATTTATGAAGACTTCAAATTTTCTGACAAAGGACAGAAAAAAGACAGAAATTAATAAATTAGATTATCCTTACAAGGCTACCAATATAAACACTAAGGGCTGGATTTTCATTAAGCTTTCGGGAAGGAGGTGGGACTACAACTTTCGGGTTTTAGTCCCGCCTCTGTCGACATTCAGCCAATCGACGCGATTTTCCCTTGATTGAACTTGTTGAGCCCGCCCAGCGGGCTCAGCGGGGCAATTAAGAGCCACTCGGCAGCAGGTGACATCACAGACTGAAATTTCATCTGTCAAGAGTTTTTGACAGATGAAATATCAGCATTTCACAGCTGTTTGAAGCTGTCAAACACTGACAGACTGACTTCTAACCTGAGTCCTTCTACGCAGACTCAGTTAGAACTGTCACTGGCACTGAAAGCTGAAGGCTGTCACTTTTGACAGATCACAGCCCTTCGGCTTTCAGTACCGGCTGAATGATGGACTCCCGCAGCCTAGAGGAAGAAAGGCTGTGAAGGTAAGTACAGGTAAGTAAAACTTCTTTACACACTTTAGACACACCAAACACACTTACCTTTGCACTCATGCACCCATCACTCACCTGAACACTGACATCGCGGCCCCTCCAAGCCCTTCAACCCAACGGCCCACCTGCTCTAACCTGGCGTGGTTTGGAGCTGTCGGGAATCCCACACGACACCCCTCAAAATAGGGATTAGGCTAAAAACTGCCTGTTAACTACCTGTTAATAGGCAGTTAATTGGCACTAATCCCTTCCCACCTCGGGTCGGCGGGTCCCAGTGTGGGGCGGGTACCTGCCTCCTCTGAAACTTACGTGGAAGCGGGTTTTGGGCAGGATGGTGTCGGGACCCCGAATTCGGAATTTTTGCCCCCCCCCCGCACGCCTGAAAGCCTGCCTCACAGCACACTGAAAATCTGGGGGCTGGTGTTGGATTTTCCTCACCTCTGCGGGTCGATGTCGGTGGCGGGTTGCGGCCCCACTGCTGGCTCCATCCCGCTCTGGAAAATGAATTTACATTGATAGGGCTTGTTAAGCCTGCCCAGCGCATTTCCTGGGCCAATTAGAGGAAGCAGGTCTGGTGACGTCATTCATGATGCGTCACCAACCGGTTTCCTTAAAGGGACCATGGCCAACTTTGTTTTGACATTTGTGCTGTCAGTGTTCTACAGCATTGAGTTGCTGCTTACAATCACTGCACAGAGGTGCAGGGCTGCACCCAGGTTTTAACATTGATATCACGCTACTCCCTCCAGCTATTCTATAAATAGACAACTTTCAATCTTTAGTGAACCCCACATCCACAATTTACATGCACACATACAAGACTGATAGCTGCAATCCTGAGCAATAAAAAGACAAAATTCAAAGTTTCACATGCATCATTTATTGAATCCAGGAACTGTGATCTAATCTCAACATCAACATCAATACTTTCATCAACAGTGCTGAACTTGACCCTATCCAACAATAGGAGAAAAGGAAATTGAAAAAAGAATTTGATTCTTCAACAAGGAGCTTATGCATATTAACTAATAAATCCAAACATGCAGCAAAGCACATCAGCCTTTTATGTGAACATGTTCAAAGATATTGAAATGTGTTGCCAACTCCAGAAATAAAAACACAATTAAAAAAGCTCATTATTCAGATGTGTTTATTCTTGGACATTCACCGTTGGTGCTTGTGTGTTTTTAGATCCATGGCAGGACACTTATGGTCAGCATCAACACTTGAATATATACACACAATACAGCCATGAACATTTAAAGTAGTTTACAGATTTTAATTACCGTTGAGAAGATTTAAGCAACAATTATATGAAAAACTCGCTCAATTTACAGAAATTGTTAAACTAGCCATAAAGTGCAGTAGCAAATATCAAGTCTAGTAGAATTTTCTTTTTAAAAGTCACCTGGAGCAATGGCCACTGAACTCCTGCCTCAGGTTGATAGCGGTGGTCCCTGAACAGTGTGGTTCCTGTGGCCATGAAGTTAAAGTGAAAAGGTAAGTTAAAAAAGCCTGTTAATGATCTATCAACTAGATGCTAATGAGTTTAATTGGGTTGCCCGCTGCTGCCTGTCAGGTCTGCTCAGCGCTGACAGACCCGACATTGGGAAAGTCGCGTTGCGGCGAGTTGACAGCGGGGTCCCGACCCGCTGTCAAAAAAATCAAATTTCCCACCTGACCCGCCACCGATCCCGTCCACTGACTCCCCGGGAAATTCCAGCCTAACTATCCTGAACACTCCAAAAAGTTAATTTGATTGATTGTGTTAGAGTTAGTGATGAGGTAGAAGGATATTTTTAAAAGGGGTCAAGGTTTTTTCACTCGAGATGATGGGAAAACTTGATGATTGGGCTATAATGTTACTGCTTATTACAAAGGCTGAATGGATCATTTTATCAAAAGCAAAACCATCGCAAGAAAAGAGACAAATTATTGGAAATGCTTTATAGTTGTCCAACATACAACACAAATTTCGTTTGGGAGGTTGCTATTGCAATATAAATTATAGGTTACTGATGAAAGAAAATGGCATTATACTCCAGGAAATTATTTCTGTCTAATCACAATGTGCAAATTCATTTAAAATGATGGTGCTGCACTCCCGATCAGCTCATCATCTGAAAAGTATTAAGTGCAGATCTGTTATCTAGATGCCAGTAAATCATTCACATTTGAGAATTAATAACACAATTATAATACAGTTCTACACCAATAGTTGCCTAATTATTTCAAATGAATTGATAGTGATCACTCAATCTGATGCAGCTGAAATGATGGTACAGTCTAATCCATAATTTGAGTACCAAAGTACCAAAAGCTAGACTAACTCTCAAGTGCTCCTAGGAGGTTAATTTGCTTTGTGTCTTCGACTAGTGATGAGCTAAGTGTGTGAGAGGAATTAGTAATTTTGTGTATTAGTGTTAATGGAGTGCTTGCTAACTTTTGTCCATTCTCCTTAAATTGCTCCTGGGAGTAAACTGGTCTAAAGCATCTTAGCATCTGGTGTTAAGCATCTGGTCTTAAGTTTATTTGCTTTTAAAATAGCTTAAAAGCAGTAATTAATTGGAATTGTGAAAATTTTCTTCAGATTTTCTTGATTCACACATGGTGTTACAATTAAAGCTAGAGTTAAGGTAACTGAGGTAGCCAGCAGAGTTTGAAAAGTCAGCAGAGCAAGAGAAAAATTTAGCAAATTGTCTCTGATTATAACAGCATGAATGTAACATCATATCTCTTTGCTAGACATTTTGTAGGAAAAGGAACAGCATGGGACCATGTTCAAGTACAAAAGAAATTGGACAAATACTTGAAAAGGAAACGTTTTGAGGGCTATGTGGACAGTGCAGGGGAGTGGGACTAATTGGAGAGGTCTTTCACAGAGCTGCCACGTGGGTTGAATGGTTTCTTTCTGTGCTGTATTCTATGACCTAGACAGCAGACATTCGAGACTCCATATTAGCATGAGTATACGTGCTGCGCCATTTACCTGGACCTCATTGAGGAATAGTGTGTGTGGATGCTCAACAGGCCTATTATATCAGGCTTATGTCAACCCATTGAATCAGATCTGCATTTAAGAAGCAATGGATGTACACTCACTGGAAGTGATCACCACACTAAATTTGTACATCATTGGATCCTTCTGGTCATCAGCTTCATCAGATGAACCAAGAAGAATTTTATCCCTACATCAGAGGTAATAGATTCCCCCTTATGCCACATATCTACATAACTTAACAGTGTATGCCTCCATACATATCGCAGTGTAAGCTAATATGGATAGGTAGGACAGAAAAATTATCTAAATATATGGTAAGTCTCTGAAAATTATATTTCCCCATGTTTCTCACCTGAAATATATTGGCCCAGAAATTCGGGTCTCCACGGGTGAATACGCATGGGGTACTCACCCGTAAGCCCAATGGAAGTGCCGGTTTTGTGCATGCACTGCGCATGCGCGGGATACCGGCACTTCCGTTCCCCTGAAAGAAGGGGTTCAGAGGTGGAATGCGTGTGCAGGAGAGGCTGCACGTGCGCATTGAACTTATGTTTTTTTTGCAGGTTTTCCCGGGAAGGTAAGTCTCCAGAAGTTTGACATGTAAAAAGCAGTCGCAAGGCCTGCTTTTTACAAGGTAAGTGGTGAATTAATTAAAATTAAAACATTTTTTCCACAGGTTTATTATTTTTAAATACTTTAAAGAAAGGTAAGTTTATTTTTAGCTCCGTTAGAAATAAAATTATTTTTTTCAAAAATTTAAATTATTGTTTAAAATAGTTATTTCATGTAATTTATAGTTTATTTTAAAAATGTGATTTAAAAAAAAAATTATATGAAGATTTAGTGATGTTTTGGGGCTTATAGTATTTATAGGTTTGACAGGTCTGTCAAACTTATGAATGAAGCATTCCCTGCTACCATTGGCTCTCCATGGCCCACGTGATTCCAGGGGACGCATCAAACTAACTGCGCCCCTGGTATACGCAAGCACTGCGTGCCGGCAGTTGGAGGAGGCCCAGGATCGGAATTCCACGGGGGCACACTAGGTAAGTGCAGGTCGGGGGCTTGCACCCGCGGGAAGCCCCCGACCTGAATTTCTGGGCCATTGTGTATTGAGCCAGCCCACATAACATGGGTGATGTTGGGAAAGCATTCGAGCCTTTGGAAGAGTTCTTAAAGTTGTGTTGGAATTGTTCTTGCTCTACTTTTGTTCACTTGATTCTTGCTTTCTGCAAAAGGTTGGGCACTTGTCTGCACCGCAATCTGCCACTAAGCAGAGAACAATACCAGTAGCAACTCCAGTGGCAACCTGACTAATGCAGAGCATAGAGATAGTGGGAGCATCTCTCATAAATGCTTCCACTGATGCTATGAAGAAGCAATTGTGGTCAGCTTAGCTTTATTTGTAGAATAATTGCAAGACACCATGTGGGAGAGATTTAGAGATCTTATTAATGTCCAGCATGCTGTGCTCAACACATGCTGATTCTCATGAACAGATGTCCTCCTTCAGTGGCATTGGAGCAGCACAGCAGCTGCTGACTGGGACTCGTATCAATAGAACTTCTGTGCCAGTAACAAGCCCTATTCAAATGACAGTAGGCAGCACCTAGAGTGCCACAGTTGCAGTTAATACACCTTTTATATCAACTGTAGCTGAGTTAGCTATGTGGTCACCTACCAGCAGCTCTACTTTAACTGGGAGCACATCAACACCGAAGATCACAGCATATAAAGGGGAAAAGCACCTGGAAAACATATATAGCATATGCACTGAAAAACAAAATAAGATTTATTCACTTTTATATCTTGTAGTCTAACTCCTTCTTTGCGAAGCAACAAAAAGTATCTGAAAGCCAAATAAACAAAGTAGCTAATCCCTAAAATGTACCCTGTGGATGCCTGCAAGATCTCTGACATTAAAGTTGAGGGCAATTCTACTTATCTGCTTGCTGATGAGCTTTCCCTTCATGCCAGTACGAGCCTTCTGGCCGCACAAGCGCCATCCCCTGCCCACTGGTCAGCTGCCGCTTTCCGCCCGTTTTGGCCGGCAGCATATAGGTGAGGCCCAGGAGTTAAAATGCCTTGGCCTTACAGCACTGCAGATTGGTAGCAGTTAAGTGTGGCTGTTAATGAGAGATGATGATATAAGGGTACATGGAAGTGGGAACTCCATTCAAAATGCTCCAACTTCTTACCCATTGCGGCCTCCCCCACCGCCCCCCAGGCAGTAGCCCACATGCTGTCTTATTTCCTAATTTCTTTGTCTCGAGTCTGCCCCTGCACAGGTGCAGGTGGAGATGTTTTTGGCGGGGCCTCACGGGCTCCAAAACCCGAAGACGTCAGCCAAGAACATCTCAACAGTCAGTGCAGGGAGCTGAGCAGCCTGCCTCTACCTCTGCTGAAGCCACAGGAGTTGCACCACCCAGGAGCGGAAGGAAAAGGAAGAGTAAAGCTTTGTAGTTGCACATGGATATGCATATGGGTGTATGAGAAAATATTGGGGCAGTAATTCCTCCCCAAACGCGTGAGTATGGAAGGGGTACTCACGCGTCTGGCCGGAGGAAATGCCGGTTTTCAGCATGCACAGCGCATGCGCTGGAAACCGGCATTTCCTCTCCTCTAACCCAAGAGGTGAAGAGGCTAGCGCGTGCGCTGTAGGGGGCAGCACGTGCGTCTTGGATTTCCTCTGTTTTGGGGGATTTGCGCATGTGTAAAGGCCTCCGGTCTTTACGCTTGTAAAAAGCACACGTAAGTATTTATTTTTACAGGTAAGTGGTGTTTTAGTGCAATTTAGAATTTTTTTTTCCACAGGTTTATTATTTTAAAGAATCTACAATAAGGTAAGTTTAGTTTTAGACCCTTTTTATTAAAAATTTATTTATTTCAAAAAGATTTTTATTTTTTAAATTATTTTTTTTAACTTATTTATACTTAATTTAATGATAGGGGTGTTTTAAAAAAATGTATTTAAAGTTTAAGTAGTGTTTTGGGATGCAGTACTTTTCATGAGTTTGACAGTTCTTACTCTCAAACTTATGAATGAAGTTTCCCCTCCCCTGATTGGCTGAACAGTGCTCACCTGATCCCAGCCGGCACATCGCACTAACTACGCCGCTGGGTCAGGTTAGCACAGCGTGCCAACATCAGAACCGGGCCACTGACAAGAAATCAACTGCGGGCCAGGTTTCAGATGTCGGCGCGCCGGGTAAGTGCACATCAGGGGCTTGCACGCACGGCAAGCCCCCGACACCAAGTTCTGGGCCATTATGTTATGAAGTTTCTGTTCTTTAGTAGAATCACATAACTTTTATTATTTTGCACCACTTTCCCATCTTGCCCATTCTTGGTTGCTGGGTGGCAAGTCGCTTTTTAACTTGTTTGATGATGAATGGAAAGACATGAACTGACAGGAACCAAAAGGGGGGAAAGTGCAAGGGGTGTTTGGTTGTTTGCAGGACTATTGTTCAGTGGTATTGGAGGGTAGTGGGAAGAGTGACCATTGTATGTGCTTGTGACGTAAGTCCACTGGTGCAATCTAAGTGATCCTTGCATTAATAAGGGCATCCTGGGCAGCAATGTGAGCAGCTGGTGCTGTATTGCCCTCCTCAACCTCATCCTCCTCCTCCTCGGATTCATCCACAAACAATTTGCGCCTTGTTCCTCTTACAGGCCCAAGCCTTGCTGCTGTGCAATGTTATGCAAAGCCCAGCACACCATGACCATTCTGGACACCCTGGCTGGTGTGTACTGAAGGGCGCCTCCAGATCTGTCTAGGCACCTGAAGCACCTCTTCAGCATGCCGATGGCTTGTTTGATCACACATCTTTTGGTGATATGGCATTCATTGTAGCACTGTTGGGCTTCATTGGTCGGGTTTCTGATGGGTGTCATCAGCCAAGTTTGAAGTGGGCATCCCTTGTCTCCTAGCGGCCGCTCCTTAAGTGTTCTTGCAGTTCCAAAGACGTCACAGAGCTTGGGCTGCTGCAGGATGAAAGCATCATGCCAGCTCCCAAGGAATCTCATGCACGTCAGCAGAAATATATTTTTATGGTTGCACACCAGCCGCACACTGATGCAGGAAGACCTTGTGGTTCCCGAATACTCTTGGTTGATCTGGGGGTGCATGGATTACCAAGTGTGTGCAGTTGATGATGCCCTGCACCTGTGGAGAACCAGCCAAAGACACAAACCCAAGTGTCTGCTCATTCTGACTGACATCATCGCAGGCAAAGTTCACATAATAGCCAGCCGTGGCAAACAATCCATCAGCCACCTGTCTTGCGTATTTCTAGGAGATCCTGAGATATATCTCCGGCAAAGCCCTGGAAGGATCTAGAGGCAAAAAAGTTGAGTGCGGTGATGAATTTGACAGCCACTGAAAACGCGTAGCCACCAGGTCCAGCAGACCGCCGGTCTTCTAGGAGGCTGCAGATGTCTGCCACCACCTGACGTGACAGCCTGAGCCTCCTGGAGCACTGCTGTTCTGACAAGTCCAGGAAACACAGCCTCTGTCTGTACACCCTGTGCCTCCTGCGAGCTGCACCCTTCTGCTGCGCCCCTCTCTGCTGTCCAGCTGCAGGTCTCAATGGCAGGCTAGTGCTGGTCATATTGCTCCTCATCCAAGGTCCAATCTAAGGCAGCGAAGGTGCCACCCATCCTGATATGATTCAGAAAACCTAGAAATTGAGTTTGCGCTGCGCCAGGGCTTTAGCGCCGGAAGTTAGCGCCGGTGCTAAAGCCCTTTGCGCGCGCCAAAAATTCAGTAGCGCCGCGCCCAAGCGGCTGCCGGCGCTACTGAAGGGTTTTAGCGCCTGAAAACTGGCGCAACGCGCCGCATTGCGGCGCTATTCCGGTGCTGCGGCGCCCGCTGTGGTGCGGCAGGCTCGGGAAGTGCAGGCCTCCTCCTTCCGTTAAGGAGGAGCTGCCTGCACCCGGCCGCGGCCCGCGCAAATCTCATCAAAAATGAGCCCGGCACCTCGGACAAGTGCCGGGCTTGCATCTGTTCCGGGGGGGGGGGCGGCGGAGAAGCCCGGGGAGGGAGCTGCGGGCAGGCGGCCGGCGGGAAAGCGGCCGGCCGCCGCGCCTCCTTAAAGCACCGGCGCAGACTCCGGCAACACTCGTTTGCCGGAGTCTTAGTTGCGGCTGCCACTGGCGAGGCAGCCGCAACTGAATTTCGGCTTGGGGCCGGGTTACCACGGCAACCGGGATGCTGCGCACACCGATGACATCATCGGTGCCGGCGCAGCGCTACTGGTCTACCGCCGCGGAAGGGCGCCAGGCAATTTAGGAACCGGCGCCAATTGCAGCGCTAGGCCCTCTAGCGCCGCAAAATCGGTGCTAAGGGCACTGAATTTCTAGGCCCCAATATCTATAAAGTAAACTCTCAGCAGAAGTGCTGTATACAAACCCTTTCCCATTAGCAGGTAAGAATGCAGCTGTGAGTACTGAGTATTTATTGTAGTATTTCCATGAGTTTGAATCAGTCTCCTCAATTGCTGCTGTGTTGTCACCTTTCTTTCAATGGCGAGTTTCAGGGAGTCAGAGAAACCCGTGGATGTGCTGTTAAATTCAAAAGTGTGTTGAAATATTGCTCCAATTGAGCGATTTAGCATATAGAAACATAGAAGATAGGAGCAGGAGTAGGCCATTCGGCCCTTTGAGCCTGCTCCGCCATTCAACGAGATCATGGCTGATCATCCAAACCCTAGCACCCGGTCCCTACACCGACAGCCATCCCACCCAAGCCCCATCCCCGTAACCCCGCAACACCACGTATTTAATCCCCCCTAACACTAAGGGCCAATTTTTATCATGGCCAATCAACCTAACCCGCACATCTTTGGACTGTGGGAGGAAACCGGAGCACCCGGAGAAAACCCATGCAAACACAGGGAGAATGTGCAAACTCCACACAGACAGTCACCCGAGGCCGGATTTGAACCCGGGTCCCTGGCGCTGTGAGGCAACAGTGCTAACCACTATGCCACCATGCTGCCACCATAATATATCATTCAGCAGCCCACCTCTCCTGAGGGGAGTTGCACGCAAGCAGCCTAACGCGCGCCAGTTAAATGTGGATATCGACGGGTTGAAACCGATTTCCTGACATGCTCACATTTTTGCTGCTTTTAAACCCCCCACCCACAACCAAATCCAGGTGCTTCTCCAGGTTAAAATTCTACCCCAAATAGTCCATTAGTGGTTTTTTTTTCCCAGAAGTGCACCACTATTTACATACGTCTACTTTTTCCACTAAGATGAAACAGAGAAAATAAATTTGTGTTTTCTGGGCTGAGTCTGTTATTTACTGTTAATTAATGTCCTCAGTCGAATGTGAAAGGTAACATCAGCCATTAAAGCTAATCAGTTTAAGTGCCCTAAGGATACCACTGTCTGACTAGAGAAGGAAGTTTTATATTAAATGACATGAATCTTGTCATTCATGTAAAAATGACTTATGAAGTAATACTGGACGGCCTGCTGGTGGCGCTGTCCAGGGAGAGTATAAATACTCGGGCATGGGCCCAGTTTGCTCAGGACATTCTTTAACAGGAACTAGTGAAGAACACAGCTAGATCTCCATGTTGAAAAACAGTTGATTAAAGCCTTGTTTAATACTCAGGCCAAGTGCCTAGTAGTTTCCTTACATCATTAACACTGCTGCAAAGATTTGATGGCTATTGGATGTTAAAACAGCACCAAAAAATTAGGCCATTTTAAACAGATGGCCCACATGAAAGATTTAACCAAATGTTGCACATCATTCTTTTAAAGCATCTCAGTGAACACCAAATAAATTGGGTTTATTTGTTTGCTCATATGCTCTTTGTGTGCAATTGAATCCTGCCACAAAGGTTTATGCTGATGCATGGAACAATTCAATAACAGTACACAAATGTTTGCAAGAAGTCCAATAATAATTTGTAAATATACTTTATTCAAGATTGCCCCGAGATGGCTGATCCTTAATGAGCTCCTCTCATTTGCAACTCTATCGACGGCCATCCTTTGCACTTTTCCCCCAAACCTCCGATCCTCCACTGCTTAAGATTCCCTGCCCTCATAGCAGGTTCATTTAAGCCAAAACTACAAGCTACAAGTTTAAAGTTACCTGTACAGAGCACATTCCCTGACCCTGCTTGTTCAGTGTATTGTGTTTGCAAAGATAATCCAGAGACCGTCAGTGAGTTCAGTTCATGCTGCTTTAATCATGGCTCCACACACACACACCTCCAGGTACAAGCAATCGAATACCTATACACAATACAATGATCACAGCACTATCAAACTCCATGTGCTCAAGCCAAGGCAATCGAGTACCTATCACTAAATGTCAGACATAACATTTCCTCCTCCCTCACAGAATTTCAAACATGAAATGTAGTGATAAAGTCCTGTAGGTGGCCAGGCCGAGAACGTGTATGAACAGGCCAAGGTATGGACTGGTGAAGAGCAGGCCGAAGTGGGGACTGGTGAGGAGCAGGCTGAGGCACAACATCTGCTTGAGGGTTGGCTGGCTGAGCCACATGTGCATCCCACCACTCTGGGGGTAAGGCTTGGGGGTTAGGTCCGTATAATCCCGCATCAGTGGGTGCTGGCACCTTCTGAAGGTGGCTGGCATGCCACCGAGAGCCGTCAGTGAGGCAGAAGGTGGCTGGTCCAAGTTGGCAGCTGATTTGGAGAGGGGAGGACCAGAATGACGCCATCTTATTATTGCGGTGAGGCCTGCGGACTCTGACCCAATCGGAGACTGAGATGTTGGGCGCCTTGGCCCTCTTCGACTGGTCGAAGCGGAGTTTCATCTTCTCCTGCTGTCTAGCGACTGTGGCTTGAGCCGGTGGAGCAGGGCTCTGAGCTAGCGAGGGGCGGAGCCTGCCAAGGGGCAGCATGAGCTCACGGCCTAGCATGAGGGATGCGGGTGAGACCCCTGTAGTGGAATGCTGGGAGGCTCTGTAGTGCAGCAGTGTCTGGAGGAGGGCCTTGTCAAATGCACACCCCTGGGATAGGTGTGCTCTGAGGCCATTTTTCAGTGTCTGGTTAAAACGCTCCACCCCCCCCATTTGAATCGGGGTGGTAGTACGCTGTGCGAATGTGACGGATGCCCTTGCTCTCAAGGTAAGAGGAGAGTTCCGAAGAGACCATTTGGGGGCCATTGTCTGTGGTGATGGCCTTTGGATGCCCCCAGTGGGAGAAAAGGGACTCAAGGATAGCAATGATGACCCGAGAGGTGACGGAGCCCACGGCAGTGACCTCTGGCCATTTTGAGTGCAGGTCATAGGTCACCACTAGGAACCGTTGATGGTGGGGGACACCATGGATCTCCCCGCAGATGTCCAGCTGCAGGTGCTCCCAGGGCTGAGAGGGCCAGGCAAGGGGTTGCAGGGGTGGGGGAGCTTGGTGGCCAGTCTTGCCACTTACAAGGCAGGCTGCACAGTCCTTGACCAGGGCCTCGATTTCCCTGTCGATACCCGGCCACCACACTAGGTCTCGGCATCGTTGTTTGAGCTTCACTATGCCCAAGTGGCCCTCATGCGCCACAGATAAAACACGCGCACGAAGGGCACTTGGGACCAAAGTGCAGAGCCCACGTGCAACACAGGAGTCATTCCAGCAGGAGAGCTCCTCTTTATCTCTGGAGTAGGCAGGCAGTTCCTCAGGCACCTTGCAAGGCCAGCCATCTCTGATGAAGGTGCACAGCTGGGAGAGGGCCGGATCCTGTTCAGAGGCCTCTTTGAGCTCCTGGAGAGAGACTGTGGTTTGGAGAGGCGTGTGCAGCATCTGGACGATATCCTGTTCCACTTGTTCAGACCCGACGAGTGGGGCTGGGGCAGAGACAGTGCGGGAGAGCAGATCTGCAACAACATTGTCACGTCCTGGTGTGAACTGGAGACTGAAATTGTATTGGCGGAGGCGGTCAGACCAGCGGTGTAGACGCAGTGGTCTGTGGCCCGTGCCGGATGTCGACAGCAGGGCAGTGAGAGCCTGGTGATTGGTTCGCAGGGTGAAGGCACGGCCATACGTGTACAGGTGCCACCGCTCACGTGCCCAGACGCACGCCAGCGCCTCACGCTCACCTACTGAGTACTTCTGTTCGGTGGGGCTAAGGGCTCAGGAGGCAAAGGCGATTGGTTTCTCCACTCCATTCTGTGTCTGCGATAACACCGCCCATACAGCTGCAGCGGACGTGTCGTAGATGACGAGGGTGGGGCTGGCGACGTCAAAGTGAGCCAACACTGGAGGCGACGTGAGCTGCGATTTGAGGAGGCGAACAGCTTCCGTACAGGCTTGTGACCACATCCAGGGCTCATCCTTTCACAGGAGCTGGCGCAGTGGGGCTGTGGTGGCTGAGTACTGGGGCAAAAACTTCAGGTAGTACCCAGTCATGCCAAGGAAGGAGGCAACCTGTGCTGCAGAGCTGGTTTCTGGGATGCTGTGAATGGCATCCACGTTTGACTGGAGTGGGGATATACCATCAGCCGACAACCGAAACCCCACAAATTCGATCTCTGAAACAGCAAAGACACATTTTTCGCCATTCAGTGTGAGCTTGTGTTTTGCCAGAGCTGTGAAAACTCTGTGAAGGCGTTCGTCGTGAGTGGAGGTCGAGGGCCCATGCACGACGATGTCATCCAGGTAGATGGCCACCCCAGGAATGCCCGCGAGCACAGAGGCCATCACCTATTGGAAGCAGCTGGGTGCAGAGCTAAGTTCAAATGGCATCCTGGTGTACCGAAAGACGCCAGCATGTGTCACAAAAGCAGTGAGGTCCCTGCTGCTGGGGTGGAGGGGAACCTGTAGATAGCCCTGTCGAAGGTCCAGTTTCGAGAACAGGATGGAACCATAGAACTGCGCTGTGAGTTCCTTTGACGTGGGCAGTGGATACTTGTCAGGGATTACAGCCTTATTCACTGCTCCAAGATCGACACAGAGGCGTAGACCACCTGACTTTTTCGTTGCGACCACCAGGTTGGAGACCCATGGGGAGGCTTCAACTGGTTCGATGATACCGGCTTCCAGTAGCTGCTTTAGTTCAGCTGTGACCCCGTCACGGAGAGCAAGCGGGATGCGGCACAGTGGCTGAATGACAGGGGTAACGGTGGCGTCAACCATGGGCTGGTGAGTGAAGGCAGTCAGGCAGCCCAGACCCTCGAAGAGTGCTGGCCATGTTTGGCGCCACGGTGAGGTGACGTGCAGAATCGCAGACCCGCCGGTGTCCAAGAGAGAAAAACCCAGGTCAGTGAAAAGATCCAGTCCCATCAGGTTAGCTCCTTGGCGTGCCACATGAAAACAAAAATCTGGCAAAACTTTTGTTCCATAGCATACGGTGAGGTTGACTGAGCCCACTAGTCCAATTTTTGAATTACCATACCCGCAAAGGGTAGTGGAGGGCGCAGAGAGTGGCAGGGAGCTGAAAAAGCGTTTGAATGTGTCCACATTCAGCAGTGAGACGCTGGCACCGGTATCCAACAACAGCGGGATGCACACATCATTCAGGTTAATTGTGCATGATTTGAAAGCCACTACTGGCCCAGAGCTCACGTTGTGAATTGTAGTGCTTGAGGACTGAGAGTGTTCATTTGTAGCAACCGGGGCAGAGCGGCAGACATTGGCAAAGTGATTTTGTTTTCCACAATTGCGACAGGCTTGGCCACGCGCAGGGCAATTCTGTGCTCTGGTAACGTGAACAAGATCCGCAGTTTCCACACTGTTGCCGCGGTAGCGAGCGTTACTGCCATCGCGCGAGCATTATCGTGTCAGAGCTGTCGGTGCCGAGGGCACTGTCACTGGGTGTGTGTGCTAGTTTCGCTGCACATTCGGCTGCAGACTCCACATGAAAGGTAATGTTGACTGCCTGTGTCAACGACAGATCGTCGGACTCAAGTAACAGTCTTTCACGCACTCTCACGTTGTTTGTGTGCTCTATTAGTTGATCACGCACCATCTCATCTTGTAATGCACCGAACTTGCATGAGCTAGCTAACCCCCTCAAATTAGCCACGTAGTGATGCACTGACTCGTCGACGAGTTGGTGACGCTGTCTAAAAATGAATCGCTGCAGGAGGGCACTTTGTGGGGCAGAGAAGTGTGTGCTTAACAGAGCCACAGCCTCATCATATGTTTGGATTGAGTCTGCTGTGCATAATGTCCCAAGAACACACTGGCCCTCCGCTCCCAAGCAATGGGATAACAGTGCCTTTTTCCGAGCCGTACTCACAGTTTCTAGTCCAAGAGCAATGAGATAGGTTTCAAAGGACTGTAACCAGCGAACCCATGGGATCGGGGGCTCACCTGCTAGTGCAAGGAAGGGAGGAGCTGGTGGAAGAGAGATTTCAGCCATCCTTGTCGCCAAATATTGTGTTTGCAAAGATAATCCAGAGACCGTCAGTGAGTTCAGTTCATGCTGCTTTAATCATGGCTCCACACACACACACACCTCCAGGCACAAGTAATCGAATACCTATGCACAATACAATGATCACAGCACTATCAAACTCCATGTGCTCAGGCCAAGGCAATCGAGTACCTATCACCAAATGTCAGACATAACACAGTGTTCTTGCTATGATCTTTTCAATAGCTAGTACTCTGCTCAAATTTGACCATCAGGACTAGGCAGCTCTATTGGACTACACTAGGACTCAGCTGCTGTGACTCTGCTCTGCTACTCAGTTGCTTCAAATTTTATAGTGACCTTGTTGAATCCCCAGCCCACCCCTCACCTGCTGCTGTTACCTGCTTCGTTTCAGGACTGTACTCCAATGTACTGCTGGCTTCTGTTTACTCTGCTGCTGTGCTGGGTCCTGGACAGAAATTGACTTTCTCCTGGGAAGTCATTCACTTCATTGGTTTCTGGATTTTCACCATCCCCTGGCTCCAAGAGTTTCACTGCTCTCAATCCTTGGGTTTAACTCTCATTGCTCCTCACCCCTCTGCTGTTATACCAGATCCACTGGTGTGTGCATAACTAACATTGAGGCCACCACTCACTTCCCCTGGACCCCTGGATCAACCTCTGCTGGCTCATGTTCAAAGCTTCACTTATCCTTGGCTCTGTACTTTACATTGGACAACCTTCAGCAGTGTGCCCACTGATACTCTGTCCCTCCAACAGCTCCTGAATTCACCCGGCTCTACAGCTGTCTCCAAACCTGGTCATTAGTTGGAAAATGCTGCAAGCTGACCCCATCCTGTCGCTAATTCAACTTCATCCCACCACAGTCAAAGACTTTTACTTTGACTCTCTCATATTATCTCCTCCTTATCCTATGTTTACAACCAGGCTGTGTCGCTCCTAATCTTCGCCATGCCTATGTAACCTGAATTCCCTCTGTGTCCATTCACATGCACATTTTGGCTGCATCTCTTTTAACTTCTGCAAAGTCCTACACCAACCTATTTTAGCACCCTCCAGCATTATCAATCCTTCCCTACACAACTTCCCCGTGTCTCCTCCAATCAAAGCCTGACACTTCACTGTACTATTTCTGCTTGCATTTGCACACTCAACACATGTTACTGCCATGAGGAAAGTGCTGAAAGTGTTTCCTGTAGCAACAGTAGCATCAGCCACCTGCTTAATGCCAGCATGAACTTCAGATGGACTAATATTACTGTTAGCCCCTGTTGCAGCCTGGAAGGAGCCAGAGGCAAAGAAATTGAGTGCTGCGGTGACCTTGACTGCAATAGGCAAAGTTATACTAGCTGTGGCAGTTAGTTGCACATCTTGTTACGGGAGTCTACACAACTCTGTGACAGTCTTCCTATAAAAATGCAGCCTCCTTATGTACTGCTTCTCCGAGAAGTGCAGGTATATTGTCCTGACGCAATACACTCTGATGGGAGTGTAAGAGTTCCTGGGCATGCTGCCTTCCATTTTCTCTCCCTGCAGTTGCAGCTTGTGTGTTCCTTCCTCCTGATCCTCTTCCTCTTTTCTGAGTAAAATTACCAGAAGGACCCTGTTTCGAAAAAAATACATTCAGAGACCCCGTAAAAGTTCAGTATGTTGTACATGCACTACAAACACTTTGGCCTAGAAATTCAGTTGGCTGCGCCACCAGTTAGCGCACAAAGAGGGCACTTAGTGGCTTTAGCGCCACTGGCCATGCCTCCCGTGAAATTTAGCGGGGCGCTAATGGCGGCGTTAGCCTGTAGCGCTGCGCCACCACCGATGACGTCATCAGTGTGCGCAGCGCCCCGCTACCGCCCCGAACTCGATATTGGGTCCCCCCCCCCCCCCGTGTAGCGCCGGTCACAAATCGCGACCAGTTCACGGGGCCTACCTGTGGCGGTAGTGGCGCAAATTAAGGGGGAGGTGCGGGGCGGCCATTTTTTTCGGTGGCCGCCTGCCAGCACCTCCTCGCGCTGCCCTCCCCGGCCTCCTGATCCACCCCCCCCCCCCGGGCAGTGCCGGCTGTGTCCCGAGAGTCCGGCACTTCTCCTCGGTGCCGGGCTCTTTTGCCGGCACTCGCGATCGGTGATTGCACTGGTGCAGGCCCCTCCCCCTTAAGAAGGGGAGGAAGGCCTGTAGTACCACAGCATGCCATGCCGCAGCGTGTGGCACTGCGGCACGTTGCGCTGCGATATTCAGTTTCAGCGCTCCAGAAGGGACGCGGGGCGCCTCGAGCAGCGCCTCACGTCCCTCTTGGGGCGCTCAAACTGAATATCGCGCTGGCGCCCCCGGCTCCATCCGGAGCGGTAATTCTGGCGCCCAGGCGAGCTTGGCGCCCCAAATGGGGCGCCAGTGAATTTCTAGGCCAACTGAAATCATCTAAGTAGCCCAAACCCACAAGATAATTGAAGAAAAATGACTCCTAAAACTTTTTTCAATATTTGATCAAATGCTACATCATGATTTCCTACATTGTTAAAAACCATTAAAGTATAGGCCAAATTTAAAAAAAAATATATACACCCAACACAGATTCATGTACCATAGAGCCTTGGTCAAACCCCATCGGGAATATTGTTCAGTTTTGGGCACCACACCTCAGGAAGGATATATTGGCCTTGGAGGGGGTGCAACGTAGATTCACCAGAATGATACCGGGGCTTAGAGGAATAAATTATGAGGACAGGTTGCTTGTATTCCATTGATTATAGAAGATTAAGATCTGATCGAGGTGTTTAAAATGTTAAAAGGATTCAATAGGGTCAATACAGAGACAAGATTTCCTCTGCTGGGGGAATCAAAAATGAGGGGACATAATTTTAAAGTTAGAGCTTTTCATTCAGGAGTGAAATCAGGTAGCACTTTTCACACAAAGGGCGGTAGAAATCTGGAAAATCTCCTCCCAAAAGGCTGTGGATGCTGGGACAATTGAAGCTTTCATGACCAAGATCATAATAGATCTCGGTCATGCAAGATCTTTTTTAGGCAAGCGTAACAAGGGAAATGGAGCAAAGGCGGGTAAATGGAGTTGAGGTACAGACCAGCTATGATCTAATTGAATGTCACAGCAGACTCAAGGGGCTGAATGACTTAGTCCTGGTCCTAATGTTTCTATTTTCTTAAATCTTTCAGCAAAGATCTATGCAATTTATTCATTTGTGTTAGGAAGTTGAACTGGTCAATAACTATAATTCCTAGTACTTAATGATATGTATTTCTAATTAATGCAACTTCAATGCTCTGGTCTGATTAGAAGCTAGACAACTCACACTCTCACACTCAGTATTATTGTTAGTATCATGTGCTGCATAAGCTTAATTTCATTTTACAAATCTCCCTGAATCCCAAAAATTTAGAATTGCACATGGTGTAAGTATCTGACAGTTTCTTTAATGTAAACCTTCCATTGTATGTAAACGTTTCTTGAAGGATTTTCAATGCCATTCACTAAAATATTTAAGCAGAAAAATATTGCTCATTAAATTCTTACAGTTTCTAATTATTAACAAATTTATAATTCATTGCCACAAGTGCTAAAAGAAAATCAGTTCACTATGCTTCAGATTTGTTACAATTCAAACCAAGGATTACAACAGATCTTAATGCAATTAAGAAAGAAAAACATTGGAAGACGGCGACCAGTTTCTGGTTATCATGATTTTCTTCAGCCTATAGCCAGCTTTAGTTTCATTTTATTTAAATGCCATAAATAATCAGTATACAGAGTGCATTGCTAGTTTTACAGTGAAATAAAATTAAAACGTAACAGGCAACAGAATGAAGATTTCTGTGTTTCTCAATTCAGTGTGTTGCTCAAAGAAATACTTCTTTTGTGGACCTAGCTTGTATGTTTGTATGGACAGGCTATTTCAAACAAAACCTGGTTAATTCTTTAAAACAATTCACCATTTTAAATTGCTTCATAAGATTAATAAATCCAATATTATATCCAAGAAACCCTCTGCATTGCTTGGCCAATGGCAATGTTCTATTATTTAGCTAAAATAATTTTGTTGCTAATAAAAGAAAAACTTTAATTTAAACTAATATTTCTAATAGTTTCAGAATTATTACTTTAAAATAATTTGGATGCAGAAAAGTTGAGTACATCTGCAGATTCACTGACTCAGGGTGCTGAAGCTAATTAGGGTTATATACATTGACCAACTGCAACTGTTCCTGTTCCTTATGTTGCCATGGAAATGCAATCATACTACTGGAAGCAGGGTGGTACAACTGTAATTCTACAAACTAGTATGCATTAAAAATAGTCAGCCAAGCGGAGTGGCCAGTATATTCCTTTGCTGTCATTCTTTTCTAAAAAGGACAGTTGCTGGCTATCGCTTTTCATGTTAGAGTTGCCCATTCAAATTCCTAAATGAATATTTAGTTTCTACTGGTAACAGTTCACCCATGACAGAATCATTTTTAAAGCAATTTGAAGTTGATGTTTTGGATTTTAAAGCTTAATACCCCATTTATTTCGCTGGTGTACTTGCTGATTAACTGTTTATCCTCTCCCGAAGAAGTTTGTATTTGTGCTCCTTTCTCAGCAAGTGTGTGTTGTCTATGTACCTTTAAGGGAATAACTGGTCTTAGACTGCAGTACCGGCAGTGACCACCCCTGTATAAAAGGCCCTAGCAGGCTTCTGTAGTTTCAGTTTTCAAGCTGCCTCTTGTTCAGTAAAGTACCTGTTAAACTGTTCTCCCGAAGTCCGTGTATTATTGAGGCACGGACTTTAAAGTGGCGACGAGTAAGTTCGAACTCACCTGCACTGTGGCATCATCTCACGGGGATCTCGCCTGAAAGGAAGGTCCTGGAAGGTCGTAGTCTGAGCAACGGGCGTCGACCGAGGGCAACCGCACAAAGAATCCATCGGTGTTTGGAGAATTGCGGGAGAGACTGTGGTTCCAGCGAATCGTGCTGGTAGCAGGTAGCGCGCTGGCCCTTCCGGACTGCGGCGGGCTCAAGCTCGATCGAGCGGCTCTACAAATCCGGCTGCGCAGTGTCGCCGGGAAAAGAAAACAAGAGAGAGAGGGTGGAGCGCACAGGACGCGGTTGGTGCTCGAGAACAGGACAGCGGAGAGAAACTAAATGGGGGGGAAGGAAAGCGAGACGCGCTGAAGCTGTGGGTCGCCGCCATTACCCCGTAGAACGCTGGGAGCAGCGTGGCAGTAAGGGGAAGAAGCAAAAGCGCGGG
The DNA here is from genome assembly GCF_052327205.1 of Somniosus microcephalus. Lineage (NCBI taxonomy): Eukaryota > Metazoa > Chordata > Chondrichthyes > Squaliformes > Somniosidae > Somniosus > Somniosus microcephalus. The sequence continues at coordinate 72,176,425 of NC_140992.1, read as the reverse complement.
AGGCGCCATTTTATTCCATTGGGGAAGAAGCAAAAGCGCGGGAGGCGCCATTTTAAATCGCCCAAGATGCCGAAAAGTGGCAGTATCACTGCTTTCGACAACGAGGTAGAAGACTGGACCACGTATGTGGAAAGAATTGAAGTGTACTGCAAGGCAAATGAGGTGGCTGATGGAAAGAGGGCGTCGGTATTATTAAATCTGATGGGTGTGAGTACGTACGGCCTATTGCGGAATTTAATTACCCCAGCTAAACCAATGGAGAAAAGTTTTGAGGAGATTGTTCATATCTTACAGGAACACCTAAACCCTGCACCACTGCTGATAGCAGAAAGATTCAAGTTCCATAAAAGAAACCAGCACAAAGATGAGAGCAATGCTGACTATCTTACGGAACTATGCAAGTTATCAAAGCACTGCCAGTTCGGAGCAGGACTGGCAGACACCTTACGGGATAAGTTTGTCTGCGGGCTCCAGAGTGAGGGAACCCAGAAACGACTACTTTCAAAAAAGGACCTGAAGCTAGAACAGGCTTTCAGCGTGGCAGTATCCTACGAAGCAGCAGCACGGGGAGCTGTGGAAATACAACAGAAACCACAAGAATACAGCGCAAACGAAATGGCGTATGGAGCCGAAAAGTGCTATCGCTGCGGCAGAACAACCCATGAGCAGAAGGACTGCTGGTTTAAAGACAAAATATGCAGGCAATGCAGGAAAATGGGACATATAGCAAGAGTCTGCAGGTCGGGAAAGAAGACCAACACGACAAGAACTACTAAGGAACAGTACAGGAAAGTAAAGAAACTGACAGATAGTAGTTCAGAAGATCAGGAGAGTGATAAGGACTCCGGGAGCAGGCGACTAAGTTGTTTAAAGTTACACAACGTGATCATAAAAGAAGATCACCGAACCATTTGGGTCACCCTCATGATAGCAGGGTCCCCAGTGAAGATGGAATTGGACACAGGATCAGCCCTAACTGTCATGAGTCGACGAGACTATGAGCGGCTATTTTCACACATACCCTTAAAGGACACGTCCATTGTATTGAAGACATACACGGGGCAAAAGGTCTACGCCAGAGGAAAAGTAAGGGTGCCAGTTGAATATAACGGAAAGGAAACACAGAAACTATACATGTATATGCTACGAGATGGAGGACCACCATTATTGGGACGTGAATGGATCCGAAGACTACAATTGGATTGCCATTCCATTCTGGCACTAACTGTGACTGACAAAAAAGATGATGACGTCGCACCTGGATGTCTGTCACAAATTCTATCTGACGCGGAAGAGGTGTTCCAACAAGGACTTGGGACTCTAAAAGGAGTAAAGGCAACCATAAAGATTGAGGATAACGCAACCCCAAAATTTTTCAAGGCCAGACCGGTGCCATACGCGATACGCCCAGCTGTGGAAGCTGAACTGGAGAGTCTGGAGCGTTCGGAGCTGCTGTCTAAGGTGGACTGGAGCGAGTGGGCCATACCCATCGTTCCTGTAATGAAGAAAGTATTGAGCAGCACGCCTGGGGAGCCAAGGAAGGTTCGCATCTGTGGGGACTTCAAGGTGACTGTGAACCCAGTCCTGCACACAGTACAGTATCCGCTTCCGCGGATAGAAGATATTTTCGCCTCGCTATCTGGAGGGAAACGTTTTACAAAGATTGACCTGGCTCAAGCGTATCTACAAATGGAGGTGGAAGAAGCATCTAGGAAATACCTCATGATAAACACTCACAAAGGCCTTTACCAGTACAATCGACTGGTATTTGGGGTAGCATCGGCCCCGGCTATGTGGCAGAGGGCAATGGAACAAGTCCTGCAAGGGATCCCGGGGACCCAGTGTTATTTGGATGACATCCTGGTTACGGGCGAAAATGACAATGAACACCTTGCCAACCTGGAACAGGTGCTCACGAGATTGCAGGGATATGGGCTACGAGCCAACCGTCCCAAATGCGAGTTCTTCAGGAGACAGATCTCGTATTGTGGCCACATGATTGATGAGGAAGGGTTGCATAAGTCACCGGACAAGATTGAGGCTGTAGTCAAGGCTCCAGCACCAGAAAATGTGTCGCAACTGAGGTCGTTCCTCGGGTTGGTGAACTACTACCATAAGTTCTTGCCGAATTTATCTACAATTCTGCACCCACTGAACGCCCTCCTTCAAACTGGTGTAACATGGAAATGGAGTGATGAATGTAAGCATGCCTTTCAGGAATGTAAATGCCAAATCACTTCAAAAGAAGTATTGGCCCACTACAACCCAACACTACCGATTCGGTTGGCATGTGATGCGTCACCTTACGGCATTGGAGCGGTGCTGTCACACAAATTCCGTGACGGTTCAGAGAGGCCAATAGCCTTTGCATCGCGCTCGCTAACCTCAGCCAAGCGTAACTACGCCCAGATTGACAGGGAGGCCCTCAGCCTGGTGTGGGGGGGTGAAGAAGTTCAATCACTATCTGCACGGGCAGAAATTCACCCTACTGACTGATCATCAACCCCTGGTCTCAAATTTTAACCCAAAGAAGGGCGTTCCGGTGATGACGGCGCAACGGCTGCAAAGATGGTCATTTTTTCTAGGGGCACATTGGTATGACATAGAGTACAAAGGTACGAAACAACATGGAAACGCTGATGGGCTGTCGCACTTACCGTTGCCTACGGCGGAAGAAGCACCTGCAGTGGACCCTGTGGAGATATTCCATGCGACCTTAGTCGAATGTTTGCCTGTTACAAACGCAAGTATTGAGAAGGAAACTCGAAATGACCCGACACTCTCTCGGGTCTATGATTTGACGATGAAGGGATGGCCAGCATATGGCGACTCACTGTTGCCAGCATTCTCGCCAAGGAGGGAACAGCTGTCAGTGTGCCGGGGAACCTAGATGTGTGGATCCCGAGTGGTAATTCCACCCAAGTTTAGAGATAGAGTACTCAATGAGCTTCACGAGGGTCATCTGGGAGGGGTAAAAATGAAGAGCCTAGCCAGGGCTTTTGTGTGGTGGCCGGGAATCGATAAAGAAATCGAGGATATGACCAAGAGATGCACAGGATGCCAGAAGGTCCAAAACGCTCCACCACAGGCCCCGCTACATCCATGGGAGTGGCCCTCATCTCCATGGCAACGGGTACACATTGATTTCGCTGGTCCATTTATGGACTCAATGTTTCTAATTGCTATGGACGCCCATTCGAAATGGCCAGAGGCTATTAAAATGTCCTCCACCACCACGGAGAAAACTATTGCAGTCCTAAGAACCATCTTCGCCAGAAATGGGTTGCCAGAACAGATCTGTTCCGACAATGGCCCACAGTTTGTGTCTGAGGATTTCCGGAGGTTCCTGAAGGATAATGGGGTGAAACATTACACATCTGCCCCATATCATCCAGCCACAAATGGATTGGCTGAGAGGTTTGTTCAGACCTTTAAAAAGGCCATAAAGGCAATGTATAATGATGACATACCACTGCAACACAAGGTGGATAACTTCCTGTTTGCTTACCGGAATGCGACACATGCAGTAACCAACCAAACTCCAGCCGTACTGTTTTTTAACCGGAGACTAAGATGTCGCTTGGATTTGCTCAAACCAAACATAAGACGAGATGTTGAGGATAAGCAGTTCCAGCACATAAATGAGAAGCCAACCAGGAGCTTCAAGATAGAGCAACCAGTCTTGGCCCGCGACTACCGAACAGAAAAATGGCAGCCAGGCACAATATGCACACAGCAGGGACCACTAATGTACACAGTGGACATTGGAGAGAGAATCGTGAGACGCCATGCTGACCAGATTCTAGAGTCACAGGAACAAGCCAAACCTGTACCACAAGCATGTGCACCTGGTAATGAGCCCGAAGTACAGATTGCGTCTACCTCAGAAGCAGGGGTATTGGAAGCTGACGAACCAACTAATGACAATGAGCCAGAATCAACTCCGTCGCCAGAACAGGATACTCGAGAAAGGCACTATCCAGTCCGGATCAGGAAGCCTCCTCAAAGACTGAACTTATAAATGACTATTACAGTTGATGTATATATTACTGAGAAAATTGTAATTGTAATTGTAATTAGTTATTATTTAGTTGTTAAATGAATGTTATGTGCTGTTTATCTAAAAGGGGAGGAATTGTTGTGTATGTACCTTTAAGGGAATAACTGGTCTTAGACTGCAGTACCGGCAGTGACCACCCCTGTATAAAAGGCCCTAGCAGGCTTCTGTAGTTTCAGTTTTCAAGCTGCCTCTTGTTCAGTAAAGTACCCGTTAAACTGTTCTCCCGAAGTCCGTGTATTATTGAGGCGCGGACTTTACAGTGTGTAACAGTTCCTAAGGGTAAAAATTGCTCATGGCCCATTTTCAGGAGCGTAATCAACAGCGTGCATGAAGAGCATACAACAAAATGGAGGCCCACGTCTCTTCAGAAACTGGGCCTAGGACCACATTTCAATAATTTGGGTGAGTTGCTGGTTCCTGTCATGCCTCCAGAGGCAAATCACCCATTGCCAGCATTTTGGTCATTCACATCTCATTGTGATGCCATTACAAACACAATGGCCTGGAGTTTCCGCTCGATTGCACTCAATCGCAGGCCTTCGAGGAGGCTCTAAAAATTAAGCTGGATCTTTTGAGCTCAAGAGCAGTAACGGGTACGTTTTGAAAGTTTTTTTTTAAGTCACTAAGGAACTGACTACTGTACCCAATCTAACTAGAAAATAGTTTTGCTTTTTTTAAAATTCATTTTCAGTCATTTAAAATTGAGTTACACACAGGTGGTGGACTGACACTGTGATTTAAGATGCTTATATTTTATGATAGACCCATTTTCAGCTGTATTAATCAAACTTTGCCAAGTTACCACTCTGAAATATATCAAGGAATATTTCTGAAAACAATTTTTAATTTTTTTAAAAATTACATTTTAAAATGCTGCTCAATTGCGCTAGTTCATGGCAGATTTTGCGTTCCGTGGTATGCAAATGAGTTTGAGCGGAAACTTGGGGGTGGAAAAAACACTTTTCAAAACAGGCACAATTTGTGCCAGAATCGCCGATTACACCCAAAGTGGCAACTCTACCCGCCTATCTGTCAATGTGAGGTATATTCCAGCTCTCTGCAGTTGAGGGAGTGTAGGTGCTTGTGGAAGGGCATGAAGCACCTGTCAGGAGGCAAAACCTACCTGCCATCCATGCACAGCTCTCCTTTCAAACATGCCAACTCAAAGGATCCCTATTGTCAAGCCCTCTGGTGCCAATAAAGGGAGCTGCAACCAAAAATCAAATGACAATTGGCACAAAATCTAATGAAAGCCTAAGCGCCTGCTATACAAAATAAAATAAATGAAGGGCCTTTAGAAAGCCTGAATCCTAAAAGGGCAAGGACCCCAAAAGCCATGTTCAAATGGTGATCTATACCAGAAAGATCAAGTAGACACCTCAAAGGAGGACCATCCTCCTGAGGCTGCACCATCATGAGCTACATTCCCCCCCACACCCCACCCCCACCCCACAACCCCCAAAAGCATCAGCACATACATTGGTATTCTGGCTTGGCTCAGATAATGAGGCAAAGGAGTCTATACATGGTGAAACACCAAACAAGCAGCAGCAGGTACTGGTGGCAGGGGTGGCCAGGAGAGTGTTCGCCAAAGAGCGAGTTCCTCTCCAAGTTCTGCTGAGCATGACCGAGATGAGGGCTTCAGGGGCCCAGCCATGAAAAGAGAACCGCTTGCCTCTCACAAACAGTTATACCAGGTATTTGAAGGTCTGCTAAGGAGTTTCAGCACTATGACTGTGTGGTGTCATCTTACATGGCATTAGTATTCTGAAGTCTACCTTGGAGAGTGTGGCCACCTCCAGAGATGCTGCAGCTGGGCCTCCACAAAGGGATCCAGTGTCACCAAATCCTTGCAGCTTTGGTAGAAGCTCAAATGGCTGCCATGCAGGCTCTGTGCTTCACCTTGGATAGATTGGTGGACCACATGGATAGGGGATTTAAAGCCATCACTCATCTTCTGCAATCTGCTCTCCTGATCGGTGGAAGTGATGAGCTCCAGCCCCATGGGAGTTGCAGTAGCACAATGGAAGCAATGCACGTGGCCATCTCTCAGGATGTCAGTGAAGGGATATTTACTAGTCCTAGCTCCTTTAGGGCTACCTCAGATCAGGTGTATTTCTCAGACGTTCACTTTCAACTAAAGTTTGAGGTAGCCAAATCGTAAAGACGCTTAATTGGGCCTACAGTTCCGGGCTATCTCTCACTAAAGGAAAGGAACAACCCGAGAATGTTCTCCAGATAGCACTTTTAATAAGTTTAGCTAGACTGTAAAGTTCCGGATATTATGAGGGTCCGGAGAAATCCCTCAGAATTCTGCAACTCCTCAACAAAGAGTGTACAGAGATTGAGTTTGTGAGTTTTTGATACAGAAGTCTTATATGAGACAATTCTAAAAATATATAGATTTGTTAAAGAACCGACCTGCAATTTACAGTTGGTGAATCAGTCAATTGCAACATTAACAATTTTAAAAAGAGAAAAAATGCTATCTTATTATTAACAAAGAATCTTACTTTTAAATCTTAACTTCACTATAGTATTACAGTTTTAAAGTGTTCTACAGGATACCCACCAATATCAAATACCTTTGATCCCCAAGGTACAAAAAGTTGAAGACTACAGAGCTGCCTCTGAAGCCGAGAATCGCTTTGCCCGATCAAAGCGAGTCTGTTATCCCATTTGAGAGTGGTAGTTCCTTTAAGGTTTTCGGCTGATGCAAGCTAATTATCTCTAGTCACTTTTCTGCTGACCTCTGCAACACTTACTGCCACCTCAGCCAGACTCAAGTCTCATCTCTAGGTGTTCTAAGTTTACCATATAAAAACGCTGTGATGGCAAGTGTTCCTTATTTTATGTCATCTTTTCGAGGGCAGATGTTCCTTATCTTATGTGCTTCTTTACTAAGTGTAAATTAGAACACCTTATCCAGGGTGAACCATTGTTTTGTTCCCAAAAGTTCAGCCTGTCGGAGCCCTTCACCTTCTGTTTCAATAAGGTTATTGATTCAGGGTCAACAACTATCTTATCTCAATAGCCAGAATGCTTTCACAGCTATTTCATAGTTCGGTTTCTAGATTTCCAAATTTCCAAACCCAGTTTGTCATGTTTGAATAAGGCCAGAGTTCTTTCACGCGACAGTGTATTTTTCTCAATAGGTTGTCGGGTTTATTCCTCACATCAGCACACCTGCTCCTTTGCCACCCCTCAACCAATATGAGTCTTCAGGGCAGGTGAATGAGCAGGTCAGTGGAATCACTCAGCAATTAACTCATCCATCATATCTCTTGCCACAAGGTGCTGAGGTGGTCCTCCTTCTTTTGTTCCTTCCTCGACATCCCCCTGGTCTTTCTCATCTGACAAGGACTGCTGCTGTAGTTCTGACTCCTTCAAATTCAGGCTTCCCTGTAGGATAAGGTTATGTCGGATACTGCACACCACTATGATGCATGAGACTCTGGGGCATATTGTAGGGAGACACCGGATTGTTGAGACACCTGAACCTTTGCTTCAGCAGGCCTACAGTGTTCTCAATAATGATCCTGGTGGTCCCATGGCATTGAGTATGCCTACAGAAGCAAAATACTGCAGATGCTTGAAATCTGAAATAAAAACAGAAAATGCTGGAAATACTCAGCAGGTCAGAGTTCTGATGAAAGGTCATCAACCTGAAACCTTAGGCTGGATTTTGACTGAGGAGGCATGTAGGAGGCGGGACTACAACTTTCGGGGTTGTAATCCCGCCTCCATCGAGTTGTGGCCAAACCACGCAATTTTCACTTGATTGACCTTGTTAACTAAGGGCCACCCGGCAACAGGTGACGTCACAGATTGACATTTCATCTGTCAAAAGCTTTTGACAGATGAAATATCAGCGTTTGACAGCTGTTTGAAGCTGTCAAACACTGACAATCTGTAATACTCTCAGGCTGATTTAGAGATCGCGCCAGAACAGAAAGCTGAATGCTGCAACTTTTGACAGCTCGTGGCCATTCTGCTTTCTGTGCCATTGAGATGAGGGACTCCCGAGACCTGAAGGAAGGAAGGCTGTAAAGGTAAGTAAATGTAAATAAAACTTCTTTAAACACTTTACACACACCAAACACACTTACCTCTGAACTCATGCACCCATCACTCACCTGAACACCGGATATCTCGATCCCTCCAAGCCCTTTAGCCCGACGGTCCGCCTTGCTAACTTGGCGTGGTTTGGAGCCGTCGGGAATTCCACACTTCAGGAATAAAAATAGGGATTAGGCTAAAAACTGCCTGTTAACTACCTGTTAACAGGCAGTTAATTGGCACTAATCCCCTTCCCAGCTTGGGGAGGCGGGTCCCAGCACAGGTCGGGTATCCGCCTCCATTGAAACTGGCTTGGGGGTGGGATGGGTTTGTGCCCCCGATTTTGAGATTTTAACACCCCACATGCCTCCAATCCCGCCTCCATGGCACAATGAAAATCCTGACCCTTAACTGTAGGGGGTGGCGGGTGTGGCGCGTGCGCCCAGTCAGTTATGCCCCTGACTGTTGGTGAGCAGTTCGAATCGCTCCCACGCCCCTGGGTTCTAGACACCAGACTTAGGTACAGGCGGTGATACAGAAAGACTCGAGTAGACAGGTGGTTTGGATGTAAGAAAACCAAGATTTTATTAAAACAGAAATTAAAACAGTCTTATGAGAAGTCACTAGTATAAAAATACAGGCAAATTACAAAATTACTATACTTATACAGGGAATGGGGAACACACAGCACATCGAGGGAAAAACAATTACTTTAACAATCCCTTTATCCTTATCCCACCCCCTATACCTAACTAGATTAAGCTATGAGGGGCCAGAATTCATGCTCACCAATCCAAAACAAAGCCAACTGTTTGACGAATGCAGATTTTGAGGTTTGGTTTTCTGTCCTCTTAGGTACCCCGTCGCCACATGGTCTTCAGGGGCGCGGTGCTGGAGCTGCTGCTGCGACACACCTTCTTCTCCTCCGTTGCCGTCATTGACTCGTCGCGATGGGTTCTCCTCTTCTTCTCCCTCGGGCAGTCGTCGACGGTAACGTTATGTCAATGAGATGATTAGCAGTTTTTACTGCTTAGATTTTACTACCCAAGCTTAAAACGCTAGCATATTCGTCATGGCGTGGACACCTTAGTTGCAGGGTTCACCCAACCAACTTCGTCTCACTGTCCTCAGCTACTTTCTTCCCCAAGTGTCAGCTTATAACTCGGTGCTCGGGTTTTTAAATAATACGCCTTCTGCTGCCCTTCTCTGCTCTTCGTCGGGTCTACCTTACTCTTTGTCTCGATTCATCTCGTCTTGTTCGGTTACTATGCAAACCCTGGGCTGCCCACTCAGTTTTGTCTCACCACTCTTTGCGGCCTGGGTGTCCTGGGTGACTAGGGACTCGGGTCTCGTTCCCCTCCCCTGCAATTGGTATGGTGTCCTTAGCTGTTGAAACTCTGCTATGGGGAGTGAGGAGAGAACCCGCCACGAGGCCAGGGCATGAGTACAGGCAACCCAAGAGGCCGGAGCCACGAGAGTAGGAGCAAGGGCAAGAGCAAGAGAGCAAGAGAGAGATTGCTACCCGGGGCCCACAGTTATACTCCTTTCGAACGGCCCTTATCTGCGCGCCAAATCAGGTTAGTTCATTGTTCCAATTTTAAATAATTATAGCAATCTAAACTAACTGTTTTTAGATGGTCGTTTATCGCACCTAATGATCTGATGTCCGGACTGTATTGTTATTAATGCATTCTAATCGGCCTGGTCAGCCTTGATGGCTTCCATAAGCTGTTTCTGATTATTTATGCAGACAACTTGATGGCCTCAAGTATAGGCCTAACTGGCTTTGATCTGTCTACGATCTGGCTTAATGCATATTCAATGATTGCTGTCTGCTTTCCAAAATACAAAGTCCTATTTCACAGAAACTGCATTTTAGATTTAGATTTCCCCAAAAGCTGCTTGCGCTGCCACAGAGTCCAAGCTTTTAAAATCTTGCAGACTTTTGGTCACGAGGTGCGGATGCCATCTTTGAGTACCCTTTTTAAAATGTCCATGCAGGGTCCCTTTTATTAATAACCTTGTGAGAATGTGGGAATTTTGCGAATCTTACACTCCCCCCTGTGATACTAAAACTTGCTTGAAGTATCATCCTTACAAGGTGAGCAAAATTTTCTGACCCTCCATAGTCAGCCTTCCACTGTAATTACCTATCTAATATAACCACGACACATGCACTTCCCATTCCACGAAAATGTAGTGTACATAAGCATATATAGGATAAATTACAGACTTTTACACACATCAAAGCATGGAGGGGGTCCAACACCCCTGCACCACTTGGTACATATACATCTTTATTAAACGCATCACAAAAAGAAAAAAACTTTATTAAAAACAACAAACACACAAAAAACAGCAATCTTTAATCAAAAATACGAGGAAGAACTCAAACAGGTATATCTCCCTCCCCCTTCACATAATGTTCCTTCCAGATCTTCTGGTTTTGGAACTCTAACAACTGACCTTTCCCCTTACATTGAATGCAAACTAGATACAACACTATCCCTAACTGGCAAACCACGAGAATGTGGGAAGCCAGCCTGATCCACGAAGGGAGCTCTGTGTTATTGAAAATGTCCCACCAGTGTGGAATCACAATATCCAATATCTTAGTCCCTATCTCTACTGTCTTCTGCTCTAGAGTGTAAAAATGTTTCTGCGAAACTATGACGGCCTTGAGTATTTTGGTAAGGTTTTCAGGGGGAGGGGGAATTTCGTAGACGAAATGCGCTATGTACTTTTGCAAATTCGTAAAATTCTCCTTCACAGTGAGGTGAACAGTGGAGGGTTCGGGAAAGGGGACAATTCGCTCCTGGGCCATTTGAACTTCTGCCTCGGGTTTAAAACAGAAACTGCTGTCACTAACCGGGCACCAGCTATGCTGTCCATGCTGGTAGTGGGATGCGCCGGTGGTGACACAGTATGTCCCACCTCCGATATATGCTACCTGCGGGGGAACATGGCCTAGTGCCATTGCCTCCATGGTACAATTTATAGGCTTCGCGCCAGCAGCTCTGAACCCACACTGCAGTTTTGAATAGGCATTCAGGTGCTGGGGACACAGGATTATGTGTGCTCCCTGGCTCCGGCACCCTGAGAGGTCAATACCTGTCATAGCGTGCTCCCACTTTCTGACGTAAGGTGGGACCGCTGTGAAACGAATGTGTGCACCCCCTTGAATGACTCCAATGTTCTCAACCCTGTATACCGGTGCGGGTCAGACTGTCCTACGCATGACCGGCATCCTAACTACTACTTCCATGATTGTGTGGTTGGACTGTCCACAATCCACGGGGACTGGGTAGGCTTTGGAGGCTAGCCGGAGTTGGCACGGGCTTAATGCATTCTCAAATGGGTGGAGGGCTGTGAGGTGTTTGTTGCTGATCCAGGAGGGGACTAAACCCTGTTTTAAGTCCTCCAGATAGCACGCACACCTCATTCTGCGCAGCCTGGTCAGAAGCATTTCTGTCCTCCCTTATGAGGGCATTTACCATCTTTGCATGCTTCTCCAACTGCGCTATGATCTCCTTTAAATGGACCATCATGGCCTGGTCTTCATGCAACTCCGAGCCCACTACTTTGTTCTCATCCATTAATATCTTCTTTAACTGTGTTTTTAAACCATTTATCTGGGTCTGCTGCTCTATGTCACCTAAACTGTTGATGACAGAGGACCCAGTATTAAACGCAATAAAATCATCTTTTCATACACCCCTTCTTTGTCTCCCTGCATTAACCAAAAACTCGCGGTGTGTGGTGTACAGTTCGGTTTTGTCCACATTGGCGACATCGAACTCATAAAACTTCCTGAACATGTCCTTCAATAGGGCCTGGTATAGCTGCTCTGTTTCTTTGGGGCACCACTCCGGTAAAGGTACCTCAGTGAGATTTAAAATCACGGAGGCTACCGCGTACTGTACCCACTGGTACAGCACCTGATCGGTAGGTAATAGTACCAACCCATTCCCTGGTCCCTTGGTGGTGGTGGGGCAACCTTCCCTGTGTATCCTCGCTGCCGGCGCCGTGTGCAGGGCTTACGGAGGTGGGTTACAAGCTCAGTGGCATTGACTGGGATTGGGGAGAATGGGACCGCGCACACCTTCCGGCTGGCATCCCACCTCATCCCCTTCCCAGCGTCTTGCCACTGCCAGTGGAAAACAATGGATATGCCTGCGGGGCAGATTCTCTCTGACCCCCACATACTGATATAAATCCCTTGGTCCGGTTCCCACCACTTGTGCCAACACGCGCTTAATCCTCCGTGAGTCCCTGTAATCGTGCAGTGGGTATTGTTCCCCAACCGTTCCCACTCGACTGCGGGGATTCTCATAGCTTTGTTCAGCTTCCTGAGCCACCACCACCTATCCATAGGAATGTGTCCCTTACACGTTAAACATATACGCTTTCCAACGGTGACGCTGCCCCTTGTAAGGATTTTGCAATAATTTCAAAATTTCCTACAGTTCCAAAGATTGATTTTTGATTAAAGAATACCTGGGTAATATAACTTTAAAAATCCATGGATCAAAATGGCCGTCAGACCTCGTGGCAGAAGACAAAAGGACAGTCTCTCTTGAAAGGCAGCGTGTGTGTGTCTGTGAAAAAGGGGTAATCAAAGATGGCAGCCCAATGTCGTGGCAGAACACAGGCTGTGGACATATGAAAAGGGAAGATCAAAGATGGCTGACAAAGGATTTAGAAAAAAATCCCAGCCCTGGAGCAATGGAGTAGTTAAACTGCCAATCAAAGGCAGTTCAGGGAGTTTCCCTCCCTGCAGAGACAATCCATGTTTGTTTACAGAAACTGCTACAATGTTTACACAAAGGATTAACCACTTGAGACTGCGGTTTCAGTTTGACCACAAGACAATGACTTTTGTTTACACTAACTTCCAAGGCTGTTTACTCAGCAATTAAGGAAAGACATGCTTTTTTTTTCAAACCAAGACAGCTCTATTCAAACCCAGTATGATGAATGGGAATACATTCACAAACCCATCACGATAAATGGGTAATTCATCCAAAACCCATCACAGTTTAATGGGGACATCGGATCCCTTTTGGTTAGCCCAAATGCATCTGGATTTGGGCGGGAAGGTTTCAGGCCCAAATGGGGTATAAGATAGCTCCTCAGGAAGTGATCTCTCTCTCTGCCGCCTCACCTCCATGCTTTGCCTACAGAAGAACAGCGCAGAAGCCTGCCTAAAGGAGTGGAATACCAGCAGTTTACTTTTAAATACTGGGGTGTTCTCTACTTCGGGGCAGTGAAGATCATAGTCCACAGGGGGCATGGAGCAGGTGTTTTCATTGGTGAGCATACCTTTTCTGGCCCATTACAAGGCAACTTAGAATAGGTATAGGGGTGGGAATTAAGGGGAATTTTGTTAGAACTGTAATTTTAGTCAAATTTTCCCTCGTTGTGTCCATTATTCTCCTCCCCTATTTAAGTAACAGTGTTGCACTAGCAGAAAAGTGCTGTAGTGAACACTAAGAGTTCTGTATTGAAAGTGCTATTAAAAGGGTGTTGCACTAAGCAGTGAAGTGCTGTAGTGAACACTAAGAGTTCTGTATTAAAAGTGTTATTTAAGTAAGACAATGTTGCACTAGCAGAAAAGTGCTGTAGTAAACACGAAGGCCTAGAAATTCAGTATAGCCACTTTTGGGGCGGAAAAGTCGGGCGGCCGCTAAAGTTTGCGCCCAGCGCAAAGTCGAGGCCACTTCGCCGATATTCAGTAGCTTCGCCCTAAGAGTTTGCTCGAGCGCTAAAACTGACATTCCACAACTATCTTTAGGCGCAAAGCTGGCGGTGCTGAGCTAAACCGCCGAGGCCGGGCGCAGTGCAGGTGCGGTCATTTCTTCATTGACAGCAGACACCCTGGCGCCGGCCAGCTCTTAAAGGGGGAAGGGTCGAGTTCGTCTGCTGCCACGCCCTGGACACTGCAGCCCTCCAGCTAGGCCTAAACACTGCTGCTGAACAGAAATAGCGCCGGGAAAGATGCAGAAGGCCCGTGAACGAGCGCAGCGCTTCTCTGGCCATGATTTGAAGCTGCTGGTTGGGGCTTTGGAGAGGAGACGCAAACACCTGTTCCCGGACAGTGGGAAGAAGCCTGCGACCAGCGTCCACAGGAAAGCCTGCAGGGAGGTCGCCATCAGGGTGACAGCCAACAGCGAGGTCCCCAGGAACTCTGTCCAATGCAGAAAAAATTTCAATGACCTCACCAGGATTGTCAGGGTGAGTACCCTTTCCAGTGTCCTCCTCATCCTTGCATGTGCACCTCACATTATGGGCAAAGGGACCTGAAAGCCCTAATGGCCAGCCCTCATCCGGCAGCTATGGGACTGGCATGAACATCAATTGCACATTCTGCACTTTCCACACTGGCCAAGCTATTCGACCATGGGGGGCAGTGCACACCAGATGCACGCTCCACACTGGCCAAGCTATTCGACCATGGGTGGCAGTGCAAACCAGATCAGGGCTACACACTGTACTTAGAGGCCGTCCTTTCTCTTGCAGGCCAAGCTGGCCCACAATCAGAAGAGCCGGACTGAGACCGGGGGAGGCGGTCCCCAGATCCAGCAGCTCACTGACCTGGAAGAGCGCGTGGGTCGCCTCGTGGGAGCCCGGGTGATTGGCCCCGTTGCCAGTGGAGATGCCGACCCTGTTCTGGGCACCAATGGTAAGGACATCACCTTTTGGACCTTTCTCGTCCCACTTGCGCATCAGATCTACATCCTTTGCCACTGTCCGACCAATGCGCTGAATGCCACCACTCATGCCTCCCTCGCTGATGCCCTCTCCTCAATCTAAAGCTACTCTTGTCCCTTCCTGCTTTCAGATGGTGAGGAGGAGGTCCCTGAAGCTGCCACTGACAGCCCCTCGGAAGAGGAGGAGGAGGAGGAGGAGGAAGAGGAAGAGGAAGGCGGCCCATCAGGGGAACCCTCACCCGCGCCAGGGGATGCCAATGTAGGGGACACGTCTTCCCTGGAGGAGAGCGTGGGGGAAGTGTCGGAGGGGAGTGTCGCTCCTGGGACCAGTGGCGTGCAGCAACGCAGGGGGTGTGCGGTTGCTCAGCGGCCTTCTTCCCAGAGGGGTGTAGTTGCTGTGCCCAGTGGCATCCAGCAACGCGGGAAGGGTCGGCCAGCTCGGCGGCCTTCTCCCCAGAGGGAGAGTCCAGCCTCCAGTCCGGCGACGGTCAACTCCGAGGAGCTGCGCCTCCTCAATCAAATGTCCGTGGACTCGGAGCGCCGGCACACCGAGCTCATGGGGGTTGTGGCACAGATGCCTGAGGCCATCGAGTCCCTGGCTCATAGTGTGGCCGAGTTCGGGGCCTCACAGGCCAGGAGTTTGGAGCTATTCGGGGCAGCACAGGACACGAGTCGTGCCGAATTTGTGGCAGCACAGGCAGCGAGTGGGCAGGTGATCAGTGGTGCCGTGCAGTCACTGGCTGGTCTGATGCGGTCACAGACCAGGGCAGCACGGGCACTCACTGCTGCCACACTCGCTGCGTCAGCTAGGCATCGCCAGGACACCCGCCGCGCTGTAGCAGCACAGCGGTCTGTCGTTCGGCACATGGCAGCGCATGCTGCAGTGCGGGCCCAGGCGAGTGCCAGTGTGTCACTTGACCAGCGGCGGCCTGCCATACGCCAGCTTGCCCCCATTCCTCCAGCCACCACTGTCACTCCCCCAGTGGAGCTGCCACGAGATGCTGGTCCGACTGATGCTGGCCAGCCACAGCTGCAGCATTCACCAGCCGGCCCCTCGAGGCCCAGACCTCGTCTAGGCTGACCCCCAAGGGCATCTGCCGTGACGACATGTGCCCCTCAGGAGCCTTCCCCCAGCCTTGCAGCAGCCACTGGGCACGGTTTGAGGAGGAGCAGCAGGGTGGCCAGGGGCCGCCAAAGGCTGGACAAGGAATCGCTCTCGCGGGCCACAAAGTAGAGGGTGTGGACAAATGTTTGTTTATATTGGGATGGTTGTTTTGTTTCTGGGGTTGGTTGTCTTGTTTCTGGGGATGGTTGTTTTGTTTCTGGGGATGGTTGTTTTGTTTCTGGGGATGGTTGTTTTGTTAAGGCCGAGGATGAAGGCCATTTTTGTTCAAATGTTTTGTTATTCCTCCCCAGGTTGTGGGAGTGAGTCATGTGTGTGACTGTTTTTTGGGGTTGTTGTCTGTTTTTGGGTTTCATGTGGGAAGGGCCCTGAGTTTGTTCAATAAAGCATTTTATTTATTCATATTGTCCATGTTTGATCTTTGAAGTGTTTGTTGCCTTAAGCGGCTGAGGGCTTGCGGAGCGGCTGCATTCATGTTCTTTCATTGGCACAAGCCATTCCCTGACAGGGGGCCTAGAAGTGACGTTCAATAACCCGCCGACGGGCGGCCCTTGGACCTTGTGCCTCCCTCCTGGCCTGGTACTCCTCCTCCTCCTCCTCCTCCTCCTCCTCATGCTCCTCCTGCTCCTCCTCCTGAGGTGGTGCTCCAGCGTGAGGTGGCAGTGCCTGAGTCCTGCGGATTGCCAGGTTGTGCAGCATGCAGCAAACGACCACGAACTGGGAGACTCGCTCCGGCGAATACTGCAGAGATCCGCTGGAACGATCCAGGCAGCGGAACCATTGCTTGAGGACGCCAATTGTTTGTTCTATGATGTTCCTAGTCGCTTGATGGCTCTCGTTGTATGCCTCTTCAGCTGGGGTCCTGGGCGCGCGGAGCGGGGTCATGAGCCAGGTACACAAAGGATAGCCTTTGTCCCCGATAAGCCATCCTCTTGGGTGAGGCTGTGCCTGGAAGATATCAGCCACAGTAGTCTGTCACAGGATAAAGGCATCGTGGCTGCTGCCTTGAAAGCGGGCATTGACAGCTAGGATGCGCTGCCTGTGGTCACACACCAGCTGTACGTTGAGGGAATGGTAGCCCTTCCGGTTGCGGTAATCCTCGGGATGGTCCAGAGGTGCCCGCAAAGCCACATGCGTGCAATCAATGGCGTCCTGCACCATGGGGAAGTCCGCGATTCTTGCGAATCCCACTGCACGCTGCTGCTGCCTCTCCAGGGTCATGGGGAAGGAGATGAATTGGCGTCTCCTTCTGAAAAGGGCATTGGTGACCTGGTGGATGCAGCAATGGACGGCGAACTGGGATATGTTAGCAATGTCCCCAGCAGCTGATTGGAAGGAGCCGGTGGCATAGAAGTTCAGAGCCACCGTCACCTTCACTTCCACCGACAGAGACGTCCTGCAACTCAGTTGTGGACGCAGATCTCTGTGAAGCAGATGGCAGATCTCTGCAACCACCTCCCTTCTGAATCGCAGCCTCCTAACACATTGCGCGCCAGTCATGTTGAGATACGAGACCTGCTGGCGGTATTGCCTGAGTGGGTAAGGCCCACGTTACCGACGCCTGTTGCCCCCTCTGCGTCTAGCGAGGGCTGCCCCTCTAACCCAGCATCTGCGAGCCCTTCCAACATAATCCTGAAACTCAGCATTGGCACCCCATGCAGCCCCCATAATATGCTGGCAAACAATGAGATATCAGTGAAGGCGAATTGCAAAGCTCTGGCCTGAAGCCAAAAATACCTGTCCTAGTGTTGGCCCAAAGCAGTAAGCTCCCTTCCTTGGTTTTTTTCAAAAAATCCATTGCACAAGAGTGATTGCTGCAAAATGGCAGCCCTTTATAGTGCAGGGTAAGTGCCCTTTAATTTGCGCTCCCCGCGGCCCGCTTTGGCTGTGTACCGTTCCACTCCACAGTCGTTAGGGCCGCCCGGCGCACAATGGGCCAGCGCGACTGAAGTTCCGGTTTGGGGCGCACAAAGGGCGTTGCACGAGGAAATGATGTCATAATCTGCGCGCGCAGCAGGGCGCGCGCAAAGACTTTGCGCCGGCGCTAAATGTCTACTGAAGTTGGGGCGAGGCGCAGATCGCGCTGCGCCCGGGCGCTAAGCGCCTAGCGCTCGAGATCTACTCCTCCTAAGGCGCTAACGGCTGGCGCATGATACTGAATTTCTAGGCCTAAGAGTTCTGTATTGAAAGTGCTATTAAAAGGGTGTTGCACTAAGCAGAAAAGGTGCTTCAATGGACACTAAGTAGCTGTATTTAAAAAGTGCTGTATCTAAGTAACAGTGTTGTACTAAGAAGTAAAGTGCTGCATTTAAGCAACAGTGTTCTATTAAGTAAACGAGTGCTTTAGTGGACAAGAAGTGTACTGTGTTAAGTGAAGTGCTGTATTTCAGCATAAGTGTGCTGTATCGTTTATTTTCAATTTGTTTCCTTCTTTTTGTTTCAATAAATGCTGGTCTGTTTTGCACCCAACCACGAGTCACGTTTCCTGTCTACATCGCTACCATATAAGTCCAGCGGACAGAACCAGGAATAGGGGAGCGCTTCGAAACCGCATGGGGGTCCCTGGAGCAGCTCAGAGGCTTCTGACTGGCCAGAGATAATAACCCCAACCCCGCTGTTAATTCCTACACCCTCGTGGAAATGACCCGTACCCTAGGGCACAGGAGGGAGGCCTCCCCGTACGTGAATCTGGTTTGGCTGGAGTACTGAGACGAATTGGACCCCAGCCATCCTGGCCACCTTCCCTCATGGACGTAGACGGCGGTCTCCTCCGCATCCCATTCACCACTTCCGTTGGTTGCTATGGGCGCCCTGTCTCCCGAGCACCCGTAGATGTGGGAATCTTGTACATCGCCCCGCCTTCCCAGGCTCAGTCCCATCAGGGCGAGTAGGATTACGATCCCCTTCATCCTGACAATCTTTCTGTAACAGATACAAAACATGCAGCCAGGTCCCCAAGAGATTATTTGGCTTGGGTGAAGCATGGTCGGGTCTCGCGACCTCGACCCAAAATACACACTCTTAGCAGATTACTTACTTAGTCTAAAACTACCCATCACCTTATTTAACTTAAGCTAAAACACCCAAACTTAAGCTAAATACCTAACTTAACAATATAAACTTACATTACCTAAACTATATACATCCGCCGCCCGTCTCCGGGCGGCCAGGCTAATTCCTGATTGGACTGCGACACACCGCTTCCCTCGGCGTGGCCGCACCATCCTTCACTGTTGGTCCCTCGCCACCCGTGGCGACTAGCAGGGGACCTCTGTCCTTGGACTTCCCCCTGACTCGGGAGGCTGTCCCTTTATCTGGGGAGCTGGTGACCATGGCTTTCTGGGTTGGGGCATCCGTGGGGACCTTCTAGGGATTTTGGCAGGTGGGGCTTTCTTGGCCGATGGGTCTTTAACCCGGACCACTGCTCCCTCGTTCTTGACCTCTCCCGAACCTGGGCTAGGGGCCGGTAACTCTTTGCAGCCTGTTGCCGCAGGCTGGGAGTCTCCACCCCAAGGTCCCATGGCTGGGTCCGGAGTGGGGCCTTCACCCTCAGGTCCCTCCTCCTCTACACCTGGGTTAGGGGCGGGGTTTTCGCCCTCAGGTCCCTCCCCATCGTGTGGATCCCAGAAGAGTGGGGGAGTGTCCCAATCGATGGGCGGGATGGACCCTCCCTTTAGGCAAGCCAGAGCGCCTACCTGTGCAGTCTGTGAACTCGCTTCTGCTGCAGGCTGAGGATTTCTGTCCTCAGACCCTACCCCAACTGGCTGCTTTCTCCTCTTGGGTTGAAACAGCTTGCACTGGTTGATATGAAACCATTTGGTACGCCGGGGCATCTTCACGGCGTACACCATGGGGCTGGCTTTATCTACAATACTGTAGGGCCCCATGTACAATGGTTTCAAACTTCCTACTCGGGCATAGTTTCTTACCATAACCTGATCTCCTACCTCCCACTCATGGTGCTTTCTCGGTTCGAGCAGCAATCGGTTACTCTGATGCTGCCTTCCCATGTTGCCAGCCGCCTGCTCGTGGACCTGCTTCAGGTGCTCAAAGAGGTTTCGGGCAAACCTGTCCCAGTTTACCTCCCTGAGCTGACCCTCCGTGAGCACCGGGGCTAGCACATGGGTGGGGGTCCGCATAATCCTGACGGTCATTAGCTCATATGGGGAGTACCCCGTGCTTTTAGACTGGCTGGCCCGGATCCCCATCAAAACCAATGGTAGGACCTCAGCCCATTTGCGGGGCGAGTCCACCGTCTCCTTCCTCAACCTTTCCTTTAGGGTCCGATTCATACTTTCCACAATCCTCGATGACTGCGGGTTGTGGGCCACGTGCCATTTCCCCTGAATGCCTAACAACATAAGGGTGTTCTGCATCACCTCTCCGGTGAAGTGACGCCCTTGGTCGGACTCCACATACTGTGGTAGTCCCCACCTCGAGAACACTTCCCGGACCAGGATCCTGGCAGTACCCAGAGCTGTGGCTGTCCTGCAGGGGAAGGCCTCTACCCACTTGTTAAACACATCCACCAGGACTAGGCAGTACTTATAGCCTCCCTGGGCGGTGGGCAGGGGTCCGATGTAGTCGAAATGTATCGACTGCCATGGTCCCTCTACCCTCCTGATGTGTCCCATATGTACCTTCCTTTTGTGGGGGTCGAGGTTATTCGCAGCGCACACAAGACAGCCAGCACAGAACTCGCGGACATCCTCCCTGAGTCCCGGCCACCATCATGCCTGTTCCACCCGCTGCCAGGTAGTCTCAGGCCCGGGGTGTCCCGCTCCTGGATCCTCATGGGCCAGTTGAAGGAATTCCCTCCGGTGCTGCTGTGGCACAACCCACTGTTCCCCCCAGAACAGCATGCCCTCTTTCACGGAGAGGGTTGCTGTGCCGTACGGACCCTCTAACCCTTTTCCCTTAGTTACTGCACTGAGGACCGCATTGACGACGGGGTCTTGGGCTTGGATCGTCTTAAGGTCCGAGGCTAACACTACCCCTACACTCCCTTGAGTCCTGTCCCTACCTCTGACCACCGCCATGGGTCTGGACCCAAATGGGTCCCAGAAAGTGCCTGTGCGGGCACCCTCCTTGGCGAGCAAGTCAGCCTGCTGGTTGCCTTGGCCGCGGGGTTCTGTGGAGGAAAATGCTTTCACCTTGTGGATGAAAACCTCCCCTTCCTCCCCCACTGCTGCCAGGATCTTCTCCAGCAGGGGTTTCACTGTGAGGGGTCTCTCGTCGGCGGAGATGTATCCGCGGCGGGACCAGATGGCCAGGTACTCCGTACATGAATTGCATGTAAACATGCTGTCTGAGCAGATCGTGTAGGGGGTGAGGAAGATTTCGGGGTGTGTTACGACGTACACCACCGCGGACAGTTCAGCCTGCTGGGCGCTCATGGTGCTGGGGAGCTTAATCGCCAGGGCAATGTTCGCCACTGGGTCATAAACTCCACACCCAGTGAGACGCTCGCCAGCAGAAACCGTGCTGGAACCGTCTACATAGATCTCGCAGGCGTTGGGATATATACCGACCCATAAACCTATGTTCACTTCCCAAACCCCTTCGATGGAACACCGGTGGGCGGTTCCAGGATATACCAGGTTGGCTGTGAGCTTTGGCTCACAGAGACCCTTCACCTTCAGATCCATCTGTGAGAGGAGCAAGGTCCAGCGGGCAATACGGGCACAGCTCACTGTTCCATCCTTGATCCTCCCATCCAGAACCATCTGGGTGGGTGTGTGATGGGTGAGGAGGGTAATGGGAGAGGTGCCTGTGAAGATCAGTGATCTCTTCACAGCCCAATGTGTGGCCAAGAGGTGCTGCTCACAGTTGAAGTAGGTCCTCTCCACATCCGTGAGTATCCGGGAGGGGTAGACCACCGGCCTCAGCCTGCCGTGCTGCTCTTGGAGCTGCACAGCACTGAGGCTGTCTCCACTGGCTGCTACCTCCAGGAAAAATTCTTTCCCCCCATCTATGGCCCCTAGAGCTGGGGCAGTCTGCAAGTCCTTTTTGAGCCTGACGAATGCTGCCTGGCAAACCTCATCCCAAAGCCACTCCCCTCCCTTGTGTAGGATTCGGATCAGAGGGGCTGCTGTGGCTGCACAGTCCTCAATAAAATCTCTGCAGTACCCGGTTAGCCCTAGAAATGACCTCACACCCATTACTGTGTTGGGGACCAGTAACTCTTGTACCGCCTCCCTCCTAGCCTTATCTATGGCCCTTTCTCCAGTGCGCATGGTCAGGCCTAGGAATTTTACCTCCTGCTGGCCGATCTGCGCTTTCTTTGGGTTTACATTGAAACCCTTCTGCCCTAGCAGCTCCAGCAGTTCGGACAACAGTTGGCCATGCTCCTCTTTCGAAACAGTGAACAGGAGCAGGCCATCCATGTAGTGTATGTAACCGTTCCACCTTTAAGAGAACTATTTTAAGGGTTGCACTACTTTATCTTGGCTGCTGTATACTGTAATACCGGTGGTGACCACACCGGTATATAAGTGCTGTGTAATGATTTATTGGGCAGTTCCGCCCGGACCTTCGACTAGTAAAGACCTGTTAAAGTTTACTCTTGTGGTCTGTGTAGTAATTCTCAATATAACACACAGACTTAACAGTGGCGACGAGTACGATCTTACCCTGCGGCAGAGATACATCCAAGGCAGTTTAACGGGCGTCGAGAAGAGGCATCCGCCCTCATCATTCTGCTGAGAGAAGACTCGGGTCTGCAGAGCAAAGGAAGAATTCTGACACGAAGCCTTCCATCAGCAACAGGCAGTGATCATCCCTTCTATCACGGTGGTGGGTAAGCCGATCAGCGACGAGCAGCAAGTCGGCCACGTTGGCTGTGAAATAGGGGAGGGAAAAACGGAGGATATAAGGGCGGAGAACTCGACCACGGCCGGGGAAAAGAGCCGGACAGAAGTCGGGGCCAGAGGCGCTGAGACTGGGGCAGCGTAAGGCACGGAAGCCGCGGTGAATGCAAACGCAGCCGGTGTGAGAGACCGGGCTACAAGCGGGCTGGGAGATGCAACAGCGTCGAGAGAGAGCTCGACCGCGACCGGTGAAAAAGGCCGGGCAGCTACCGAGGCCGCGAGGCGCAGCGACCGGGACAGCGTAAGGCGCGGGAGAAAATAGCGGGCTGGGGGACGCAACAGCGTCGAGAGAGAGCTCGACCGCGACCGGTGAAAAAGGCCGGGAAGCTACCGAGGCCGCGAGGCGCAGCGACCGGGACAGCGTAAGCGCGGAAGAAAATAAAAAAAAAAATTTTTTAAAAACCGCGGAGAACTCAGCCGCAACCGGGGGGGAAAGGACCGGACTGCAAGAGGGGCTGGGAGGCACGATTTGAAAACCGCTGGGGGGGGCGAACGCAGCAATACGGCAATCGCCATTACAGCCAGCGGGGGAGAAAGGCAAACGTGGGAAGCCGCCATTTTCGTAGGCAGGGGGAAGAAGACGAGCGCGGGAAACCGCCATTTTGAAAAAAAAATAAAAGAAAAATTTCTTTTTGTCTCTCAAGAAGATTGCGAGGATGCTTAAGCGTGGTAACATCAACGATTTTGATCCCGATGTTGAAGATTGGGCCACGTATGTAGAACGCATAGAGATATATTGTAAGGCAAATAAAATATCAAATGAAGATAAAGCACTAACCTTACTAAACTCAATGGGTGCGAAGACATACGGGCTATTGAAGCATCTTCTATCACCAGCTAAACCGGCGGATCAGACTTTCACTAATATTGTTGCTGTCCTGAAGGATCATTTGAACCCCACACCGCTGATGTTAGCGGAACGATTTAAATTTTATGCGAGAACGCAACTGAAAGAGGAAAGCAACGCGGAGTATTTAATTGAACTGCGTAAGCTAGCGAAATACTGTCAGTTTGGGGAAAGACTGACAGAGGCACTGAGAGACAAATTCGTGTGTGGATTGTCGAAAGAAGGAACACAAAAGCGGTTGCTTGAAGAGAATGATCTTACACTTGATAAGGCTGTCACTATTGCAGCATCGCACGAAGCCGCAGCGAGAGGCACTGCGGAAATGCAGCTGAAGGCAGCGGTACTCAGCGTAAAGACCAGGAATGTAGAAAATGTGGCAAGCTTGGTCACATAGCTAAAGTATGCCTGTCAGGAAAGAAGACCAGCAACAAAAAGTCACCGCAGGAAAAGTGCAGAAAGGTACATAAGGTGGCTGAGAAGAGTTCGGATGAACAGAATTCGGATTCAGACTCCAACAGCAAGGAACTGGGTAGTCTGAGAATTCACAATGTGAGTAAGGAAGCTGATCGACAAACTATCTGGGCCACACTGCAGATAGCAGGAGTCCAAGTGAAGATGGAATTGGACACCGGATCGGCGTTGACGGTCATGAATAAGCAAGATTACAAAAGGTTATTCACACATATTCCCCTACGGGATACGGAGATAGTATTAAAGACATACACGGGGCAAAGAGTATACCCCATCGGAAAGATAAAAGTCAAGGTGGTACACAAGGGCAAAGAACACCAAGGAATGGACATATATGTACTACCTGAGGGAGGTCCACCACTTCTGGGACGGGAGTGGATCAGGAAAATAAATATGGACTGGCACCCCCTAAAAGCAATAATGGTAGATTCCGGGAAAAACAAAGATGTCAAACCTGCACGATTGTCCAGAATATTGGATGAGGGCATATGCAGCAGTGACAGTGACAAAGCAGAGAGTGAGAACTCGGTGAAGACAATCAGCTCAGACTCTGGAACTGATGATGGTAAGACCAGCCCATGTGCAAAAGACAAGTCTAAAATGGACTTGCAGACTAATGAGGGAAAAACGAAGGAGTGCATAAATGCTTCAGGAGAGAACAAAGTATCAGAACAGAATTTCACTGGACAACAACAATATAGTTTGACAGAGAATTCTGAGTCTGTCCAGTCTACAGACATGCACATTTCTGAGGAACACCGGGCTCGAACTCAACTCAATCTCAAACTACAACAGCAATTAGAACAAATGATTCGCCGTTAAGCTAAAAAGGGAGGATTGTAGTGTATGTAACCGTTCCCCCTTTAAGAGAACTATTTTAAGGGTTGCACTACTTTATCTTGGCTGCTGTATACTGTAATACCGGTGGTGACCACACCGGTATATAAGTGCTGTGTAATGATTTATTGGGCAGTTCCGCCCTGACCTTCGACTAGTAAAGACCTGTTAAAGTTTACTCTTGTGGTCTGTGTAGTAATTCTCAATATAACACACAGACTTAACAATCCACATATTGGACCAACTGTCTGGGCTGGCTAAAATCCTTTAAACTGTTTGCCATGCACTGATGGGAAATGCTGGGGCTGTTGTGGAAGCCCTGCGGCAAGCAGTTCCCCATGTACTGTTACCCTTTAAACGTAACGGCAAACTTGTACTGATCCTCCCTCCTTAAAGGGATGGACCAAAACCCGTTGGAAATATTCAGCACCGTGAATGTGGTCGCGGATGCTGGAATACTCCCTATCAGGTCGGCAACTGCTGCTACCGTGGGTGCACAGGCTGGGATATTACTATTGAGCACTCGATAGTCCACCGTGGCCCTACAGGAATTGTCCAGCTTTCTAACCAGCCACAATGGAGAGTTCACGTGGGTGGCTATCTGTTAGATCCGTGATTCTGAGAGTATGATGTTTTTCAATAACCACACGGATGCTGTAACTGAACAATCAACAGGTATTTACTGGAGTAGGGTAATCTCAAGACTGGGGTACAGAGGCATGCTCAAGGCTTATATTCAGGTGTGGTCACTGCCGGTAGTACAGTATACAGGAGCTGTAAAAGTAGTTCTCTCTTAAAGGTACATACACTATAATTCCTCCGCTTTTAGCTTAGTAGTACCCGTAATATTCAAATAACAATTAACACTTTAACATGTACATTAAACAACAATAGTCCATTTATAGATTCAGTCTTTGGGGCGGCTTCCTGATCCTTTCGGGATAGCGTCTTTCCTGAGGTTCTTGTTCTTGGTGCGGAGGTGATTCTGGCCCCTTTTCATCAGTTAGTTCATCGGGTTCCACTGCTACTGGTTCGGAGGTAGATGCTACCGGTATGTCGGGTTCATCCCCAGGTACGCAAGACATGGGGTTGACTCGTTCCTGTGACGCTAAGATCTGATCAACGTGGCATCTCACAATGTTCTCCCCGACATCCACTGTGTACATTAATGGTCCCTGCCGTGTGCATATCGTTCCGGGTTGCCATTTCTGTGTTCGGTAGTCACGGGCCAAGACTGGTTGTCCTACATTGAAGCTCCTTGTCGGCTTCTCATTGATGTGCTGGAATTGTTTATTCTCAACATTTCTTCGCACATTTGGTCTAAGCAAGTCCAGACGAGATCGCAACCTTCGGTTAAAGAACATCATGGCCGGGGTCTGGTTGGTAACTGCATGTGTTGCGTTTCGGTAGGCTAATAAGAAATTGTCCACCTTATGCTGTAGTGGAATTTCATTGTCGCACATGGCCTTTATCGCCTTCTTAAAGGTTTGTACGAACCTCTCAACCAATCCATTTGTGGCTGGATGATACGGGGCGGATGTATAATGCCTTTCCCCATTCCTTCTCATAAATTTTCGAAATTCTTCGGACACAAACTGTGGTCCATTATCAGAGCAAATCTGCTCTGGCAAGCCGTTTCTGGCAAATATGGTCCGTAGGACTGCAATCGTTTTCTCTGTACTGGTTGAGGACATTTTTATCACCTCAGGCCACTTCGAATGAGCATCCACTGCTATTAAGAACATTGAGTCCATGAATGGACCAGCAAAATCAATATGCACCCGTTTCCATGGAGAGGAGGGCCACTCCCATGGGTGTAGAGGGGCATGTGGTGGTGCATTTTGGACCTTCTGGCAACCTGAGCAGCTCTTGGTTAGGTCTTCGATTTGTTGATCGATTCCCGGCCACCACACATAAGCCCTAGCAAGGCTTTTCATTTTCACTCCCCCCAGATGACCTTCATGTAGCTCATTTAGCACTCTCTCCCTTAACTTGGGTGGAATCACCACTCTGGATCCACACATCACTGTCCCCTGGCATACTGACAGCTGTTCTCTTCTGGATGAGAATGCTGGCAACAGTGAGTCGCCATGTGTTGGCCATCCCCTCACCGTGAAATCATATACCCGAGACAGCGTCGGATCATTGCGGGTCTCCTTTTCTATATCCGCGTTCGTTACTGGCAATCGTTCAATTATTGACGAATAAACTATCTCGATAGGGTCCACTGCTGGTGCTTCCTCCACAGTAGGCAGTGGCAGGCGCGATAGCCCATCAGCGTTTCCATGCTGTTTCGTGCCTTTATATTCTATTTCATATTGATTCGCCCCTAGAAACAGGGACCATCTTTGTAACCATTGTGCAGTCATCACTGGAACGCCCTTCTTAGGATTAAAGATGGAGACAAGTGGTTGGTGGTCAGTCAGCAAGTTGAATTTCTGCCCATGCAGATAGTGGTTGAATTTTTTTACTCCCCATACTAGGCTGAGGGCCTCCCTGTCAATCTGGGCGTAGTTGCGCTCGGCTGAGGTTAGTGACCGAGACGCAAAGGCTACTTGCCTCTCCAACCCGTCTGGGAATTTGTGCGACAGCACCGCTCCAATACCATAGGGTGATGCATCACATGCCAAACGAATTGGTAGTGCTGGGTTGAAATGGGCCAACACCTCTTTTGATGTGATCAATTCTTTACACTTCTGGAAAGCTCATCTACATTCTTCATTCCACTTCCATGGTACCCCTGTTTGCAGTAGGGTGTTCAGTAGGTGTAATACCGTGGACAAATTTGGTAAGAACTTATGGTAGTAGTTTACCAGCCCGAGGAACGACCTCAGTTGTGACACATTTTCCGGTGCTGGAGCCTTGACTACTGCCTCAATCTTTTCAGGGGACTTATGTAACCCCTCTTCATCGATGGCGTGGCCACAATACGAGATTTGCTTCTGGAAAAACTCGCAGTGGCGATTAGCTCGTAGCCCATATTCCTTTAATCTGGTGAGCACCTTCTCCAAGTTGGCGAGGTGATCACTGTCATTTTCGCCCGTGACCATGATGTCGTCCAAATAACACTGGGTCCCTGGAATCCCTTGCAGGACTTGATCCATCGCCCTTTGCCAAATAGCCGGAGCTGATGCTACCCCGAACACCAGCCAGTTGTATTGATAAAGACCTTTATGAGTGTTAATCGTAAGTTATTGTTTCGAGGCTTCTTCTACCTCCATTTGCAAGTACGCCTGGGCTAGATCAATTTTGGTGAAGCGTTTACATCCAGATAGCGAGGCGAAAATATCCTCAATTCGTGGAAGCGGATATTATAACGTGTGAAGGACTGGGTTCACTGTCACCTTAAAATCCCCACAGATGCGGACCTTCTTTGTTTCCCCAGGCGTATTACTCAACGACCTCTTCATTACAGGAATGATGGGTGTAGCCCACTCGCTCCAGTCTACTTTGGACAGTACTCCTGAACGTTCCAACCCTTCCAGCTCTGCTTCGACAGCTGGTCTGATCGCATAAGGCACTGGTCTGGCCTTAAGAAACTTTGGGCTTGCATTTTCCTCTATTTTAATCATTGCTGTTGTGCCTTTTAGTGTTCCAAGTCCCTCCTGGAGCACTTCTTTTGCATCAGTTAGCATTTTTGACAGTCGTCCAGGTGTGACGTCGTCATCCTTTTTGGCCTCAACCTTCAGTGCCTGTATGGAATGCCAATCTAATTGTATCTTCCGGATCCATTCACGTCCTAGCAGTGGTGGTCCTCCATCTGGCAATACATATATATCCATTTTAGGTATTTCCTGGCCTTTATATATCACTTTCAGCCTTATTTTTCCTTTGGGGTAGACTTTTTGCCCCGTGTACGTCTTCAAGACAATCTCTGTAGCTTTCAAGGGTATATGTGAAAATAGCCGCTTGTAGTCCCTTTGGTTTATGACTGTTAGGGCTGATCCTATGTCCAATTCCATTTTCACTTGGACTCCGTCTATCTTGAGTGTAACCCAGATAGTCTGGTGATGCTCCATTTTGGTTACCTTATGTAGTTTCAGACAACCCAGCTCCTTGCTTCCGGAGTCTGTGTCACTTTTCTGTTTGTCTGAAGCACTGTCCATCACCTGGTGTACCTTTTTGTACTTCTCCTGTGGAGATTTCTTACTGTTGGTTTTCTTCCCAGACCTGCAGACTCTTGCTATGTGTCCTGCTTTTCCACACTGTCTGCACACTTGGTCCTTGAACCAACAATCCTTCCGGTCATGTGTTGTTCTGCCGCAGCGATAGCACTTCCCTGTTCCATAGGACATTTCATTGGTGCCATATTCTTGCTTTATCCGTTGTATCTCTGCAGCGCCCCTTGTGGCTGCTTCGTGTGATACTGCCATACTGAAAACCTTGTCCAGCGTAAGATCCTTTTCTGATAGAAGTCGTTTCTGGGTTCCTTCACTTTGCAGCCCACACACAAACTTGTCCCTTAATGCATCTGCTAGTCCCATTCCAAACTGGCAGTGTTTCGATAGCTTGCGCAGTTCCGTTAGGTACTCAGCATTGCTTTCGTCTTTGTGTTGGTTCCTTTTATGGAACTTAAATCGTTCTGCTATCAGCAGTGGTGTGGGGTTTAAGTGGTCCTGTAGGATTTCTACTATGCTTTTGAAATTCTTGTTCACAGGCTGCTCTGGGGTTATGAGGTTTCGCAGTAACCCATAAGTTTTTGCACCCATGGAATTTAACAAAACCAGTGCTTTCCTAGCATCTGGCACTTCATTCGCCCTGCAGTACACCTCAATACGTTCCACATATGTCGCCCAATCTTCGACTTCATTGTCGAACGTAGAGATACTGCCACTCTTCGGCATCCCATGGTGTGATTTAACTGTCAAAAATGGCGTCTCCCGTGCTTCCCCTTCTTCTCCGCTGGCACAAAATGGCATCTCCCGCGCTTTCCTTCCTTCCCGCGCTCGCCCTTCTTCTCCGCTGCGGCTCCTAAAAATGGCATCTCCCGCGCTCTTCCTTCTCCTCCGCGGCTCAATGGCGTCTCCCGTGCTCTCCCTTCTTCTCCCCGCGGACACGGTTCAGCCCTTGAGCCCTGGCTGTGCTCTGCGCGTCCTTTTTTTTTTTTTGTGCACCTTTCCCGTTTCCGCCGCTCGGTCCTGAACCCGGCTGTTGCTTTACCCCCTCTCTCTCTGTTTTGTTTTTCCTCGACGCCGCTCGGTTTTCAACCCCCGGCTGCACCCTGTGCGCTTCACCCTCAGTCTTACCCCGTCGACGCTGCTCGGCTTTCTCTCCGCCGTCGGTCGGCTCCAGCCGCCGCTGTCCGGGAAGGGTCTGCGCTGTACCTGTCGTCAGTCTATTGCTGATCGTCATGGCTGGGGAACCAAGCCCGGCTCTCCACAGCCTCCCCTGCGATGTTCACTCTCTGCCGGACGACTGGGCGGTTGCTCGTGGTCGACGCCCGTGCTTCTGGCCTCGACTTTCTTCCACAGCCCTCCCGGAGCGAATCCTCGAAGGGAAATGCAGCATTGCAGGTAGATTCGAATCGGCACTCGTCGCCACTGTTAGATCCGTGATTCTGGGAGTATGATGTTTTTCAATAACCACACAGATGCTGTAACTGAACAATCAACAGGTATTTACTGGAGTAGGGTAATCTCAAGACTGGGGTACAGAGGCATGCTCAAGGCTTATATACAGGTGTGGTCACTGCCGGTACTGCAGTATACAGGAGCTGTAAAAGTTGTTCTCTCTTAAAGGTACATACACTACACTATCGGCCTCAGAACTCCCTGCTATACTAACGAGGACATGGCTGCTTCCATGTCTGGCTCTGCTTCCCTGGGGAAGTTATACTGTTTCTGTGGTCGGGCCATGGGGTCCCCGTCTACGCTGACCTCAAACCCGTTGACCCTCCCGCAGTCGTGTTTGTGCATGGCAAATGCGGCCAGGTGGGCCTGCACAAATGCCTGGAACTCTTGTGGGGTATTGCTGACCATAAGCTTGAGGTTATAATTCTCTTTGGGCTTCATGGTGCAGAGGGTCCCCTTCCCTTCCTTTCCCGGGATTACTACTACCTCACCGTTCTTTACTTTACCTGCCCCCCATAGGCAATGAATTCTCAAACCTACTAGGATCCCGTGGCCTACAATAAAGTCGGCTCCCAGGACCCCTCTTCCACCCTCCACTTCCCATTTCATCAGGACGCAGGTCCACTTGGAGCGGAGCAGACATAACCGAATGGCGAGCAGGATGGATAACGAGCCAGCCTGTTCTTTGCCTGTGAACCCCGACAGACTGTATGGGACCCCGCTAGATAGAGGTGAAGTGGTGGGGTTAGCTGAGTAGACCACGGTGCATGATGCCCCTGTGTCTAACAGATAGGTCCCCGTCACCTTTTCTACCTCCATCTCCAAAAGGGGTCTTTTCCATTCATCATACTGGACAGAACACAGGTAAACAGGCTGTGCTGGCTCTTGTCACAGGCAAATTACAAAATAACTATATTTATACAGGGAATGGGGAACACACAGCACATCGAGGGAAAAACAATTACTTTAACAATCCCCTTTTCCTTATCCCACCCCCTATACCTAACTAGATTAAGCTATGAGGGGCCAGAATTCATGCTCACCAATCCAAAACAAAGCCAACTGTTTGACGAATGCAGATTTTGTGGTTTGGTTTTCTGTCCTCTTAGGTACCCCGTCGCCACGTGGTCTTCAGGGGTGCGGTGCTAGAGCTGCTGCTGCGACACACCTTCTTCTCCTCCACTGCTGTCGTTGACTCATCGCAATGGGTTCTCCTCTTCTTCTCCCTCGGGTGGTCGTTGGCAGTAACGTTACATCAATGAGATGATTAGCAGTTTTTACTGCTTAGATTTTACTACCCAAGCTTAGAATGCCAGCATATTCGTCATGGCGTGGACACCTGCGTTTATTCGCAATGTTCAACGAGAGGCTTGCCCTCAAGCGCCAGCTTAGTTGCAGGGTTCACCCGACCAACTTCGTCTCACTGTCCTCAGATAATTTCTTCCCCGAGCATCAGCTTATAACTCAACGCTCGGGTTTTTAATTAATACATCTTCTGCTGCCCTTCCCTGCTCTTCGTCGGGTCTACCTTACTCTTCGTCTTGATTCATCTCGTCTCGTTTGGTTACTATGCAAGCCCTGGGCTGCCCACTCAGTGTTGTCTCACCCCTCTTTGCGGCCTGGGTGTCCTGGATGACTAGGGACTCGGGTCTCGTTCCCCTCCCCTGCAATTGGTATGGTGTCCTTAGCTGTTGAATCTCTGCTATGGAGAGTGAGGAGAGAACCCGCCACGAGGCCAGGGCACGAGTACAGGCAACCCAAGAGGCCGGAGCCATGAGAGTAGGAGCAAGGGCAAGAGCAAGAGAGCAAGAGAGAGATTGCTACCCGGGGCCCACAGTTATACTCCTTTCGAACGGCCCTTATCTGCGCGCCAAATCAGGTTAGTTCATTGTTCCAATTTTGGCGGGCTGCTTTAAATAATTATAGCAATCTAAACTAACTGTTTTTAGATGGTCGTTTATCGCACCTAATGATCTGATGTCCGGACTGTATTGTTATTAATGCATTCTAATCGGCCTGGCCAGCCTCGATGGCTTCCATAAGCTGTTTCCGATTATTTATGCGGACAACTTGATGGCCTCAAGTATAGGCCTAACTGGTTTTGATCTGTCTACGATCTGGCTTAATGCATATTCAATGATTGCTGTCTGCTTTCCAAAATACAAAGTCCTATTTCACAGAAACTGCATTATAGGTTTCGATTTCCCCAAAAGCTGCTTGCTCTGCCACAGAGTCCAAGCTTTTAAAACCTTGCAGGCTTTTGGTCACGAGCTGCGGACGCCATCTTTGAGTACCCTTTTTAAAATGTCCATGCAATGTTCCTTTTATTAATAACCTTGGGAGAATGTGAGAATTTTGTGAATCTTACAAACTTTGTTTCTCTCTCCACAGATGATGCATAAACTGCTGAGTATTTCCAGCATTTTCTGTTGAGTTTGCCTATGTTGCTCAGATATGGTAGAGTTGCGGAGAGATGTCATGAGTCATGTCTGTAGGGGTTATCTCTTTTCGTCCAGCAGCTATCCTGTCACATTCCTGGAAGTGTTGATTATTGGGATTGTTGACTATTGCAGGATAAATGCATTGTGACAACTGTAGTGTATGTACTTTGCAGAAGGAACTATATTCTGCAGCCCCTGTATACTGCAGTACCAGTAGTGACGACCCCTGTATATAAGCCTGTGTAGTAACTTTTGCATAGTAGTTCCAGTTTGTCTCCACTCAGTAAAGACCTGTTATAACCAACTCCTGCAGTCCGTGTCTCAATTACGCACGGACATAATACTGGCGACGAGCAGATCCGAACTTACCTACAGTCTGCACCACCTCATGGGGATCCATCCCTGAAGCAAAGTTGTCAGAGGTCGAGGCCAGAAGGAAGAAAGAAAAAAAAAGAGAAAAAAAATAAAACAAACAGAAGAAATGGGCGTCGACCGTGGGCAACCACCTCTGATTCATCGGAGTTGAAGATTTGCAGGAGAGGCTGTCGATGGTGTTCCAGCTAATCGGGCTGGTGGCAGGTAGTACATTGATCCTTCCTGGGCTGCGGCGGGCTAGAGCTCGATCGGGTGGCTTTTCAACGGGGCCGAGCAGCATTGTCGGGAAGAGGAGAGAGAGAGAGAGGGTGCAGCACACAGGGCGCGGCCGGTGCTACGAAGCTGGGCAGCGTACAGACCCGAGAAGAGGGATGAAAGTGTCCCGCAGGGTTGCTCTGACGATGGGGAAATAAAAGAAATCAGAAGCGCAGAAAGCCGCGAGGAGCTGCAGTTTGCCACGGGAGCCGCGGAGAGCGGCGTTAGCAGTAGTGCGGGGGGAAGTGCGCGAAGACCATAGGGCGTCGCCATCAAGGCATAAAACGCCAGCAACAGCGCTAGCAGCAGCGGGGATGACGGAAAGCGCGGGAGGCGCCATTTTGTTAAATCGGGGAAGAAGGCAAAGCGCGGGAGGCGCCATCTTAGATTTCCAAGATGCCGAAGACTGGCAATATCACTGCCTTCGATAATGCAATAGAGGACTGGACCACGTATGTGGAAAGAGTCGAAGTATATTGCGAGGCAAACAAAGTGGCCGATGAGAAAAAGGCATCGGTACTACTAAACTTAATGGGCACAAGAACGTACGGCCTATTGCGGAAGCTGATTACTCCAGCCAAACCGATGGTGAAGAGTTTTAACGAAATTGTTGATATCCTACAGGAACACCTAAATCCTACACCGCTGCTGATAGCAGAAAGATTTAAATTCCACAGGAGAAATCAGCATAAAGATGAGAGCAATGCTGATTACCTTACGGAACTACGCAAGCTATCAAAGCACTGCCAGTTCGGAGCAGGACTGGCAGATACCCTACGGGACAAATTTGTCTGTGGACTCCTGAGTGAAGGAACCCAGAAGAGGTTACTCTCAGAGAAAGAGCTGACGCTAGATAAGGCTTTCAGCGTGGCAGTATCGTACGAAGCAGCAGCAAGGGGAGCTGCGGAAATACAGCAAAAGCCACAGGAATACGGCACCCACGAAATGACACGGGGATTTGAAAAATATTATCGCTGCGGCAGAACAACCCATGACCAGAAGGACTGCTGGTCCAAGGACAAAATATGCAGGCAATGCGGAAAGATGGGACACATTGCACGAGTTTGCAGGTCTGGGAAGAAGACTAACGACAACAAAAATGCTACTAAGGAACAGTACAGGAAAGTACAAAAGATGACGGACAGTAGTTCCGAAGACCAGATGAGCGATAGTGAATCCGGGAACAAGAGACTAAGCTGTCTCAAACTTCACAACATAATCGCAAAAGAGGATCACCGAACCATTTGGGTCACCCTCACGATAGCAGGGTCCCAAGTCAAAATGGAATTGGATACAGGATGAGCCCTGACCGTCATGAATCGACGAGACTACGAGCGGCTATTCTCACACATACCCTTGAAAGAGACATTCATTGTCTTGAAGACGTATACGGGGCAAAAAGTATACCCCAGAGGGAAAATAAGGGTGCCTGCCGAATACAACGGCAAGGAAATACAGAAATTGTATCTGTACATACTGCAAGATGGTGGACCACCATTATTGGGATGTGAATGGATCAGAAAGATAAGTTTAGACTGGCGCTCCATTCAGGCACTGATGGTGGCTGGTAAAAAGGATGACGACATCACACCTGGACGATTGTCAAAAATCTTAGCTAACGCCAAAGAGGTATTTCAACAAGTACTGGGAACTCTTAAAGGCGTAACCGCCTCAATAGAAATAGAAGAGAATGCAATTCCCAAGTTTTTCAAAGCAAGACCGGTACCATATGCAATTCGCCCAGCCGTCGAGGCAGAGCTGG
Source organism: Somniosus microcephalus (assembly GCF_052327205.1). NCBI lineage: Eukaryota > Metazoa > Chordata > Chondrichthyes > Squaliformes > Somniosidae > Somniosus > Somniosus microcephalus. The sequence goes on along the minus strand of NC_140992.1, from coordinate 72,141,046 downwards.
AGAATCTGGAGAATGCAGGCATGTTATTTAAGGTAGACTGGAGCAAGTGGGCGACACCCATCATTCCTGTCATGAAGAAAACGTTAAACAATAAGTCTGAGGAGCCAAGGAAGGTTCGCATCTGTGGGGACTTCAAGGTGACGGTGAACCCAGTCCTTCACACAGTACAATATCCTCCCCGAGGATAGAAGATATTTTCACCTCACTATCTGGAGGGAAGCGTTTTACAAAAATTGACCTAGCACAAGCATATTTGCAGATGGAGGTTGAAGAATCCTCTAGGAAGTATCTCACGATAAACACTCACAAAGGTCTTTACCAGTATAATCGAGTGGTATTCGGAGTAGCATCAGCTCCGGCGATATGGCAAAGAGCAATGGAACAAGTACTGCAAGGGATTCCGGGGACTCAGTGTTACTTGGACGACATCCTAGTGACAGGTGAAGATGACAGTTAACACCTTGTCAACCTAGAGCAGGTGCTCACTAGACTAAGAGAACATGGGCTACGAGCCAATCGCCACACGTGTGAGTTTTTTAAGAAACAGATATCGTCTTGTGGCCACGTGATTGATGAAGAGGGGTTACATAAGTCCCCTGACAAAATTGAAGCGGTAGTTAAGGCTCCAGCGCCTGAAAATGTGTCGCAACTGAGGTCATTCCTCGGATTGGTGAATTACTACCATAAGTTTTTGCCGAATTTGTCCACAATTCTGCACCCACTGAACGCCCTACTACAAACTGGAGTAGCATGGAAATGGAGCGATGAATGTAAGCGGACTTTCAGAAGAGTAAAGACCTAATCACTTCAAGAGAAGTACTGGCTCACTACAACCCATCACTACCAATAAGACTGGCGTGTGATGCGTCTCCCTACGGCATTGGAGCAGTACTGTCACATAAATTCCTTGATGGTTCAGAGAGGCCGATAGCTTTTGCGTCACGCTCGTTAACTTCAGCCGAGCGTAACTACGCCCAGATTGACAGAGAGGCTCTCAGTCTGGTGTGGGGGGTGAAGAAGTTCAATCACTACCTGCACGGTCAGAAATTTACTCTACTAACTGATCATCAAACTCTTGTCTCCATTTTCAACCCTCAGAAGGGCGTCCCGATAATGACAGCACAAAGACTACAGAGGTGGTCCATTTTCCTAGGGGCACACCAATATGACATCGAGTACAAAGGAACTAAACAGCATGGGAATGCTGATGGATTGTCCCGCCTACCGTTGCCGACGGTGGAAGAAGCACCTGCAGTGGATCCAGTGGAGATATTCCACTCGACCATAGTCGAATGTCTCCCTGTGACGAATGCAAACATAGAAAAGGAAACACGAAATGACCCAACACTCTCCTGGGTCTATGATTTAATGGTGAAGGGATGGCCAGCACATGGTGAACCACTGTTGCCAGCATTCTCGCCGAGAAGAGAACAGCTGTCAGTGTGCAGAGGAACCTTGATGTGTGGATCCAGAGTAGTAATTCCACCCAAATTGAAGGATAGAGTGCTCAATGAGCTTCATGAGGGTCATCTGGGAGGGGTAAAAATGAAGAACTTAGACAGAACGTTTGTGTGGTGGCCGGGAATCGATAGAGAAATCGAAGAGATGACCAAGAGCTGTACAGGATGCCAGAAGGTCCAAAACGCCCCACCACAAGCCCCTCTACATCCATGGGAGTGGCCCTCATCTCCATGGCAAAGGGTGCACATTGATTTTGCTGGTCCATTTATGGACTCGATGTTTTTAATTGCGGTGGATGCACATTCAAAGTGGCCAGAGGTAATAAAAATGTCCTCAACCACCACAGAAAAAACTATCACTGTCTTACGAACCATATTCGCCAGAAATGGGCTGCCTGAACAGATTTGCTCCGACAATGGACCACAGTTTGTGTCTGAAGAGTTCCGGAGGTTCTTAAAGAACAATGGTGTTAAGCATTACACATCTGCCCCATATCATCCAGCCACCAATGGATTGGCTGAGAGGTTCGTTCAAACATTCAAGAAGGCTATCAAGGCAATGTGTAATGAAGACATACCCCTACAACACAAGGTGGATAACTTCTTGTTTGCCTACCAGAATGCGACACATGCGGTTACCAACCAAACTCCAGCCATGATGTTCTTCAATCGAAGACTACGATGCCGCTTGGATTTGGTTAAGCCAAACATCAGAAGAGATGTGGAGAACAGGCAGTTTCAGAATATGAATGAAAGGCCGACCAGGGGTTTTAAGATAGGTCAACCAGTTTTGGCCCGGGACTACTGCACAGAGAAATGGCAGCCAGGAGCGATCTGTACACGGCAAGGACCTCTAATGTATACCGTGGACGTTGGAGAGAGCATTGCAAGACGCCATGCTGACCAGATTCTAGAGTCACTGGAAAACGTAAATTCCACACCACGATCCGATACACCTGGTGATGAAATCGAAGTACCAATTGCATCTACCTCAGAATCGGTGATATTGGAAGCAGACGAACCAAACAACGACGTTGATCCCGAATCAACTTTGCCAGAAGAACCTGATACCCCAAAGAGGTGTTATCCAGACAGAATCAGGAAGCCTCCTCAAAGACTGAACTTATAATTGCTTAACTTCAGCTAATGTAACTAGCAACTGTAATTGTAAATATGTTATTTAATTATTAATCAAATGTTATGTACTGTTTAACTAAAAGGGGAGGAATTGTAGTGTATGTACTTTGCAGAAGGAACTATATTCTGCAGCCCCTGTATACTGCAGTACCAGTAGTGACCACCCCTGTGTAGTAACTTTTCCATAGTAGTTCCAGTTTGTCTCCACTCAGTAAAGACCTGTTATAACCAACTCCTGCAGTCCATGTCTCAATTACACGCGGACATAATAACAACTACCTGGGTACTTTGCACAAACTTGCATGATCCTGTTTCTGTGATCAGAGACTGCCTGGACATTAATGGAATGGTATTCCTTCCTACTTACCAGTGCTGCCAGCCGTTGTTCTGATGTTCTGATGGCAACATGTGTGCAGTCAATGACGCCATGGTGAAAGTGTACTGATTAGCCTTGACGAACAGGCATTGGTGAACTGCTTAATGCAGCTACAGAAAGAACTTGCATTTATATAGCGCCTTTCCATGACCTCAGCATGTCCCAAAGTGGTTTATACTTAATGAAGCACTATTGAAGTGTAGTCACAGTCATAATGTGGGAAACATGGCAGCCAATCTGTGCACAGTAAGCTCCCACAAACAACAACAAAATAAATTACCAGATCATCTTTTTTTGGTGTTGGTTGAGGTATAAATATTGGCCAGGACAACAGGAGAACTCCCCTGGCTCTTCTTTGAATAGTGCTATGGGATTTTTTCATCCACCTGAGAGGGCAGATGGAGACTCAGTTGAACATCTCTTCTGAAAGACGGATGCAACTATATACCACAGACTGGGAGATGCGGGTGATGTCCCTTGTAGCAGACTGGAAGACATCAGTAGCAAAGATGTTAAGGACTGTGGTGACTTTCAGAGCCATTGTTAAACCATGGCCCCCTGGTCCCACAGACAGCAGGTCCTGTTGCAGGAAGCTGCAGAGGTCTGAAACAACCTGCCTGGAGAAGTGGTCTTTGGATAGATCCAAGAAACTGTCGATTGGCCTGTACGTTCTGTGTGCTGGGTATGGGCTACTGTGATCAGCCCCCCCACCCCATTACCTGCTGTGTTCTAACAAGCACAGCTGCTGCTGATGCTGCTGCTCCTCTTCCTCCTACTGTTATCCAAATGAAACTAGCAATAATAGTACTCATGAGAAGCAGATAAAGCTTGCAGAGGATATGAAGGACAAATATTATCTATGATCTGCTTACCTGCAGATGAGTGCCCCTTTAAAATTTGTTTTAGTGGCTCTACGAGACCAATCCTATGACAATGGACATGACTTCCGAGATTTCCCGTTAAAATGGCATCAGGTCCTAATTGCAGCATAGGACCCCAATTACATCCATCAATGAGGCCCCTGCCTGCCTCTGGCGGGCCCCTCGGCCAACTCAGAAAACTGCAGGTGTCGGGTTAAAATCAGCCTAACACCTCTGATTACCAGCCCAGTACTATAACTACTAGGGTACTGTACCATATCAAAATATGTGAAAATGGATAGGCCTAGTTGTGTGATACCTTGATTGTTTAATTGTTTAATTTTTAACCCATCTTTTTAGTGTCATTCAGGGTTGAAGGTGAATTTTAGGCATATCAGTTTCTTTCACATTGTTAATTGTACTAACCTATTATTGAAAGGTTGTCGAGCAGAAACCTTTTTCTAGAAGGTGTAATTTGTTTGTTCACAAAAGAAAAGCATTGATCCATGGATTTGAAATTCTGCTGGGTGCTATTTTAGCACACTGGTTAACATGCTCATGGACAGTTCCTATGCCTGCTATTTGAAATAAGTCATTAACCCATTTACTTTAAAATAGCAGACTCAGGAAATTTACAGAAGTGCATTAACCAGTGTATATAAAAAAAAGCATTCAGTAGAACTTCAACAGTAGAAATTGATGTTCATCCCCTCCGTCGGGTAGGATTGGGGCATGATTAAAGTAGCAGTCCAACATTTACTGCCCACTCTCGCCAATGTGCAGACCTCTACCATTTTGGTGAGGGTGGGCTTTGAAATAGGTGGCCCAGGCATCCACTGGAAACAACATCCACTTGCATTTATATCGTGCCTTTTACATAGTAAAATGTCCCAAGGCGCTTCATTAACTTATGAAAATTGGGGTCCTCTGATTTCAGTAGGACCCGGATGCAATTCTGAACTAGCAATGGCTGAAAAGTGCGCCATACACACTCTGCCCGTTGGTACTTGACATTGAGCGGTCTAACCAGTGGTCATTAAAGGGACTGCTTCAGGCAGAAAAAAGGGGGGAAAAAAGATTTGTAAATTAATTTGCAGGGTCAGTGTTGAGTCTGTATGTCCCAGTTAGATTTAGGATCAATCACTGGACACAGACAACAAGAATAACTTTTAACAGGTCTTTACTATTCGAAGGTCAGGGCTGAACTGCCCAGCAAATCCTTGCACAACACTTATATACCGGTGTGGTCACCACCGGTATTACAGTATTACAGTACACAGCAGCCAAGAGAAAGTAGTATATCTCTTAAGGTAGTTCTCTTAAGGTGGAACAGGTTACATACACCACAATCCTCCCTTTTTAGCTTAACAGTTATATCCCCATTCAACATAACATAATAACATATATATATACAACTTCATGCAAAACGGTTCAAAGATTCAGTCTCTGAGGAGGCCTCCTGATTCGAGTTGGATAACGCCTTTCAGGGGTCTCTGATTCTCGTTGCTGGGGTGACTCATCTAGTTGGTCTCTTATGGATTGGACATCATCATCAGGTACATTCACTTCTGAGGTAGATGCTTCAGGTTCACTAACTTCTTTCACGGTTGTCTCTGCCGTAACCATGGCTTCGACCCTTGTTCTTGATTCTACCAGTTGGTCAGCATGACGCCGTATTACATTTTCACCAATATCTACTGTGTACATCAGGGGTCCTTGTCTGGCCCGAATTGTTCCAGATTGCCATTTCTCATTTTTATAGTCCCAGGCTAACACTGGTTGTCCTATTTCGAAACTCCGAGTGGTCTTGTTATTTATATGCTGGAACTGTTTGTTTTCAACTTCCCTCCGCACAGTTGGTTTTAACAAGTCCAACCTGGACCGCAACCGCCTGTTGTAGAACATCATGGCAGGACTTTGGTTTGTCACTGCATGAGTGGCGTTTCGATATGCCAGTAGGAATTTGTCCACCTTGTGTTGTAATGGAATCTGATCTTCGCTCATGGCCTTTATTACTTTTTTAAACGTTTGTACAAATCTCTCGGCCAACCCATTTGTAGCCGGATGATATGGGGCAGAGGTATAATGTTTCACCCCATTCTTCTTCATGAATCTCTGGAATTCTTCTGACACGAACTGCGGTCCGTTGTCTGAACATATTTGTTCTGGCAATCCATTTCTCGCAAATATCGTTCTTAACACTGCGATCGTCTTTTCCGAGGTAGTGGTAGTCATCTTAATCACTTCTGGCCATTTAGAATGTGCGTCCACCGCAATTAAAAACATGGAGTCCATGAAAGGACCAGCAAAGTCAATATGTACACGTTGCCATGGGGTTGAAGGCCATTCCCATGGATGCAGCGGTGCAATCGGAGGTGCATTTTGCACTTTTTGGCACCCTGAGCAGCTTTTCGTCAGCTCCTCTGTCTGTTGGTCGATACCCGGCCACCACACATAAGCCCTAGCAAGGCTTTTCATCTTGACTCCCCCCAGATGACCTTCATGCAGTTCCTTTAGAACTCTCTCTCTTAACTTAGGAGGAATAATCACCCTTGTTCCATACATCAATGTTCCTTGACAGACGGACAGCTGTTCTCGTCTTGCTGAGAATGCCGGTAACAGTGGATCACCATGTGCTGGCCATCCCTTCACTGTCATTTCGTAGACCCTGGACAGTGTTGGGTCGTTCCTGGTTTCTCTTTCAATACTTGCATTGGTGACTGGTAAACATTCGATGATGGTCGAGTGAAATAACTCAACAGGGTCAACCGTCGGTGCCTCCTCCTCTGTAGGTAGTGGCAGGCGTGACAGCCCATCAGCATTACCATGCTGCTTTGTACCTTTGAATTCTATCTGATATTGATGTGCCCCTAGGAAAAGGGACCATCTCTGGAGTCTCTGTGCTGTCATCACCGAAACACCCTTCTTAGGGTTAAAAATGGATACCAACGGCTGGTGGTCTGTCAGAAGCGTAAACTTTTGGCCCTGCAGGTAATGATTAAACTTCTTTACTCCCCACACAAGGCTGAGAGCCTCCCTATCTATCTGAGCATAATTGCGCTCAGCAGAGGTCAATGATCTGGATGCGAATGCAACTGGCCTCTCCTGGCCATTTGGCAACTTGTGTGAGAGTACTGCCCCAATACCATATGGAGAAGCATCACAAGCCAAACGAATAGGCAGCGTTGGGTTGAAGTGAGCCAACACTTCCTCTGAGGTGATCAATGCCTTGCTTTCGCGAAAGGCCCTCTTACAGTCCTCGCTCCACTTCCATGGTACTCCCTTCTGCAAAAGAGCGTTCAGCGGGTGCAGCACCGTGGATAAATTTGGCAGAAACTTATGGTAATAGTTAATCAACCCTAGAAACGACCTCAATTGGGATACATTATCTGGCGCGGGAGCCTTCACAACAGCTTCGATCTTGTCAGGAGACTTATGAAGCCCCTCCTGGTCAATGACATGACCACAGTACGAGATCCGCTTCTGAAAGAATTCACATTTCTGGCGATTAACTCGAAGACCATATTCTTTCAATCTGGTGAGCACCAGTTCCAAGTTTGCAAGGTGTTCCTCGTCATCATCTCCTGTAATCAGAATATCATCCAGGTAACATTGTGTACCTGGAATTCCCTGTAATACCTGCTCCATGGCCCTCTGCCAAATTGCTGGAGCCGATGCCACTCCAAAAACCAGTCTATTATACCGGTACAAGCCTCTATGCGTGTTGATCGTGAGATACTGGCGTGACTCTTCCTCAACTTCCATCTGTAAGTACGCCTGCGCCAGGTCTATCTTGGTGAAGTGTTTCCCACCAGACAATGAAGCGAAGATATCCTCAATCCGTGGAAGCGGATACTGCATCATGTGAAGCACCGGATTAACAGTGATCTTGAAATCACCACAGATGCGAACCTTCCCCGGTTCCCCCGGCTTGTTGCTTGATGAACGCTTCATGACTGGGACAATGGGCGTGGCCCACTCACTCCAGTCTACCTTAGACAGTACTCCTGAACATTCTAGCCCTTCCAGCTCAGCTTCCACAGCAGGTCGTATTGCATAAGGTACCGGTCTGGCTTTGAAAAATTTCGGGTTTGCATGTTCTTCAATCTTGATGTTTGCCGTAATTCCTCTCAGTGTTCCCAGTCCTTGTTGGAACACCTCTTTAGCATCATCCAATATTCTGGACAATCGTTTAGGTTTGACATCTTTTGTACCGGAATCTACCGTTAGTGCTTTTAAGGAATGCCAGTCCATATTTATTTTCCTAATCCACTCCCGTCCCAGTAGTGGTGGACCTCCCTCAGGTAGCACATATAAGTCCATTCCTCGGCTTTCTTTGCCCTTGTGGACCACCTTTACCTCTATCTTCCCGATGGGGTATACTCTTTGCCCCGTGTATGTTTTCAATACAACCTCCGTATCCCGTAGGGGAATATGTGGGAATAACCTTTTGTAATCTTTCTTATTCATGACCGTCAATGCCGATCCAGTGTCCAATTCCATCTTCACTTGGACTCCTGCTATCTGAAGTGTGACCCAAATTGTTTGGAGGTCTGCTTCCTTACCAACATTGTGTACTCTTAGACTACCCAGTTCATTACTGCTGGCGTCTGAATCTGACTTCTGTTCTTTCGAACTGTTCTCTGTCACCTTGTGTACCTTTTTGTACTTTTCCTGCGGTGACTTTTTGTTGCTGGTCTTCTTTCCTGACCGGCATACTTTAGCTATGTGACCAAGCCTGCCACATTTTCTGCATTCCTGATTTTTGAACCAGTACTGGTTCTGATCGTGCGTTGTCTTTCCACAACGATAACATTTTACTGTACTCAAGACCATTTGATTGGTGCAGAGTTCCGGTGACCGTAGCTGCATTTCCGCAGTGCCTCTTGCTGCGGCTTCTTGTGATGCTGCAATAGTGACAGCTTTATCAAGCGTAAGATCATTCTCTTCAAGCAGTCGCTTTTGTGTTCCTTCTTTTAACAATCCACACACAAATTTATCTCTCAGCGCATCTGCTAGCCCTGTCCCAAACTGACAGTACTTCGATAGCTTACATAGTTCAATTAAAAATTCAGCATTGCTTTCGTCTTTCAACTGCGTTCTTCTGTAAAATCTAAATCGTTCCGCTATCATCAGCGGCGTGGGGTTTAAATGATTTTTCAGGACAGTAACAATATTCGCGAAGGTCTGATCCGCCGGTTTATTTGGTGATAGAAGGTGCTTCAATAGCCCGTATGTCTTCGCCCCCATTGAGCTTAATAAGGTTAATGCTTTCTCATCATCTGGTACCTTATTTGCTTTACAATAAACTTCCAGGCGTTCTACATACGTGGTCCAATCTTCGACATCACTATCAAAGGTATTAATGCTCCCATGTTTAGGCATCCTTGCAAGTTTTAAAAAATTTTAAAGTTTTTTTTAAAATGGCGTCTTCCCACGTTTGTCTTCTTACCCCGCCTACTAAAATGGTGGCTTCCCGTGCTTGGCGGTCTTTCCCGCGCTCGTCTTCTTCCCCGCTGACTACAATGGCGGATTCCCGCGTTTGCCTTCTTCCCCCGCTGGCTGCAATGTCGATTGCCTTGCTGCTGCCGTTCTCACCTCCCCAGCGGTTCTCACTCCTCGACGCTGCTTTGCCTTGCAGCCCCGCTTGCAGCCCGGTCCTTTACACCGGCTGCGTTTGAATTCTCCGCGGCTCTCGTGCCTTAAGCTTCTCAACTCCCCGACGCTGCTTTGCCTCGCAGCCCCGCTCGCAGCCCGGTCCTGTACACCGGCTGCGTTTGAGTTCTCCGCGGCTCTCGAGCCTTAAGCTGCCCCAGTCGCTGCGCCTCTCGGCCTCGATTGCAGCCCGGCCCTTTCTACCGGCCGTGGTCGAGCTCTCCGCCCTTATTCCTCCGTTTTCCCTCCCCTACTCCACAGTCAACGCGGCCGACTTTCTGCTCGTGTCGCTGATCGGCTTACCGACCACCGTGGTAGAAGGGATGATCACTGCCTGTCGCTGATGGAGGGCTTCGTGGTCAGAATTCTTTTTCTTTTTAACCCGGGTTCTCGATGCCTCCCGTGCGATGGTGCTCAGCAGGATGATGAGGGCGGATGCCTCTTCTCGACGCCCGTTTTGAGGACGAAGCTGCCTTGGATGTAAATTTGCCGCAGGGTAAGATCAGACTCGTCGCCACTGTTGAGTCTGTATGTCCCAGTTAGGTTTAGGATCAATCACTGGACACAGACAACAAGAATAACTTTTAACAGGTCTTTACTATTCAAAGGTCAGGGCTGAACTGCCCAGCAAATCCTTGCACAACACTTATATACCGGTGTGGTCACCACCGGTATTACAGTATTACAGTATACAGCAGCCAAGAGAAAGTAGTACATCACTTAAGGTAGTTCTCTTAAGGTGGAACAGGTTACATACACCACAGTCAGATCCACTCATCTGTGGTCTTCCCCCAGCACTGCCTCCCTACTCCCTTAACTTACTGGACTTCACCATGGAGCTGCTAGATTATCATCCATATCTGATCTGTTAGCTGCTCCAAATGCACATGCAGCTGGCTGATGGAATGGTAATAAGGGTTGACCATGAAAATTGGTCAGGTCTCACACCACTTCTACGGGGCAGGTGGTGGGCTGCTCCAGCTGCCTCCCACCCAATGGAAGCGGTCAGACAAAAATCTATCCCTATCGATCTAGGCAAGGACAGCATTGACTGTGGCTGTCAAGCTGACCATGATTTTTAATTTTTATGCGTCTGGCTTCTTCCAGGCTGCTGCTGGAGATATAAGTAACATCTCGCAGTTGGCAGTGCAGTGTATAAGGGAGATAACAGATGCTCTCTTTATGAAAAGAAACACATTCATCACATTCCCTCTTGCCAGAGACAAGCAGAAGGACTGAGCACAAGGTTTTGCCTGGATTGCAGGCTCCCCCATGGTGCAGGGTGCCATTGACTGCACGCACATTGCCTTGTGTGCTCCTCATCTGAACTCAGCCATATTCATCAACAGAAAGTGATTCCACTCCCTCAATGTGCAGCTCGTGTGCAACCACAGGCAGCACATCATGCAGGTGAATGCTCGTTATCCCAGCATCAGTCACAATTCATTCATTCTGCAGCAGTCTTCTGCACCACCTGTATTTGACCCACATAGCACGTCAATGGTTGGTTACTGGGCGACAACATTAATCCCCTCATGGCATAGCTCATGACTCCGATCAGGAGCCCATGCACACATGCACAGCAGATCTACAATGAGAGTCAGACTGCCACTAGGAATATTATAGAGCACGTCATTAGTGTCCTCAAGCAACGCTTCCGCTGCCTGGGCCATTCTGGAGGAGCCCTGCAGTACTCAGCTGAGTGGGTATCAATTTGATACTATACTGCATGCTGCACAACCTGGCCATTATGAGGGAACAGCCCTTGCCACCATCTATCAGGTGAGAAGCTGAGGAGCAGGAGCATGAGGAACAGAAGGAGGATTAAGTGCACGAGGAAGTAAACAGGAAGCAGAGAGGCTACAACGTAGACAACCCCTCTCTGCCCAGGCTCTACATGATCAGATTATTCATGAGCGATACCAGTAACCTCAACTACTCCACCCCATTCATCAACAGTCCCACACTCCTTACCTTTCCTCTATCAATGACCATCACATCATCCTCTTTCTGACAACACAAAAATAAAAACCACCAGCAAATGCAAATTTATAAATTCACTCGTTAATTTCATTTTGTATGCAATTTTTAATCACCCTTGTGCATTCCCTAGTGCCTGTCTTCTGTGTGCCTTCACCACTCCTAGTGTTCCTACGAGGTGCTTCCCCAGTGGCTGCAGAATGGGAGGTGGAAGGCTGCTGACTTTCAATTGAGGAGACTACAGATGGCTTTGGAGGACGACCTCAAGCAGCTCTGGGTCTAGAGGGCCCTGCTTCAGACAGCACCATCTCGGTCTAGGCTGTAGCAGTCTGGGCTGACTGGATGACAGGCAAAAGCAAGGGACCTGGCGGAGTGGCAAGGGTATCGCCCTGAGAGAGGACAGCAGGTTCCTGTTTCATGGAGCTACTGCCACTCTCCCGTTGCAGTGCCTCAGCAATCCTAGTGATCTGCTGGAGAACAGATTGATGGACTGCTGTGATGCCCTGGAAGCCCCTTTGAACAGTGGAATCCAGAGCCACGATGACCGCAGTCTGAGATTCCAACACAGCAACAGACCTTTGATGGAAGCTGCAACATCGGCCTTCAGATGCTGCATCATGGTGAATCCCACAGGTGTGCTGATGGAGGTGACCACCCATGTTTGAAAGGATGGGCTCCAAGCTCTGCACGAAGCCCTGTGCCAAGTTGGAGCTGGACTCCTCCATGCTCCTTGAAATTGTGCACAGGCTTTCTGACAGGCTTTCCAGTGCACCAAGCATTTTGATGTGCACACCCATTAGACTTTATCTGTAACCTAGCCCATCAATGTCATTATCTGAGTCCTCTGTAGCAGAACTAGTGTGCGATCTCGCCCTCTGGTGAGCTGGCACCTGCATTATTGCTTTCCGCCCACACCCACTGCCTGTCCGGGCTCCTGCTCACTTGTGCCCAGTGTCTCATAACCTACAGATCTCTCCTCTACCTTAGACCCTAAAATATGCACAGTGTTGTGAAGGAATATGCCATATTCAGAAAAATACACGATTCTATGAAATATTCTGACTTTATTAAAACATGACAAACTGGGCTTGAAAATCTGGAAGCCTCAACAATCTAAAGCTTTGAACAGCATACAGGATATTGAGATAAGATAAGTTGTTGACACTGTAGTGTATGTACTTTGCAGAAGGAACTATATTCTGCAGCCCCTGTATACTGCAGTACCAGTAGTGACCACCCCTGTATATAAGCCTGTGTAGTAACTTTTGCATAGTAGTTCCAGTTGTCTCCATTCAATAAAGACCTGTTATAACCAACTCCTGCAGTCTGTGACTCAATTACACACGGACATAATACTGGCGACGAGCAGATCCGAACTTACCTACAGTCTGCAACACCTCATGGGGATCCATCCCTGAAGCGAAGTTGTCAGAGGTCGAGGCCAGAAGGAAGAAAGAAAAAAAACAAACAAACAGAAGAAACGGGCGTCGACCTTGGGCAACCGCCTCTGATTCATCGGAGTTGAAGATTTGCAGGAGAGGCTGTCAAGAGTGGGGCTTGGTTATCCTGTCGATGGTGTTCCAGCTAATCAGGCTGATGGCAGGTAGTACACTGATCCTTCCTGGGCTGCGGTGGGCTAGAGCTCGATCGGGTGGCTTTTCAATGGGGCCGAGCAGCGTTGTCGGGAAGAGGAGAGAGAGAGAGAGGGTGGAGCTCACAGGGCGCGGCCGGTGCTATGAAGCCGGGCAGCGTACAGACCCGAGAAGAGGGAGGAAAGTGTCCCGTAGGGTTGCTCCGACGACGGGGAAATAAAAGAAATCAGAAGCGCAGAAAGCCGCGAGGAGCTGCAGTTTGCCACGGGAACCGCGGAGAGCGGCATTGGAGCAGCACGGGGGGAAGTGCGCAAAGACCATAGGGTGTCGCCATCAAGGCATAAAACGCCAGCAACAGCGCTAGCAGCAGCGGAGAAGACGGAAAGAGCGGTAGGCGCCATTTTGTTAAATCGGGGAAGAAGGCAAAGCGCGGGAGGCGCCATCTTAGATTTCCAAGATGCCGAAGACTGGCAATATCACTGCCTTCGATAATGCAATAGAGGACTGGACCACGTATGTGGAAAGAGTCGAAGTATATTGCGAGGCAAATGAAGTAGCCGATGAGAAAAAGGCATCGGTACTACTAAACTTAATGGGCGCAAGAACGCACGGCCTATTGCGGAACCTGATTACTCCAGCCAAACCGATGGCAAAGAGTTTTAACGAAATTGTTGATATCCTACAGGAACACCTAAATCCTACACCGCTGCTGATAGCAGAAAGATTTAAATTCCACAGGAGAAATCAGCATAAAGATGAGAGCAATGTTGATTACCTTACGAAACTACGCAAGCTATCAAAGCACTGCCAGTTCGGAGCAGGACTGACAGATACTCTACGGGCCAAATTTGTCTGTGGACTCCTGAGTGAAGGAACCCAGAAGAGGTTACTCTCAGAGAAAGAGCTGACGCTAGATAAGGCTTTCAGCGTGGCAGTATCGTATGAAGCAGCAGCAAGGGGAGCTGCGGAAATACAGCAAAAGCCACAGGAATACGGCACCCACGAAATGACACGGGGATTTGAAAAATGTTATCGCTGCGGCAGAACAACCCATGACCAGAAGGACTGCTGGTCCAAGGACAAAATATGCAGGCAATGCGGAAAGATGGGACACATTGCACGAGTTTGCAGGTCTGGGAAGAAGAGTAACGACAACAAAAAGGCTACTAAGGAACAGTACAGGAAAGTACAAAAGATGACGGACAGTGGACCAGAAGAGCGATAGTGAATCCGGGAACAAGAGACTAAGCTGTCTCAAACTACACAACGTAATCACAAAAGAGGATCACCGAACCATTTGGGTCACCCTCACGATAGCAGGGTCCCAAGTCAAAATGGAATTAGATACAGGATCAGCCCTGACCGTCGTGATTCGACGAGACTATGAGCGGCTATTCTCACACATACCCTTGAAAGAGACATCCATTGTCTTGAAGACATATACGGGGCAGAAAGTATACCCCAGAGGGAAAATAAGGGTGCCTGTCGAATACAACTGCAAGGAAATACAGAAATTGTATCTGTACATACTGCAAGATGGTGGACCACCGTTATTGGGACGTGAATGGATCAGAAAGATAAGTTTAGACTGGCACTCCATTCAGGCACTGACGGTGGCTGGTAAAAAGGATGACGACGTCACACCTGGACGATTGTCAAAAATCTTAGCTAACGCCAAAGAGGTATTTCAACAAGAACGGGGAACTCTTAAAGGCGTAACCGCCTCGATAAAAATAGAAGAGAATGCAATTCCCAAGTTTTTCAAAGCAAGACTGGTACCATATGCAATTTGCCCAGCCGTCGAGGCAGAGCTGGAGAATCTGGACAATGCAGGCATGTTATCTAAGGTAGACTGGAATGAGTGGGCGACACCCATCGTTCCTGTCATGAAGAAAATGTTAAACAATAAGTCTGAGGAGCCAAGGAAGGTTCGCATCTGTGGGGACTTCAAGATGACGGTGAACCCAATCCTTCACACAGTACAATATCCTCTCCCGAGGAGAGAAGATATTTTTGCCTCACTATCTGGAGGGAAGCGTTTTACAAAAATTGACCTAGCACAAGCATATTTGCAGATGGAGGTTGAAGAATCCTCTAGGAAGTATCTCACGATAAACACTCACATAGGTCTTTACCAGTATAATCGACTGGTATTCGGAGTAGCATCAGCTCTGGTGATATGGCAAAGAGCGATGGAACAAGTCCTGCAAGGTATTCCGGGGACTCAGTGTTACTTGGACGACATCCTAGTGACAGGTGAAGATGACAGTGAACACCTTGCCAACCTAGAGCAGGTGCTCACTAGACTAAGAGAACACGGGCTACGAGCCAATCGCCCCAAGTGCGAGTTTTGTAAGAAACAGATATCGTATTGTGGCCACGTGATTGATGAAGAGGGGTTACATAAGTCCCCTGACAAAATTGAAGCAGTGTTTAAGGCTCCAGCGCCTGAAAATGTGTCGCAACTGAGGTCATTCCATGGATTGGTGAATTATTACCATATGCTTTTGCCGAATTTGTCCACAATTCTGCACCCACTGACCGCCCTACTACAAACTGGAGTAGCATGGAAATGGAGCGATGAATGTAAGCGGGCCTTTCAGAAGAGTAAATACCTAATCACTTCAAGGGAAGTATTGGCTCACTACAACCCACTACGATCTGCACACGGCAAGGACCCCTAATGTATACCGTGGATGTTGGAGAGAGCATTGTAAGACGCCATGCTGACCAGATTCTAGAATCACTGGAAAACGTCAATTCCACACCACGATCCGATAAACCTGGTGATGAAACCAAAGTACCAATTGCATCTACCTCAGAATCGGTGATATTGGAAGCAGACGAACCAAACAACGACGTTGATCCCGAATCAACTTTGCCAGAAGAACCTGATACCCCAAAGAGGCATTATCCAGACTGAATCAGGAAGCCTCCTCAAAGACTGAACTTATAATTGCTTAACTTCAGCTAATGTATCTAGCAACTGTAATTGTAAATATGTTATTTAATTATTAATCGAATGTTATGTACTGTTTAGCTAAAAGGGGAGGAATTGTAGTGTATGTACTTTGCAGAAGGAACTATATCCTGCAGCCCCTGTATACTGTTATAACCAACTCCTGCAGTCCGTGTCTCAATTACACACAGACATAATAGACACTGAGACAATAGCCTTATTGAAGCAGAAGGTTAGAGGTTCCAGAAAGTCTGAAGCCTTGGAAAGAACACAATACCATACCCTGTTAAAGTGTCTTAAACCAACACTGCAGAAAGAGGCACAGAAAATTAAAGAAACATATGCCTTCGTAAAAATAACATCAAATGAAACACGGAGACACTATTATGTGTTGCAACCAACTGAGGTAACTAAGAAGACAATGGTGCAACCAGTTGAGGTGTTCTAAATGCAAAAGATATAAACAGAAGGCCTTCGTAAGAATGACATCAAATAGATACATCTGCTCCACACCATTTTTTATGATAAGCTTTGAATACCTAAAGGTAGAGACACAAGTCTGCTTTCTACAAGCTGATCTAACTATAAGAATAGCAGGGGTCGACAGAAAAATGACGAGCAATAATTAGCTTACATCAGCAGAAAACTTCAAAGGATATCCCACTGAGAAAGAGTATAGAAATTGGACTTTCAAATGGGAAAACAGATTCGCTTGAAGAGGCAAAACGATTCTCAGGCTTCAGAGGCAAGCTTTGTAAGTCTTCAACTTTTTGTATCTCAGGGATCAAAAAGGTACTTGTATTTGATTTTGGTGGATATCCTGGAATAAGACTAAGAAATGTGAAAATGAAACGAAGTTAAGATTTGAGAATAAGGATCTCTGTTCATAAGAATTGTAAGCTTTTTGTATATGGAACTGTTAATGTCGCGATTGAATCACCAACTGTACAGGAAACTTTCGATTTACCGGCACCTAAATAACCGGAAATGTCGGTTAACCAGCAAAATTCAGGAGTAGGTTTTACTTCATATTTATTTGCCTTCTTCCATCTTGATGCGCTATCAATTACTCATAAAAGACTGAGAGTTAAGAGAGTAACTAAAGGCTTTTATTAGCAAAGAACAGAGCATGCCTCTCGTGCTTGACTGGGTTCCAAGAAGGCAGGGGGCTGCAGGTCAATCACCTTTATACCTGGGCCTGTGTGGGTGGAGCCAGCCGAGACATGTTGAGGCATGCATAGGTACAACAGTGTGTAACAACAACAACAACAACAACAGTGGTTTACCACATTCACCCCTTGTTTAAAATTGAGTCCGGCGGGGTGAAGTGTACTAAAGGTTCGTGTAAGTAAGTCTATCAGGTGGCCTTGTATGCCGTCCTGATCGTCGTGGTGGCGGCGGTGATGGTGCAGCATCCAACGTTGAGTCTGGCGTCTCATTGAGTGGTTGGGTGGTCAATGACGGGTCCTGGGGCTGCGGCATGCCGTCTAGCGGGGTTGGGTTGTGGGTAGTGGTGGATGGCAATGGTAGTGTTTCAGGGGCACCCAAAGGTGCGAGATCTCGTGTTGGGGCTGTGTCCTCCCGCCCGTCCGGGTACGCTACGTAAGCATACTGGGGGTAGGCGTGGGTAGTGGTGGGTGGCGAGGGGGGTGTTTCGGGAGCACCCGAAGGTGCGAGGTCTCGTATGGAGACTGTGTCCTCCCGCCCGTCCGGGTGCACCACGTAAGCATACTGAGGGTTGGCATGGAGGAGGCTCACCCTCTCGACCAGGGGGTCCGTCTTATGGGACCTCACGTGCTTCCGCAGTAGGACGGGTCCTGGAGAAGTCAGCCATGTCGGTAACGAGATCCCTGATGTGGACTTCCTGGGGAAGGAGAACATTCTCTCGTGAGGGGTAGCATTGGTGGCTGTACAGAGCAGTGACCGAATGGAATGGAGCGCCGCAGGGAGGACTTCCTGCCAGCGAGAGGTCGGAAGGCCCTTAGATTTCAAGTTTAAAAGGACTGCCTTCCAGACCGTCGCATTCTCCCTTTCCACCTGGCCATTCCCCCGGGGGTTGTAGCTGGTGGTCCTGCTTGTAGCGATACCTCTCGAGAGCAGGTACTGCCGGAGTTCGTCGCTCATAAAGGATGAGCCCCTGTCGCTATGAATATAGCTAGGGAAACCGAACAAGGCGAAGAGGTCATTCAGACATTTAATGACCGTGGTACTGGTCATGTCTGAGCAAGGGATGGCAAACGGGAAATGGGAGTACTCATCAATTATGTTGAGGAAGTACACATTGCGGTCGGAGGAGGGGAGGGGCCCTTTAAAATCGACGCTCAGCCGTTCAAAGGGGCGCGTGGCTTTGATCAGGCTTGCTCTGTCTGGCCTATAAAAATGCGGTTTGCACTCGGCACAGATTTGGCAGTTCCTGGTCATGGTCCTGACCTCCTCGATGGAGTAGGGCAGGTTACGGGATTTGATGAAGTGAAAAAACCTGGTGACCCCCAGGTGGCAGAGGTCATTGTGGAGGGTCTTCAGTCTATCGACCTGCGCGTTGGCGCATGTACCACGTGATAGGGCATCTGGGGGCTCATTGAGTTTCCCGGGCCGGTACAAGATATCGTAATTGTAGGTGGAGAGTTCGATTCTCCACCTCAAGATCTTGTCGTTCTTGATTTTGCCCCTCTGCTTATTATTAAACATAAAAGCTACTGAACGCTGGTCAGTGAGCAGGGTAAATCGTTTTCCGGCCAGGTAATGCCTCCAATGCCGCACAGCTTCCACAATGGCCTGGGCCTCCTTTTCGACAGAGGAGTGTTGAATCTCGGGGCCCTGGAGGGTCCTTGAGAAAAAGGCCACGGGTCTCCCCGCCTGGTTAAGGGTTGCAGCTAGGGCAAAGTCGGATGCGTCGCTCTCCACTTGGAAAGGGATGGACTCATCCATTGCGTGCATTGTGGCCTTCGCAATATCTCCTTTTATGAGAGTGAAGGCTGCACAGGCCTCTGCTGTCAGGGGGAAGGAGGTGGACTTGATGAGGGGTCTGGCTTTGTCCGCATAGTTGGGCACCCACTGAGCATAGTACGAGAAAAACCCTAGGCATCTCTTCAGTGCTTTTTGGCAGTGGGGGAGGGGGAGCTCCATAAGGGGGCGCATCCTGTCAGGGTCGGGGCCGATGACTCCGTTCTCCACTACACAGCCAAGAATGGCAAGGCGCTTGGTACGAAACATACATTTGTCCTTGTTGTATGTTAGGTTCAGCCGCTGGGCCGCACGGAGGAATTTCTCTAGATTAACATCATGGTCCTGCTGGTCGTGGCCGCAGATGGTGACGTTGTCTAGATAGGGGAAAGTGGCCTGGAGCGCGTTCTGGTCGACCATCCGGTCCATCTCCCGTTGGAAGACTGAAACCCCGTTGGTGACGCCAAAGGGAACTCTGAGGAAGTGGTAGAGACGACCGTCAGCTTCAAAAGCTGTGTACTGGCGGTCCTCAGCCCTGATGGGGAGCTGGTGGTATGCCGACTTCAGATCAATCGTCGAGAACACCCGGTATTGTGCTATCTGATTAACCATGTCAGATATGCGGGGGAGTGGGTATGCATCTAGCTGGGTGTAGCGATTGATCGTCTGGCTGTAGTCAATAACTAGGCGCTGTTTTTCGCCAGTCTTCACTACCACCACTTGTGCTCGCCATGGGCTGGTGCTACTTTCAATAATCCCTTCCTTCAGGAGTCTTGCTACCTCGGATTTAATGAAGCTCCTATCCCCGGCACTGTAACGCCTGCTTTTGGTAGCGATGGGCTTACAGTCGCGGGTGAGGTTAGCGAACAAGGAGGGTGGGGGGACTTTAAGGGTGGAGAGGCTGCAAATGATGCACGGCGGGCGATTTAAAAGCTGCTGGCTGCAGACTGTGAGTGGGGGGAGGGGTCCGTCGTACGCTAATGTGACACTCTTAAGGTTGCACTGAAAATCCAACCCCAGTAGAACGGCAGCGCAAAGATGGGGCAGGACCAGGAGTTTAAAATTTTTGTATTCTGTGCCCCTTACTGAAAGGGTCACTACACAGTAGCCACCGACGTCCGCTGACTGGGCTTTGGAAGCCAAAGAGATCCGATGTCACGTCGGCAGGACCAGGAGAGAGTAACTGCGCACCGTGTCGGGGTGGATAAAGCTTTCCGTGCTCCCGCTGTCAAAAAGGCAGGTAGTGGCGCGGCCGTTTACCGTAATGTCCATCATGGACCTGGACAGTTGATGAGGGAGAGATTGGTCCAGCATCACGGAGGCCAGCGTATGGTCGAGCGAGTCGATGTGGTCGTCAGATGAGGCGGTGGTTGAGTCCGGGTCCCCCGTGGTTGAAGTTGGAGACGTCCGAGATGGCGGACAAAATGGCGGCACCCATGGTCCCGATCCCCACGCAGCTGGGGGAGCCCAAGATGGTGGACAAGATGGCTGCCCCCACGGTTCGCACGCGGCGCTGCTGGCGTTAGCGGTTTTACCTTTGCAGGCGCTGACATAGTGTCCTTTCTTCCCGCAGCCGGAGCAGGTAGCGTTTCTCGCCGGGCAGCGTGCTCTGGGGTGTTTTGCCTGGCCACAAAAATAACATTTCTGTGCCTTGGACATCGCAGCAGCAGTTGAAGGTGGCGGTCCCATGACCCAAGGTTGTGGCGTCCACGTTGCGGAGCGGTTAGGGGAGAAGGCGTCCATATTCCTGTGGGCCGCGTCGAGCGAGAGCGCGAGGGACACTGCCTTTCTCAGGTCCATTTCTCCCTTTTCCAACAGTCTCTGCCGGGAGTAGTCGGACCTTAGACCCGCAACAAAAGCATCTCGGATCAGTCCCTCCATGTGTGCTGCGGCTGATGCTTCTTTGCAATCGCAGTCTCGGCCGAGTATCCGTAGTGCCCGTAGGAAGGCCTCCACTGATTCCCCGGGCTGCTGTCTGCGGGATCTTAAGAGGTGCCGGGCATAGACCCTATTTACCGGGCGTGCATATTGCCCTTTTAGCAGACCGATAGCCGCCGCGTAGTTCGTCGCGTCCTGGATTATTGTATAAACTTGGTGGCTCACCTTTGAGGCCAGGATTTCCAACTTGTTTTCGTCCAGGGTCACAGTTGAGGCTTGCAGGTAGGCCTCGAAGCAACGCAGCCAATGCGCGAATTTGGTAGCCGAACCCGCTTCTTGGGGGTCTAGGTCCAGGCATGTTGGTCTGAGGGCTCGCAGCAGCTCCTGCTGCTCAGCGTTCAGTGCAGCAGCCTGCTGTTCAGCGTTTGGTGCTGCAGCCTGCTGTTCAGCGTTTGTCGACATTTTGTTTTTGCTAATAAAATTGATGCACTATCAATTACTCATAAAAGACTGAGAGTTAAGAGAGTAACTAAAGGCTTTTATTAGCAAAGAACAGAGCATGCCTCTCGTGGTTGACTGGGTTCCAAGAAGGCAGGGGGCTGCAGGTCAATCACCTTTATACCTGGGCCTGTGTGGGTGGAGCCAGCCAAGACATGTTGAGGCATGCATAGGTACAACAGTGTGTAACAACAACAACAACAACAGTGGTTTACCACACATCTGTGCTGTGCAAGGGTGTGGCTGCAGCTGTTGCTAAGCTGCAGAGATGCTTGAAACTTGTGTTCATTTTTCTACAGTTGTTGCTAAGCAACAGGGTTTGCTGCTTTATACGGAGCTGTCAGCTCTCCCTATCTTTTACTATAGCGTTCGGTTATCCGGAATTTTTGATGAATCGGCACCACGTTGGTCCCATCTGTGCCGGATAAAAGAAAGTTTCCTGTAATTACATGTTGGTTCTTTAATAAATCTATATTTTTTTTAGAATTGTCTTTCAAAATACTCCTGTATCAAACTCGCGGACTCAATCTCTGTACATTCTTTGGTGAGGAGTTTAAGAATTCTGGGGGAGTTTTCCGGACCCTTCTAATATCCGGAAGGTTACAGTCTAGTTAAACTTATTAATAGTGCTATCTGGAGGACGGTAACACCTTCAGGCTGTTCCTTTCCTTTAGGGAGAGATAGTCTGGACCTTTAGACCCAATTAAGCATCTTTAGGATTCGGCTACCTCTAACTTTAGTTGAAAGTCAATGTCTGGGGAATATGCCTGATCTGGGGTAGCCAGAAAGGGGCTAGGACTAGTAATAATCCCTTCAGTTTGCGCCCAACGTGTGTGTTAATTAGTTGATACAGAACCTATACTTATATTTATATCTATATCCATCTTGTAGATTGTTAAGTATAGAAGGAGTGTTTTACTGACAGTGGTACTAAGACCGAGATTTAAGTCTCTAGAGACGACAAGTCCCTGATCAGGCCTTGTAGAACTTAAATTGGAACTCCCTCAAAATACCATTGAGGTCTAGAAATTTCTTATAAAGTTCATATTAAACCCTAACCGAGGTTAGGTCCTGACAAAATGACAAACACTGTCGGAATTGACCAAGTCTTTTTATTAGGAAATTCAAACGATTGCTTTATTAGGGGAAATAATCCTATCTCTGTACCTTCACAAAACCAAGTGATAATTTTTGCAATAGAAGGCTTTGATGCTGATGGAGCCATTAGAACTCATGGCATGATTGATGTTGATCCCCAGAACCAGGGGATACTGAATATCCAGTGGGATAATCAAACAAATATGCCAAATCCAATAAATCCCTTAATGATAAGGTGCACACCCGCACAATTGGTAGGCCTAATGAACGGTGCCCAACAAGGCGGTGGCAACCATGGCCGAATAGTAGGACCCGGAGCAGCCTATGCTCCTGGGGGCCACGGATTCCAATTAAAGTGGCAAGCTCATGATGAAGTAAATGACCCCAATCTTCGAGAAAACTATAGACAGCTTAAAATCCATTATAATCAATGCCAAAAGGCACTAGCTCAATCTTATCTAAATGCTGGAGGCGCAATGATTAACTGCAGCAACCACACATTGTGCCCCTAGGTCAAGTAAACCTGAGCTCTATCTACACAATGTGTGGTAGACCGGGAAACAACAGCCAGGAAAAAACCTGCTGGATTCTAACTAACCTTGATAAATTGGAAACCTGTTGCCTAGATTGGAATGCCCAACACCTGTGGCAACTACTACAAATGACAGTAAGTTCAGATTTAATTCCCCCATTAAACCAGTATAACAACTGGGTTCAAATATACGCCTATGTTCTCACGGCAACTCAGGGAGGGCATGTAATGGGTTCCATCAAGGGAATACTCACTAATACAGCCACAACTAAAGGGCTGGTAGCTGCCTACAGATTAGGCAAAGTACTTACACAGGATAACTGGGACATTGTCCATGGTTGCCTGGCCAATCAATACCAAAATACAGCCTTCAAACTTGCCTGTGAGGGTGCTCTAAATGATTATTGAGATAACCAACAAAGATGGGATAATGTCAATCGCATTATCCAATTAAATCATGGCCTCTTAGGTCTACCCCAATCTAAACCTATAATGAGATCAGAAACTAGGGATAAAAAAAACAGAGAAGGTACCTTTGGTACTCAGAAAAAAGGACAGTATAGACCCAAGTCTCAAGTCCACCCCATCGAGACACAAACCCATGGCTCGAGACCCCCAAGAGGGTATTCCAGAAGGTTTAAACCCCAACTCACCCACAATACGAGAAAGATTCCTCCCCGGAAAGATGGGATAGATGAGGGGCTAAACCTTGAAAGGAAAGCGATGGACAGTGGACTCCCTATGGGGACAGCTTTTATACTGGCCAAAACTATCAGAGAGCCATGGGAGGATACCGGGAAAACCAAAATGGGGATCAAAAGGATTCCCGGTAGAACCAACGTCCACCCCAACAGGAGGATCGTCAAGATAATAAATGGTCCGACAAACCCCCTAAGCGATCTGGAAAACATGATACCCCCAAGAGGGAGGAACAAAAATCAGTTAAAGTAATTAAAGACAAAGCAGCAAATAAAACTCAGGATCCTGAGGATAAACAATCCCAGGATTGAAGGCCTGGCACCCAGCCAGGGCCTCTTGAATTCCCCTTTGCCATGGCAACCTTGCCCACAAACACACAAGTGAAGGCCCTGTTTGCTACAGGAGCTGATTACACTGTAATAGATCCTGCAATTATAAAATCTAAGTGGACAGATTGGGGGAGCCCAATTTGTAAAAAACCATTAGGGGGATTCACACAAGACAAAACTAAAATAATTAATTTTTACAAAATACCTATTATTAAATATGGAATCACGGTGACCCTAGATGTAGGACTGGCACCACAATTGGCCTGTTCCCTCATTGTAGGACAACCAGACACGAAACATTACCTTAAAATCTCAACCAGACATGTAGAAGCATCCACAGACCAGGATGACAGGGAAAAACATGTTCGGACACAACTTGATCGAACTTGCCTAAAGGGGGGAGGCAAAGACCTCCTCGAGCAACTCATTAATAGATACTACCCTTATCTACAACGCCATCCAAATCAATGTGGAAAGATAGACATCAAACCCCAACCACTTGATGCAGGCTGGCACAAATCTTAAAAAACAGTGGCCTATCCAAGACCACAAAGGAAAAATAGATCTCCTAACAACGCTCAAAGAACTAACAGAACAAGGTGCCTTAATCAAAATGCCATCTAGAACGAATTCACCATTGTTTGGTGTTGTTAAACCAGATGGGAGGTGGAGAGTAGTGGTCAATTATACAGCCTTAAATAAGGTAACGGCCCCACATACTGCACAACAGCAAAATTCCACAGCCCTTCTCTCTGGAATCACGAGGGAAAATATAAATCTTGTATTGATCTAGCAAACGGCTTCTGGTCACATCCAATCGAAAAAACTGATTGGCCAAAAACAGCGATGACCGGACCCAATGGTTATCAGTACTGCTGGACCACTTTGCCTCAGGGATTTCAAAACAGTCCCGTTCGCTTTTGAGCTCATAACATTGACCTTTTAAAAGACCTACCTAACGTCAATTCTTATGTGGACGAAATATATCTGTCACACGACAATCACCAAGTGCACTTGAAAGCCATTGATAGTGTTTTATCCAGACTTACAATTGCTGGGTACTTAATCAACATAAAAAAGAGTCAACTAGTTAGGGAAGAGGTAGATTTTCTGGGCCTGCGAATAACTGGAAATGGTAGAGGATTAACTCAATCCTATAAAGAAAAATTAGCCACCATTCAACATCCTAAAACTCTGAAAAATCTGCAAGCAAGTTTAGGACTCCTGAATTTTGCTCGATCCTTTACTTCAACCTTTGCCAAGCTCTCAGCACCCCTGTATGCTAGAGTGGGCAAAGCAGCAAAAGGACCATTCATATTTTCACCAGACGATTACTCAAAATTGCAACAATTACGCCGAGACGTACAAAAAGCCATAGACCTGGAACAGAGGGACCTACAAGTTCCCCTCAATATTCATCTCAGGTCATCACCTAAAGTGGCAGTTGCAGTTTTCTATAATGAAAAGAGCATAGTGCCCATTCAGTTCCATTCTTATAACTTTTCCAATGTTGAAAGGAGGCACATTGAAAAAGAAAGGGTCATGGCTATGGTAGTCCAATGCCTCATCAAGGCACGAACCCTTCAAGGGAAATACCCCATTACCATCTATACTGAGATTCCTGATTTAAGATCAGTATTGAGGATGGCCTCTGATGAAAAAAGAGCCACCCAGATCCGATATGATAAATGGGCATCATTCTTGAATGATCCTACACTCATTTTTAAATTCCTCTCCCTGGAAATGGACTTAGAGCATCTCCCCATCATGGAGGATGATGATACGGAGGAGGGAATCAGATAAATACCTATGAGACTGCTTACAGAGTACCATCAAGTCATTTACTGTGATGGATCTTCAATGACGATTAAAAAAAGGGACATCCCAACAATCCTCAGCTGGGATGGGGATAGTAGTAGGGACTTTTCGAGATTCCTATTCTTTTTATCCAGAAGAATTACTGTCCATACCCCTTGGCCAAAAGACAGCGCAATATGCTGAAGCTGCAGCATTACGGTATGCTTTAGAAAAGGCAGACCCTATTAAACCCACACTAATCTGTACGGATAGTGACTATTGTAAGAGGATATAACCAAGATCTAGTTTTCTGGGCACAAACAAATTTTACCAATCATAAGGGTAAACCCATAAAACATAAGTCATTGTGAGAAGACATTCTCCGTTCGAGAAGGAGAAACAGAATTGTCAGGTGATTCATGTAAACGGGCATACCACTGGGACAGTACACTCAAAAGGAAACAGTCTTGCAGACGAACAAGCAAAACGTTCGGTCTGGATGACACCCCCTCGAGAGGAGCCTGCCAATATTTGTGTAATCACTAGGGCAGAACGGGCAGCTAATCAGGATGAGGAACGGATTCAGCTATTAGACCCAATAAAATAGAATCCACCAGGATATCCACCAAAGTACTTTTACTCAGAAACCCCTACGGGTATTGTGCTAGTTAAGTTGCCCAAGGGAAACCGAGAAATACCCCCGAGACACAAACGAGAACAGCTTGTAAAGGAAGCTCCTGAACGTATAGGTCGAGCACATTGTGGTGCCAGAACAACATTCTGCAAATTGACTCCCTTATATTGGTGGCCAGGCATGCTTAAGGCCTGTAAAACATATGTGGCAAATTGTGAGCCATGCTATATAACCAATAAGTCATCATTAATTAAGCCACCACCATTGGTTCCTGTAAAAGCTGATGAGCCAATGGGAAAATTCTTTATTGACTTTATTGGACCACTTCCCCCGTCTTTGTGATACAGACATGTTCTCGTTTGTGTAGATGGATGCACTTCTTTCTGCTGGCTGGTCCCCACAAAAACTGTTTTGGAAAACTCACTCGCCAATGCTATTTCTGACATAATTACTGTAGCTGGTGCACCCAAAATCTTACACTCTGATCAAGGCGGAGCCTTTGTCTCCAAGGTCTTCAAAGACTACTGCGAACAAAGGGGGATTGGGTTAGAGCACAGTGTAATGATCAGTAACCTGTCATTCTGGAATGGTACACTAGGTGGTGCTGTATGTATATTAGAGTGGGCTACCCATGATGCACTAGGCTAACCACAAGGCAGCAGTCAAGATGGAGGCCTCTACAGATACTGTACCTAGTCCACATGTGCTCAATAAAGTGCCTAGCAAAAGCTAGCTGTTCTTAATAAAAATGACTAGTTATTAATGAACATAACATAGTACCAGGATTGGTAAGATCTGCTGAATATTGTGCAACGTGACATGGAGAATTTGAAGCCACCAGAGCGTTTGAAACTCACAGGAAATGCCGACTACAATTGGCAGACTTTTAAACAACAATTCAAACTCTACATTGCTGCCATCGGGTACGGTACGAAGCCAGACGCAAGGAAAATAGCGTTGCTGCTCACGGTTGCAGGCCCACAGGCGATAGAGATAATTAATACATTTGTATTTAATCCAGAGGAGAACAGAGAAAAATTAGACGATGTGCGAAAGAAGTTTGATACACATTGTTCTACCAAAAAAAATGAAACCTATGAGAGGTACATCTTCTTGGACACAGCAGCAAAATGAGACTTTTGATAGCTTTTTGACTGATGTGAAACTGAAAGCACAGACATGTAATTTCTCTGAACTGAAAGCATCCATGATTCGTGACCAGATTGTGGTTGGTATTCATGATAAAAATGTCAGGGAACGTCTGTTGAGAGAAACCGAACTAACATTGGAAATTGCTGTGAAAATATGCCAAGCTAGCGAGCTAGCTCAAAAGCATGCCAAGGCTTTCAGTGAAATCAATGATGCTGCGATTGCAGTAAGTGCTGTTGGCGGTGCTCTGTCCTACAAGGGGAAGAAACATGGGCAGAACAGAAGTGAAAAGCAATCGGAGGAAGGAATTTTTTATTGTAAACGCTGTGGTTACAAACACCAGTTAAAACAATGTCCAGCGTTTGGAAAAATGTGCACAAAATGTCATGGAAATAATCACTTTGCCAAACAATGCTTTTCAAAAGTAAAAACTAAGAATGTGCAATGAGTTAATGTAATTGAGGACACTGATTTAAGTGAGACATGTTTTGTAGGAATGGTGTTATGTGACAATATCAAAAAGGATACAGAAAATATGCAGCCCTCAGGAATTAACAATGCTGAACATAAAGTTAATGCAGTAAAAGAGGACAAATGGATGATCCCACTGCAGGTAAATGGAGCATTAGTTACATTGAAACTAGACACTGGAGCAAAAGCAAACTTAATCAGTATGAGTGACATTAACAATATGAAAGAAAAGCCCAAAATACAGAAAAAGTCAGTACTACTGAAGGACTATAATGGACAGAAAATAGATAGCTTAGGTGTATGCAGACTTAAAGTGATAGTCAAAGACAAAGTGCATCATCTCATGTTTTCTGTTGTGGCTGAAGGACTTGATTCACTACTGGGTGACAAAGCTTGTGAGGACTTACAACTGGTCAAGAGAGTCTACCGTATAAACTGTGCCATAAGCAGACCAGATGACTCGGTGGATTCTGTAGTGAATAATTTCCAGGATGTGTTCAAAGGATTTGGAGTTCTACCATTTACTTACAAGATCCAGCAAAAGGAGGATGCTCAGCCAGTGGTACATGCTCCACGAAGAGTTCCAGCACCCCTGTGTGACCTGCTCAAGAATGAACTGGACAGATTGACCACACTAGGAGTCATCAGGAAAGTCGAAGAGCCAACAGACTGGGTTAACTCCATGGTATGTGTAAAGAAAAAGAACAATCATCTAAGAATATGCATGGATCCAAAGGACTTAAATGCAAGCATAAAACGTGAACACTACCAGATTTCCAAGCGAGAAGAAATCACCAGTGAAATGTCAGGTGCCAGACACTTTACAAAGCTCGATGCCTCACAAGGATTTTGGCAACTAAAACTGGATGCAGAGAGAACCAAATACTGTACCTTCAACACACCATTTGGCAGGTATTGTTTCCTCAGAATTCCTTTCGGGATAATATCTGCATCTGAAATCTTTCATAGAGCGATGCAACACATAATTAAAGATCTGGAAGGAGTCCGGGTCTATGTTGATGACATCATCATCTGGGGCTCCACATTGAAAGAACACAATGAGAGACTGACTAAAGTGCTACAGAGCATATGCCAGAATGGACTGAAGCTCAACAAAGCCAAGTGTCAGTTTGGCGTCCAGAAAGTCACTTTCATAGGAGATAATCTACCTGGTAAAGGAATAGAGCCAAATATGGAAAAAGTAAATGCCATACTCAAAATGCCCCGACCCACTGACAAAAAAGGAGTGCTACGCATCATGGGGATGATAAACTTCATTGGAAAGTTGATTCCTAACTTGTCAGCCAAGACAGCCTGTCTGCGAGACCTGCTACGTAAAACAAATGAGTTCGCATGGACAGAAAGACATGAACAAGAGTGGATAAACCTCAAAACAGTACTGACAACCACACCTGTACTCACCTTCTTTGACCCAACAAAAAGAATCAAAGTGTCAAGGGATGCATCAAAAGATGGCCTAGGTGCGGTCTTGCTACAAGCAGAGGGTGAAGATTGGAAGCCTGTTGCCTATGCCTCCAGGTCTATGACTGGTACTGAGTGTCAATACGCCCAGATTGAAAAGGAATGTCTAGGCTTGGTAGCTGGACTAGAAAAGTTTCATGGCTACATATATGGACTTCCCACCTTCACAGTTGAGACAGACCACAGCCCACTGGTTGCCATCATAAAAAAGAACCTGAATGAGATGTCTCCAAGGATTCAACGACTCATGATGAAGCTGCAAAGATATGACTTTGAACTGATCTACACACCAGGCAAATACATAGTGTTAGCAGATGCACTATCCCGAGCACCCACAATGAGTCATGTGAGCTCTACTGAAGAAGACGTGGATGCTTATGTGAGTATGGTCACTGCTGCGCTGCCCGTGTCAGGCGCAAAATCAAAGCAAATAGCAGAAGAAACAGTAAAAGATACAGTATTACAAACAGTAATAGAGAACATTCATCATGGTTGGCCAAAAGGTTCCTGTCCAAAATATTTTCACATAAGGTCAGAATTGAGTGTCGCAAGTGGACTATTACTAAAACAGAACAGAATAGTCATTCCACAGGCTCTATGTCAAGACATGCTCAAAAGGATTCATGAGGGACACCTCGGAATTGAAAAATGCAAAAGGAGAGCAAGAGACACTGTTTATTGGCCTGACATAAATAAGGACATTGAGAACATGATAGGCAAATGTGAGACATGTCAGAAACACCAAAACAAACAAGCAAAGGAACCAATGATAGTAGCTGACATACCAACAGCACCATGGCAAAAGGTTGGTATGGACCTTTTTCATTTAAATGGTAAAGACTATCTAATAGTGATTGACTACTATTCTAACTATCCTGAGATGGCGCTGCTCTCAAGCACCACAGCAAGCAGTGTCATAATGCATGTGAAATCCATCTTCGCCAGACATGGAATTCCCAGGATTGCCGTTAGCGACAATGGTCCGTGCTTCAACTGTAAGGAGTGGCAACAGTTTGCAACACATTATGACTTTCAACACATCACATCCAGTCCTTTGTATGCTCAGTCGAATGGTGAGGCAGAGAAAGGTGTTCAAGTTCTCAAGCAGCTACTGAAGAAAGCGACAGAAAGCAAGTCTGATCCTTATCTTGCCCTGCTGAGCTACCGAGCCTCACCTTTAGACTCTGGTTCTTCACCTGCTGAACTCCTAATGGGTCACAAGTTGCGTACCACGCTACCCTGCTGTGCAAAAGATAAGCAGAATAAGGAACTGAGACAGAGACTTCAACTGTTAAAGCTGAAACAGAAATCATACTATGACAAGTCATCCAAAACTCTGAAACCATTGACAAGGGATGATATTGTCAGGATTGAGGATCCAGATGCATGGAACAGGAAAGCTACAGTTCTTGAGGAAGTAGGACCAAGGTCATACACTGTTCGAACTGAGGAAGGACAGATTCTCAGGAGGAACCGCCGTTCCCTCCTAAAAACACAAGAGACTATCGAAGAGCAAATCGATGACAATGCCGCAACTGAATCTTGTCACTCACCACCAGAACAATCTAACACAAATACACATACAGGCTCTCATGAAAACACATCAGACTTACCTGTGCTGAGAAGATCCAGACGTGAAGTAAAAAAGCCTGATAGACTTAATCTTTGAGCACAAAGAAAACTACATTGAAAATGTATTGACTGTTGAAGATGTTTATGTTGTTATTGATTGATATTGATTGATACTGATTTTGTTTAACCTCAAAGAAAGGGGGATGTAATGATCAGTAACCTGTCATTCTGGAATGGTACACTAGGTGGTGCTGTATGTATATAAGAGTGGGCTACCCACGATGCACTAGGCTACCCACAAGGCAGCAGTCAAGATGGAGGCCTCTACAGATACTGTACCTGGTCCACATGTGCTCAATAAAGTGTCTAGCAAAAGCTAGCTGTTCTTAATAAAAACGATTAGTTATTAATGAACATAACACACAGCACGCCACATCATCCGCAATCAGCGGGGCTGGTGGAACATAAAAACCAGGAAGTGAAAAGGCTATTGGTCAAACTGTTGAGAATCAGGGGGAATAAATGGACCACCGTCATTGTGGAGGTGCAGCTATCACTTAATAATATGCCCGCATCTGCATCAGGGACAGTGTCCCCTAAAACTCCATATTATCTGATGTATGGGGTTGAGATGCATACACTGCTTATGCATAGTTCTTTTATTGCCTCTACACTCTCTGACTCCTAGACCCGACAGCGACAGTTAGATTTTAAAAAAAGAAGTAACGGAGGAGATTCATCAAATTGATCAGAGGATAAGGAAAGCAAATAGGCCGAAAAAATTGACAAACAATGCATGGCAACCCCTAGTAGGAGAATGGGTACAGGAAAAGAAGTTTGAGCAAAAGACTGGTTTGAGGCCGAAGTGGAAAAAACCTGTTCAAATACATTCTGTTATTAACGAAAGAACAGTTAAAATACATATTAACCAGCCGGATGGCAAGCATATTCTTAAAACTGCCTCCATAGACAATCTCAAAAGATGTCCTGCGGGATACCAAAATGGAGGAACAATACAAGGTGCAGTCGTACACTGTCTTCCAAGACCCAGCTTGGAGCACAACACAGGAAATGGATGCGATCGAATTACTGATGATGGTCAGTCAGACGGTGTCGCCGACTCCTGCACACGATGCTTGGCAATGCCTCAGGAATTGGATTTGTGAAAAGCAACAACCGAAACAAGGAAAGATCAATGAGTCACTTCAATGAAGGAGGAAGACACTGTGGATGAAGAAGGAATCAACTGAGCGCCTGGCAAGGCCTTTACGAAAACAAGAATCTGTTCACATGCCAGATCGAAGGAACAGCGTGTCAAGCTTCAACTAGTTCCAAATGACATCTCCTTGACTTGAATGAATAACTCACCTCTACGGAACTTACATCTGCCAATTGGACATTCTAAGTGCATGTTGTTTCGCTAATTGCATGACTATGCACCTGTCATCCTTTTAAATTGTGTTCAATTTAAAATAAGGCAAAACATTGTCCTAGGATGACTTAAAAGGAATTTTCATGTAGCATATGATTGTGAATCTTGTGAAATTAATGTGCTATTGTAATCTTATTAGTAACATTGACCAAACTCTGACTTGATACTCCAGTTCATTTTTTGGTCAAGAGGGCGATGTGAAGGAATATGCCATATTCAGAAAAATACACCATTCTATGAAATATTCTGACTTTATTTAAACATGACAAACTGGGCTTGAAAATCTGGAAGTCTCAACAATCTAAAGCTTTGAACAGCATATAGGATATTGAGATAAGATACATTGTTGACACTGAGACAATAGCCTTAATGAAGCAGAAGATTAGAGGTTCCAGAAAGTCTGAAGCCTTGGAAAGAACTCATTACCATACCCTGTTAAAGTGTCTTAAACCAACACTGCAGAAAGAGGCACAGAAAATTAAAGAAACATATGCCTTCGTAAAAATAACATCAAATGAAGCACGGAGACATGATTATGTGTTGCAACCAACTGAGGTAACTGAGAAGACAATGGTGCAACCAGCTGAGGTGTTCTAAGTGCAGAAGATACAAACAGAAGGCCTTCATAAGAATGACATCAAATAGGTACATCTGCTCCACACCGTTTTTATGATAAGCTTTGAACACCTAAAGGTAGAGACACAAGTCTGCTTGCTACAAGCTGATCTAACTGTAAGAATAGCAGGGGTCAACAGAAAAATCACTAGAGATAATTAGCTTACATCAGCAGAAAACTTCAAAGGATATCCCACTGAGAAAGAGTATAAAAATTGGACTTTCAAATGGGAAGATACATTCGCTTGAAGGGGCAAAGCGATTCTCAGGCTTCAGAGGCAAGCTCTGTAAGTCTTCAACTCTTTGTATCTCGGAGATCAAAAAGGTACTTGTATTTGATTTTGGTGGATATCCTGGAATAAGACTAAGAAATGTAAAAATGTAATGAAGTTAAGATTTGAGAATAAGGATCTCTGATAATAAGAATTGTAAGCTTTTTCTATTTGGAACTGTTAATGTCGCGATTGAATCACCAACTGTAATTACATGTCGGTTCTTTAATAAATCTATATTTTTTTAGAGTTGTCTCACATAGTACTTCTATATCAAACTCACAAACTCAATCTCTGTAAACTCTTTGGTGAGGAGTTGCAGAATTCTGGGGGAGTTTTCCGGACCCCCATTATATCCGGAAGGTTACAGTCTAGTTAAACTTATTAAAAGTGCTATCTGGAGGACAGTAACATCTTCAGGCTGTTCCTTTCCTTTAGGGAGAGATAGACCCAATTAAGCATCTTAAGGATTCAGCTACCTCTAACTTTAGTTGAAAGTGAACGTCTGGGGAACACGCTTGATCTGGGGTAGCCCAAAAGGGGCTAGGACTAGTAATAATCCCTTCAGTGTCAGTCTCTGAGCTGGTGGCTGCAAGTGTAAACTGGAGTGATGGTGTCTCTTCCTCTTCACTGTCTTCTTCCTCTTCCTCCTCTGACTGAGAAGGTTCCCGTACTTGGGTATCTGAAATGAAAAAGGGACATGGGTTGGGTTGTGGTGAGGGGAGAAGAGAAAGTAAAATTTGCGTGCTTACACCATCTGCAGCTTGTGAGTCAGAAGAGGCTGTGGGATGAGGGAGAAATGGGAACAGAGAACAACAACAACAACTTGCATTTGTATAGCACCTTTAATGTAATAATACATCACAAGGTGCTTCACAGGGGTGTTATAAAAAAAACTGACACTGAGCCACATAATGACTAATGACCAAAAGCTTGGTCAAAGGGGTAAGTTTTAAGGATGGTCTTAAAGGAGGAGAGTGAGGTAGAGAGGCAGAGAGGTTTAGGGAGGGAATTTCAGAGCTTGGGGACTAGGCAGCTGAAATGGTGGAGCGATTAAAATTGGGGGTGCTCAGAGTTGGAGGAGCGCAGAGATCTCTGAGGGTTGTAGGGTTGGAGGAGGTTACAGAGATAGGGAGGAGGTTACAGAGATAGGGAGGAGCGAGGCCATGGAGGGATTTGAAAATAGGAATAAGAATTTTTAAATTGAGTCATTGCTGGACCGGGAGCCAATATAGGTCAGTGAGCACAGGAGTGATGGGTGAACGGGACTTGGTGTGAATTAGGACATGGGCAGTAGAGTTTTGGATGAGCTCAAGTTTATGTAGAGTGGAAGATGGGATGTCGGCCAGGAGTGCATTAGAAATAGTCGAGTCTAGAGGTAACAAAGTCATGGATGATGGTTTTAGCAGCAGGTGAGCTCAGGCAAGGTTGGAATCGGACAATGTTATGGAGGTGGAAGTAGGCGATCTTGGTGATGGCGCGGATATGTGGTCGGAAGCTCATCTCGGGGTCAAATATGACACCAAGGTTGCGAACGGTCTCATTTAGAAGGAGGATTGCTTATGCAGAGACCCTCATTGTTTATTCCTCCATCACCACTAGTGGCCACGGCCTCAGGATGCCCTTTCCCATGATGGCCAGCCCTATCTCCTCCATGGGAGTTAAAACATGCAGGTGCACGTGTCTACTCCAGTTCTTTCCTGCTGCCTCCTGTTATATCCCACCTTTTACTGCAAGAAAGAGGGAAATGTTTCAGTGAGTGTCCAGCAATACGTTTGGGTGAGGTGGCTGTCATGGTTGATTAGCTGCCAGTGCGTACTAGCTGCGAGTTGTGGGTATGAGGCTTACAACAATGCTAAGTGTATGAGAGTGAGGCAAACCATATGAATTGAAAGGTTGAGTACTGATTGATAGAGATTGTTGGTAGATGGGTGATGGGGGTGTAGTGAATGGAGCAGTGGGTAAGGTTAGTAGTGCAGTTGGCAGGATATGCCATTTGAAGATTGAACTCACTCCCTTGAGATTGCATATCAGATCATTAAACTTCTTCCTGCATTGCATGCATGTTCTGGAGCTATACTCCTGGCATTAACCTTCGCCTTTATTACTTTGCACTGCATCCTGAGCATGTGTCTCGAGGGTTTCCTGCCCACCCTACAGTTACAGGATGTATCTCCCTCTCTCCATTTCTTGCACCAAGGCCTGCAGTGAAGTGTTTGAAAACCTTGGTGCACGCTTTCTCACATGTTCAGCCATTCTTCAATATATTACACCACAGATTCAGTTCCCAAAGGACTCCCACCGCTTCTTGTAGTCACAATGCACCTCCTCTTTAAGAGGTGCAGGCTGCCTTTAAGTAATGTTAGCCCCCATGATATTGGGCCCTCTGCTGAAGCATGCAGCCAATGAGCATTGCCTGTAGTGCTGGCTGTACGCAGCAATCATGTAAAACAGCATGCAACACAAATTCAACCTGTTGCCTGCAATGCAATGAATGGGCATGGTTTAATCATGTACCGTGATCCCTACACCTGTTTTGGGCATTATCCAATTTAACCCCCTATCTCTGGGACCACATATATTAAGAACTATACCTAATATTTGCCTTCTGTATCTTCCATTACATATGAAGGGATATTCATGCATATTTGTCCACACCATAAACTTATCAAACTCTCTTTTCTTCATCACAGTGATTGTATATTCTCCATGACCAATATTTTGTTAGTTTATGGCTGTCTAATTTTGCATTAATGCTCACTAGTCTCATTAACTTCAATAATTTGTTAACTCCAATAATTTGTTAACCTCAACGGGCCAGATTTCCTCTCGTACAATGTGGTAGCAACATGGTAAGCAATGCTTTTACCAATTTGCTAGAAATCACAAACAAAGGAAACATGATTATAATGTCGCTCCAGCAACCAGAGGAAATTGCCCCCCACAAATTCCCTTGACTACCCCTCAATGTTCTTTCCCAAAGTGGATAATTCAGGTTGCTTAAGTCTGCTTTCATAAAAAAAATTCCAATAACTATCCTTTGTTCCTCTCTGTACCATTTTAGGGCTACAATGTTCCTTTTGGAGATTGCACTATCAGAACTAGATATGTTATTTTGAGTGAAAGTAGTGATAAAATTTACACATAAATGACCGCACACCAAGACCTGAACTAATCTTATTCGGTGAAAAAAGGAAGCCAGTAGTCAAAGCATGATGATTCCCATTTTTCTTCTTTGTCAAGTTCATTGAGATAGAAATCTGTATTTATGGATTTGTATTTGTGTGACTGTTAAGTTTAGCAAACACTATTACTGGCATGGCTGAATTGGAAAATGCATTTGCTGGTAATAGATCCAATCAGTCTGCATTAATAAAGGAAGGGAAGCGAAGACTTTCATCAGCAGTCAGCATGAAACACAGCCAGCTGTCAAGGGGAAATGCAAATAAATGCAGTGACTCAGGGCTAATCTTCATTTCCTGAAGCAGCTTTGTGGGGCAGGTTGATTTCAGTTAAATTTACCATTGCAGCAGACACTCATATTCCACAATAACGATTGTAATAATGTAATAATGAATAAAATACAATGATTTGTAATTCACAGTTCTTGTTCTGTGTTCTATTTATTTGCCATTAACTGCTAATTAGTCACCAAATATGGTGTCCCTGCCATTCCTGACACAGTATAAGCAGCTGGACATGTTTGTGAAGAAAAACATGAGGTTGCTACAGTTTTGAAGTAGCTGTATGTGTTGAGTGCAGAGTTTTAAACCTGGATGATATGTTGCTGGGGACTTGTCTTTCTGTCAGTTGTATGTTTATGAAGAAACTCATCAACTTCAGGCATTATAATCTGTTCTTAGCCACTTTTGTTACCCTCGGGCCAGTAGATTGTTGTATATGCTGAAAGGTACAGACAATATTTGTTTTATTATTCCTCTTTAACTTAGGAATGTGTTTTTTTTAAAGAAAACTTTCATCCTATTGCACTGGTTATTGCTCCATGTTTCTGCCACCATCAGGTAATAGCCTACTCAACTGCCTGCTGCCATTTACTGAAGGACATCTTAAAATTATTTCCATGTGTGTGTTGACACGCTATCTGCATTTATATATATACTAGCTGGAGTGCCAGCGGTGCCGAGGCTTTTTCGAGGGCATGTTGTTGTTGGAAGAGAGAGAGAGAGCGACTGGGGGAAGAGAGAGAGTGACTGGGGGGGAAGAGAGAGAGCGACTGGGGGGGAAGAGAGAGAGCGACTGGGGGGGAAGAGAGAGAGCGACTGGGGGGGGAAGAGAGAGAGCGACTGGGGGGGGAAAGAGAGAGAGCGACTGGGGGGCGAAGAGAGAGAGCAATCTGGGGGGGAAGAGAGAGAGCGACTGGGGGGGGGGAGAGAGAGAGCGACTTGGGGGGAGAAGAGAGAGAGCGACTTGGGGGGAAGAGAGAGAGCGACTGGGGGGGAAGAGAGAGAGCGACTGGGGGGAAGAGAGAGAGCGACTGGGGGGCGAAGAGAGAGAGCGACTGGGGGGGAAGAGAGAGAGCGACTGGGGGGGGAAGAGAGAGAGCGACTGGGGGGAGAAGAGAGAGAGCGACGGGGGGGAAGAGAGAGAGCGACGGGGGGGGAAGAGAGAGAGCAACTGGGGGGGGGAAGAGAGAGAGCAACTTGGGGGGAAGAGAAGAGAGCGACTGGGGGGAAGAGAGAGAGCGACTGCGGTGGGGGGGGAAGAGAAGAGCGACTGGGGGGGGGAAGAGAGGAGAGCGACGGGGGGGAAGAGAGGAGAGTGACGGGGGGGGAAGAGAGAGAGGCGCGACGGGGGGGGAAAGAGAGAGAGCGCGATGGGGGGGAAGGTTGGCTCGATGGACCCCTGCGAAGGAAGGAAGAAGGTAAGCTCTCCCACCCCCTCACGACTTTCCCTCCCTGTCCCACCCCTTCACTCTTTCCCTCCCTCACCCTCTCTCTCCCTCCCCCATCTCTCCCTGCATTACTCTCTCTCCCTCCCTCCCCCCTCTCTCTCTCCCTCCCCCCCTCTCTCCCTCTCCCTGCCTCCCCCCTCTCCCTCCCCCACTCTCCCTCCCCCCCTCCCTCCCCCCCCTCCCTCCTCCCCCACCCCCCATCCGTCCCCCACCCTCTCTCGCTCCCCTCCCCCCACCCTCTCTCGCTCCCCTCCCCCACCCTCTCTCGCTCCCCCCCTCCCCCCACCCTCTCTCGCTCCCCTCCCCCACCCTCTCTAGCTCCCCCCTCCCCCCCACCCTCTCTCGCTCCCTCCCCCCCACCCTCTCGCTCTCTCTCCCCTCCCCCCGCCCTCTCTCTCTCCCCTCCCCCACCCTCTCGCTCTCCGCCCCTCCCCCACCCTCTCTCTCTCTCTCTCCCCTCCCCCACCCTCTCTCTCTCTCTCCCCACCCTTTCTCTCTCTCCCCTCCCCCACCCTCTCTCTCTCCCCTCCCCCACTCTCTCTCCCCTCACCCCCACCCTCTCTCTCTCCCCCTCCCCCCCCACCCTCTCTCTCTCCCCTCCCCCCACCCTCTCTCTCTTCCCCTCCCCCCACCCTCT